>NC_136503.1:30860752-31235752 GCF_053919585.1 Euprymna scolopes
GATATACATATATTATGTATATGATATACATATATTATGTATATGATATACATATATTATGTATATGATATACATATATTATGTATATGATATACATATATTATGTATATGATATACATATATTATGTATATGATATACATATATTATGTATATGATATACATATATTATGTATATGATATACATATATTATGTATATGATATACATATATTATGTATATGATATACATATATTATGTATATGATATACATATATTATGTATATGATATACATATATTATGTATATGATATACATATATTATGTATATGATATACATATATTATGTATATGATATACATATATTATGTATATGATATACATATATTATGTATATGATATACATATATTATGTATATGATATACATATATTATGTATATGATATACATATATTATGTATATGATATACATATATTATGTATATGATATACATATATTATGTATATGATATACATATATTATGTATATGATATACATATATTATGTATATGATATACATATATTATACATATGATATACATATATTATACATATGATATACATATATTATATATATGATATACATATATTATACATATGATATACATATATTATACATATGATATACATATATTATATATATGATATACATATATTATATATATGATATACATATATTATATATATGATATACATATATTATATATATGATATACATATATTATATATATGATATACATATATTATATATATGATATACATATATTATATATATGATATACATATATTATATATATGATATACATATAATATATATATGATATACATATATTATATATATGATATACATATATATATATATACATATATATAATATACATATATATAATATACATATATATAATATACATATATATAATATACATATATATAATATACATATATATAATATACATATATATAATATACATATATATAATATACATATATATAATATACATATATATAATATACATATATATAATATACATATATATAATATACATATATATAATATACATATATATAATATACATATATATAATATACATATATATAATATACATATATATAATATACATATATATAATATACATATATATAATATACATATATTATATATAATATACATATATTATATATATAATATACATATATTATATATATAATATACATATATTATATATATAATATACATATATTATATATATAATATACATATATTATATATATAATATACATATATTATATATATAATACATATATATATTATATATTTATTATATTATATATATATTATATATATATATAATATACATATATTATACACATGATATATATATATTATATATATATTATATATATAATATACATATATTATATATATATTATATATATAATATACATATATTATATATATATTATATATATAATATACATATATTATATATATATTATATATATAATATACATATATTACATACATATATATTATATATATTTTATATACATATATATTATATACATATATATTATATACATTATATACATATTATATACATAGTATATACATATATTATATACATATTATATATATACATATTATATATTATATACATATTATATATTATATACATATTATATTATATACATATTATATTATATACATATTATATATTATATACATATTATATACATATTATATATTATATACATATTATATATTATATACATATATATTATATACATATATATTATATACATATATATTATATACATGTATCATATATTATATATTATATACATATATAGTATATACATGTATCATATATTATATACATATTATATACATATATTATATATTATATACATATATTTTATATTATATATATTTTATATATATTTCTTTCACGAATTAAGTATTTGCATATATTTATACGTATAGGATTCTTTTCGAAAATAATTAACCAATCATTATGAATTTTGGAACACAGCTGCTTGATGTAGGGGGTCATAATGTGAGTTTAATTTAGTTTCATACAAATGTAATAAAAGTCCTTTGTTAAGATATCTTCAATTTTTGTGGAATTTTTAACAATTAGGTAAATTAACCAATTAATAAGCCCACAAAAAATATTAGAGGAACTGATAAGGATAATAGACTTGAGAGAAAGAGGGATAAATAAAGACCTGGACAGAGATAGGTTACCTTGGAAGTCAAGTAGTAAAAACTGTCCAACATATGCCAGCATGCAAAATGGACATTAAACTGTAATACAATGATGATGCTGATGACAAACATTAATAGACTTTAAAGAGATAGATACAGATCAGTGAACAATCAAAATGCAACATATTTTTGTTTATCTAATTTTGCCTTTTACATTTGGTCTTTCGCTTTGATGCATCACTAGCTTTGATTGTTTTCTCCAAAACTCCCATTTTTCATAACCGGACCAACCATGACCTGTCACAGTTTCTTCATAAAAATAATTCAAGACTTCCCAATCATTTTAAAATAGTTTATATCTCTGTATTTATGGCACCAATGTCGAATAATAACATATGATGGGAAACAGCACGAGTAAACATTTTAGCTACCATTAAAATTCTCTGCATGTAGTTTATTTTAATCAAAGCATACTAATAATCATGATGATCCGTTTCTAATGACATATTCTTATGTGTTGCTCTGTGCTCACATTCTACAACAATAGACGCAGTCATCTGGTGAATTAAAGCTACATACCTTCTCCAATGACCTTTGTTGGTATGATTCTCCCCCTCCCCGTCTCCCAGGCCTGACTAGCACAAATGTGCCAGTGAACAGCTGAAAACCTGGGCCCAAAAAATTAAGGACGACCTGACGGTACTATCGGGTCCACAGGTAGTTGATCTTCAGCGATGTTATTGAGAGTGATTAGCCATCTCCTGCAACCTGGCCCAAGGTCGTCAAAGCTGGATTGTGATCCTTTGAGATGCAGTTCGTGCTCAGGCGGAAGCCAACTCAATCCGACCAGGATGATAGCCGCTACAAATACAAGTTGGTATGACTCCATTGATTGAGAATAAAAAAAATAAATAAAAAAAAAAAAGGATTGCCTATGTCATGACATGTACTAACATCAAAAATCCGGGATGCGAGGGAGATGTAGACTCTGGAAGAGTGTGCTCAACTTTGCCTGGGACTGATAGTGTTGCCGTAAATCACCGAACGAGCCTGGTCAGTACCAGATGAATTACGTCACTGCTTAGTGACCACTCGGCATCGGTTCAGATGCTCTCTGGTTACATACAAACTACATACATATATAATGCCGTCAAAACTACCTACGGCACTGTGTTTATTCAAGTCTGCTAATCTCAATCGAATACATATTCCTAGGATGAGTGGTCACTAAGCAGTGACAGAGTCCTTTTTTCTCAATTTTCTTTCCCCACATGTTGTGTGGGTACGATTTCTGAATAGAACTTAATCAGTTACTATACATCACATAGTTCTCTTCTAAAAATCTTGGGCGTCTTCGGATTCATGAAGACCAACGCAGATCACTAATTTCATCAGGAACTATTCCCTGGGGGCTTTCTTCTGTTGGGTCCATACAGTTTGTACTGTCAGCTTGCATGCTTTGTGCGTCTATGTTTAGTAGAGTCCGATTGTTCATCGAATGATGGATTGTGTTCGACATATTTAGGGATATTTATTTCATTTTCACTTCCGTTTTGATTGATGGTGTGATGGTTAGGGTGCTGTTCAACTTTGATAATATCACATTTCTTCACTTTGTACCTTTTCCCCTTAAACTGTCTATCCGTAAACCTCTGTACAGTAAAATACTGATCTCCAAATTCCACCACCATATATCTACTGCGGGCGTTAGTTTTCACCCTATCTTGGTATAGAAAGACGATCTCTCAAACTTTGACGTCGATCTTTCTCTCAGTAGTTTTGCCTCGGCCTTTATATTTACCTGAGGCCTCGGGTCTTTTTAACCTATTTTGGTATTTTTCTTTAATCAGGTTTTTGTCTTCTATCAGTAGTTTCTCTCCAATGGTTTGGTCTCTCATTGTCCAAACTTCTAGAGAAGAGTAGCCGTTTTCTCTAAGTCTGCTGTTCATATTAGATATTATCACAGTTAACTCAGTATCCGTTATCTTACCACCAGATGGGTTTAATTTGCATAATTTCATATGAAATTCTGATACTGAGCGTTCACTAATTGGATTTTTGTTACAGCTCTTTATCTCTCCAATCTCTATTTTAATACGGAATGATCCCAGTAAACTGTCTGTGAGTAGGGTTTGAAATCCAAAAGCGCCATCGACCCTGATGTTTACTTCATCACCTGACGGGGACGGAACTTCGATATGCTTGTGATTAAACCATCTCTTAGAGATTGGCTGCTTTCTGATAATAGTAATGTTGCATGTGTCAGAGCAGAAACATTTTCTCAAACCAATAATACTGGTTGTCCTTCACGTTTTACGACATCACCAGCGTACTAGCTCTCAATTTTATCTGGTGGTTTTGTTGAGGATTGTTTCCGGAATTGGCTTGGTATCTGCTTTCGTGCAAGTATGGCAACTATCTATGGTATGACTGATGGCCTTGTCCACATCCAGTGCATAGAATCCCATATTAAAAATCTGCTTTAACTGGTGTTTACTGGCATGGTGAAGTTGTAAGTGTAGAGCGACTAAAAGTCCGTCTAATACTCCTTGGGGAATGACGATTCTCTGTCTAGCTGGGCGCAAGGCTTCCTCCTGTGTAACTATGATTAACCCATCTGCCAAGATTGATGAGAGTTTACAATGTTGTAAATATCTTTTAAGAGTGGTTAAACCTTTCTTCTTCTTAGATGGAGTTCTGCCATCGCGTAATAATCTATACACTTGTTGTAAGTCCGGAAAGTCTTGTTAAGCCTTGATCCATGTGTTATTAGTTATGTATTGGATCGGACAATGACCACATAACATGTCTTATACAGTGATTTCTCTAATTACTGAGGTCTCCTGGGCGTTGATAAATTTACAAATTTGGCATTTTTTCTCACAACGAATAGGATTCTGGCCAGCATAATCTGATATATTATTTTTCCCTGGTACATCGGATAATTTAACAGAATATTGAGAGATAACACTCATGAATGTTGTAACTAGAGGAAACAGAGAATACATTGCATTGGAGTTTCTCATATGTTTGTACACAGGGGCGGCTATCTGTGAACACTTCGGTAACGCGTTCTGATTAAATTATACATGGATTGAAGTGTTTGATAACTGAAGCAATCCCCAGATCTTCCAACTCACAGGCTAGCCAACCTGCTTGGTTAGATGTTTTACGAACATTGAATAAACCTGTAAGGTGAGCTTTGTCTCCTCTCAAGACAAAAAAGGATGCTGCTAAGCCAACAGAAGCCGTGGCTGCATCTGTAATTATTTGTAGTTGGTCTTCTCTTCTAGGTAAGGTCAGGATTTTTGCTTGCTTAAGGTGTTCCTTTGCTTTTAAGAATGCCTCCTCCAGGTCTAACGCCCATTGGATTGTCATTTGATGAGCACTTTATCCAGAGGTGCTAAAAAATCCGAGTGCTTAGGTATGACTTTACTCAGGAACTTTTAGGATCCTATGAATGATCTCATGTTTTGGATGGTTTCAGGGATCACAGATAGCCAAAGTATTCAGACGATGGCTTGTAGCCTTGAGAATTCCTTGGTCCATTGCCAACCTAGGATTTCTGTTGATGCCGAACAGCAAATAGTTTTTGATGGGGACGATCTTAAATTATTCTCATGTAGTGTTACTAATACTTCTTCCTGCTAAGTTCCATGTGTGTATTGGCGGTGGCATATAGGTCGTCAGCCAATTTTACCATCAATCCTTTAATCATCAAGTTGCCGAATACTTTGGACATTAATTGTTCTAAAGCAGATTCGGAGCCTGGGAGACCCATTACTGCTCTTGTATAGACATATACTCCACGGAATGGTGTGCAAATACTTACATATTTTGTTGATGATTTGGCCAAGGGTATCTGAAAATATGCTTGTTTCAAATCACTTTTGATGATGTATTTGAACTGAGCGATATGTTTGATGATATCATCAACTTTTGGCATTGGCCAAATTCTGTAAATGCAGTTACTAGTCGATGGCCTCCTGAAGATTTTGCAACGAGGAATGAAGGACTTACATAATCTGCGGTAATGTTTATGTTGAAATTTACCAGATTTTCCGTTGTAGCATCCTAGTGATGGTGAAAATACTTGACTGTACTTTTTATTTGTCTCGTGGAAGGTGGCCTTTTTTCATCTTGATTGTGGATGTTTGAGGGGTCCACAGAAATCTCTGCTGATCTGTCTGATTGCTCAGAGGTCAGAATCAGTGGAGGTGGCTTTGAAGTATCACGTGTGAGACGCATTTGAGCAGTATAGCGTACCTGGCATATTTGTTCATGCTACTTGATAAGTACAGGTGTGGTTGAATTGTTTGTGAGGGCTATTTTGTTGTATACTGGTTTGGTTATTTTACATTGGATGCAGTCATTGTGGTTATTAGTGAAAGAAATAAACAATACCGATGTGTGTAGATTAAAAATAGAAGATTTATTTTACACATGTGCTCACAGCAACATTACATTATCAAAATCAAAAATGGCAGTACATCCAGAAAAAAAAAAAAAAAAAAAATGATATCTCGTAAGTTCTTGTGCAAATCACGTTATATGTGTTCAAACGGAAGTAACCAGTTTTGGCTTTATCAAAAGTGTAAGGGAGGTAACTAGACTTAACAAAACTCGTAAGTTTTATTTATTTTTTTATCAGTTTGAGACGTCTTGCTTCACTCTTTCTAATCAGGTTACTTTCTGCGCCGGTATCAAGTGTAACGTCCGCATCTTCTTTGTTTACTTCTACCTCCATACACGGTGACGATATGATGTCTACTCTGTTGATTTTTGGACTCTCGGGTCTTTTGATTTGAATTATCCTATTATCGGAACTATAACACTCTAAGTCTTTGTCATCTTCACTTTCTGATATGATTTCGATATCTCCAATTTTAGACCGAAGGGATTTTCTGTCTGAGGTTGGCATAAAAGGGCAATTTTGGAAATAGTGGGTTTCTGCTCCTGGTCTATTGGCAGCATCGCAGAGGCAACATTTTGGCCTGTTTCCCAGGCAACTTCTGATTTCCTAGCTTCATCGGTCCTTTCCTTCTATAGCTGGAATTAGAGTATGATATGTTGCCCTCTCTATCACCTATTTCTTGTAACAGGAACAGTATTGCATCACTGATTTCCGTCTTAATGAAATATAGTGCAGAATCTCTTAAGGTGATGGCAAATCTTTGCTTAACAATGGAGGGTAGGTCTCGGATTGCATCAAGGCAAATCATCACCGTGATATTCTGTAAAGTGGGAGTTAGGCGTTCATCATTCTCTAGTTTTGCTCCGCAATGTTTGATAGCTCAAGCTTTTGTAATTAGACTATCCTCCATGAACGAGTAGCACCTTTCCCAGAGAGCCTCTCTTGTTTCAGTGGCACCGCATTTGAAACTGAACATGTTCATGATATTCGTCCCGGACTTGCGATAATCATAGTACTGTCAGAGTCTATCAAATATTTCATCTATACTATGTGCCTCTTCTTTAATGAAGGCACTACTAATAACTGGAGCATGAATGCTTATGAAGTCAAGAGCACTTTTAGATTAATGGCTTTATTTTTCTGCTAAGAATTTTTTTCCATTGACTTCTTGTTCATCAGCAATGAAGCCTCTATTCGGCGTGCCACTTGCTACACTGCTTCAGGTTTTGAGGTCATTCAAATAACGTTCAAATTTATCTTCATTCGAGATATGATAGATTAATTGTTTACACCACGCTTTGAGGGAACCTCTTGATTCTTGTTCAGTGAGGATTCTCTGTTTAGTACTGAAGGCAGACATGTTTGTTTAAACAGAATAATTGTTTTGGAGGAAAAACTTATAGGATATGTTTGCTTTCACTTACTGCGTGGTTCTCGTGAGTATTTTTGTTTTTCTTTTTTACTTCAGCAAAAGTATATTTGGTCTGGTTCAGATTCTGTAGAAACACGTTGATTTCAATAATCGATTAAAACAAATTAGTGTGTGCCACGTAGATACGAGAATACACATAAAGGTACTAATATAAAATTATGTCATGTGATTGTCGTGTCCCTGTATCGCCGTAAAACGACTTTAAAAAAACTGGTTATATTGTCACTTTCAAAAGGAACTGTTGGTTTAAACCTGCGTAAAGTCTCTTACTTCTAAATTAGCAAGAAAAGCAACAAATGATTACCTTTTTAAGTAGAATAAAGTACATTTACATTTTATTCTGGAGATGTTGATGATTATAATTTGAATATTTTATAGCGTTTGTTCCTTTGTTACGACAATCACCACGTTGTTTTCTGATTTGAATATAATGTTTATTTTCAACTTATTGCGTGGCTCTCGTAAGCAAGTGATTTATTTTTTTGTTCTTAATGCATGATTTACATAAGTGAATAATATATTTAGTACTTTGTTGTTTTGAGGCGCGTATAATGTTTTTAATTCCTCACGCTTATTTCTAGCTTAAAACCGTCTCCACTCATAGTAACGACTTGTAGGTGTATGATGTTCACTTATTATTTTCTTTTTTTTTTGTCAGTTATTTTTTGAAAATCATCTCTTCTCATAATTTTTGCAGCGACTCGAAATCTTAAATTACAATGTAGTATTTTTCGTAATTCTTTCAGGGTACAAGTTCCACTTTCTGACATGCAAGATAACGTGACTTGTAACCATCGTACTTTTAAACTTGGGAAAACTTTTGCATATTTTTAGTCAATGAGTACGATTTGATTTGTGTTTTCGTTTCTAGAATGCATTATTGTCGAAGGCTGAATTCTTTTGAAGATCCTACTGCTGCCACCACACGTGCGGCTTCAAGATGCCTTTTCAGGGAAAAGCAAATGACACCAATAATCCACGTGAGAAAATGATCCTGACTTGAATAAACACAGTGCTGTAGGAAGTTTGGATGGCATTATATATATATGTAGTTCATATGTAACTAGAGAGCATCTCAACTGAATACATATTCCTACACAGAGTGGTCACTCACTAAGCAGCAACGTTATCATTTAAAAATACCGGGTGTTGCATTGTGGGAGGATGATGGCACCTTTCTGCAAAAACTAACATCAGCACTTCCCCTTATCAAGATTTACACGCGATGTGAGATTGCTTATGTATTTCATATCCCCAAGCTGATTCAATTCGTCTAGGATGAATGCTACACCAACTGAAGGTGGTTATAAGTCTGGTCTCTGCTATGAATCTAGCATGTTTTCATCTAGGTGTATCGTGTTTTTCATCCTAACGAGAGGGGAACGATCACCCCTCCCCCTGACGTCAGATTATCACCCCTATATTCCCACACAGTTATCCTTAATTTCTTCACCAAAATGGTACAGACTTGATTGACAGCTTCTCAAAACAAACTTTTGAGATCAACTTTTTACATTTTGGTTGACAAAATATTTTATTTTTTACTAAAATTTCAATATTAATGTGCGGTAAAAGTACAAGCTAGTTAACAGAAGAGAAATCATAAATAAACAAAGAAAAAAATCAACAAATTACTTATATAAGCACAGCAGAATTTACATATCTTCTAATCTGTATGCTTTTAACAAGCTAAAAAGGTTTTTAATTTTTTTTTTTACATTCAAAGTGGTTTTATGACAAATACACAAAAAATACAAATGAAAGCCTTTCGCTTAACTGTTGGGGGGGGGGACTTGAAAAGTTAGTAAAAGAAAAAAAAAAAATTACTCTACCACTAACCCTAAGTTTGAATGGTTCTCCCTCGGACTTAAAGTAATTTATGTTAATAAAATTTTTGAGCATGAAGGCATTTCAACAGTTGGTCAGCCAGTGTTCAGGACATGGGAAATTTGTTAGAAATAGCCAGCCCAATCAACCAAGGATGAATGCCACAACCATGACCATTGGCCAGAAAATCCTAGATAATATTAATTTTGGAAAATTCTACAAAACTGCTGCATAATATGACCATGTTAGAAATATCTCCAAACGACTTTTAAACCAGTGGAAACAGCGACATTCGTCTCGAGTTAGGGAAGAGAAACAATCATGGCAGCATTGTTTTGTCAAACAAACATTGAATATGTGAAAAGTTGTTTAGGTTCTGCACTATCAACCAAGCTTGAACCTCTGTCTCATCACCGCAATATTACATCCCTGTGCCCGTTTTACAAGTATTTTAATGGAATTTGCTCTGACAGACTCATATAACTTGTGTACCCCTTGACAAGCAGCAAAATCCCACCCTTACACAGTAGAGATCCCTAGATATCGGAAAGCTTTCTACTGGAGAGTTTTTAATGTTCTAATGCATGCATATGACACAATCACATTGACACACTGGTTCTTGTCAGATCATCAAAGTTAAGCAACGGTAAGCCTGGCTAGTACCACATGGGTGACCATTTGGGAAGGCTAGGCACTCTATGTACCATGCTGAGTCGTAGAAATTTCCAGGTTGGTATCTAGGGGCGCATTTAACTCACAGGGGGAAGATGCATCTCCGAATCAAAATGGAAAGCAACAAGAAACTACTGTCTTTACTGGTCTTCCCAAAATTTTCTTGGTTCTACAATTTGGAGAGCCATGATTACCAATGCTGTTAAAACAGCAGTGCCGCTGCATGCATGCAATGCATATATATGAGGCAATCCATAAAATACGATAAGGTAACATCCATTACAAACTGTAATATTTACACAAGCATATTGTACGAAAAGTTTTTCTGAAAAGTTTCATATACAAAGTTTACTGAAAAACTTCTTTTAAAATTAATACATTAAAAAATATTAAAATTATAATAGAATATAGGCCACTATGAGAGAGAAAAAAAACTTCATGGGATCTCATCAAATATTAAAATATAAATGAAATATAATTTATCTAGACCAATTAGTAATGATAATGCGGTTATTCAGGTCACAGTAACCCAGACATTTATATCCAGTTGATATCAGGCCCCAAAGAAAATGAAATAGAAAAAGAGAAAGAAGAATCAAAGGAAAGGGAACAAAAAAAATTAGATTTAAAAATTTTACAAAATTTAGAAATATAGTTTGAACGAGCTCAAATGGGGCTGGCGCCAATTCACTCCCATCAAACTTGCACGAACACACATACACACTAGCATAACTCTCGGACATGTCTATGAGTTTATGATCCAGTTACGAAAGGTGCAAGCACAATATCTGTAGAATATGTATATTTTCTCCCAGTGACGACTGGGGGTAATACAAAGACTTAACATTTAGAGAGAAAATAGGAACTACTTCCTCTAAAGATGCTGCGATTGTGATGGTGTTGCTCCTAGGATGAAATGTAGGATTTTATTATAATGACTAAATGTGTCTAAAATATCATTCTAAAGTTACACAAGATAGTGGCTAATAGTCTAGACATAATAAATTTGTATGTGGCATCTGTTGTTGTAAACCTATGGTACTTTGGTCCAGAAGAGAATTTCTGTATTCAAAATATTATATATAAGAATTATATTGGACACAATATATAGTAATGATTTAAAAAGTTAAAAAAAGTTTTTTTTTAAAAATGACTCATGCGCCACCACTGAGTATAGACACCAAAACGTTTAGCTTATGACTTACTTTTTCCTTTGATGTTAATGCCTAAGCTATGAAAACATGTTTGCTATGAGGCTAAAAATTAAAACATGAACCAATAGCTATTATGTTACACATGCATATTCGTAATGCTGTCGTTCGACCTTCACCTGGCAAATTCCATTTTCACACATTTGCACTGATTTTTCCCTGGCTAAAACACAAATATAAAGTTTCACATGGGTTTGAATGTCCTATATATTAAGTTTCATGTCCATAGACCAAAAACTGACAGAGGAGTTCGATAGATAAAAATTTTTAAACAAATATATATACGCATACATAAATATATATAGAAAGAGGTTTGTGTTTACTATAATGTTTTTATGCAAATATCATGCAAGTATAAACTATGTAGAATATCTGCATGAATATAATTACAGATAATAATTAACTAAAGATGATCATCCCATAAAAAAAACCGTAAAAAACTAATAGGGAATTAATTAAAATGAATGTTTAAAAGAATATGCAAATTAGCTAGGTCTTTTGCAGATGACCCATACATAATAAAGTTGTATTTTCTTTTTTAAATAAATAGAAAAGAGTTTTTTAATATGAATATCAAAGCAAAAACAAATTTATAGGAGTATAGATATTTTGTTTAGATTTCTTCAAATGAAATATGGAAGGTGATTATGTACAAAAACTATTGCCTCTCATATTTTATGGAAACTGCATTTTTAATGTAAATCAATTCAAAAGTTGGTACTTGTGCACTTATTGAACCGTGCTGAAATAATAATATTTATAAAGCAATTCTTAACATGAGGAGAGGAGGGCGTTTTGTAACTATTCTATACTTTCTCCTAACAATTTAATAGAAAAAAAAAAAAAAAAAAAAAGATATCGTAAAACTTTAATTTAAATTGAAAAAAATACTTCTAAAAATAGCATGGTTGAATTAAGTACACGCCCACCCAAAAGTTAATAAATACTGAGAAATCATGAAAATCTGATAATTACTTGATTTTTGATAGATTTATTAAACACATACACACACACATATATATATATATATGTTTTTTATTTTTTTATTACCGTTTTATCTGTTTGGTTACATATGTTACAGAAATACAGGTTTCTGTAAGGTCTGACGAGAGTGTTGGATCATAAACATGGTCTAACATCCGAAACATATGTAACCAAACAGATAAAACGGTAATAAAAAGATAAAACATATTTGCTCTGCAATAGTATTGAGCACTCTCTTCAAGTTTTTACTAATTACCAGTTTTACTATATATATATTTCTGTGGAAATATATTTTATTTCCTTATAATATATACCAATCCTTATTTAAGAAACTCAATGTAATTACAGAGCAATAGAGTGAATAAATGACAAAAGACTATATTCCAAAGTTCATGATGTTGACCATCTTATAATTTATTCCTTTAATTCAGTTGACATTTACAATTCTTGACAGTATCTGTTCCGTAGCACAAAATCAATCAATTATTATATCAATCAGTGAATCTATTTTGCCCTTAACTCATCAGAAAAAATATCAACGTCCAAAGGAAATAAAATTCGTTCTGACATGATTACAATCAGAAAACTGGAAAAGAAGCTGTAAATACCTTATATGTTTTCAATTACGCCATTTTGAATTTTAGAAATCAAAATCGATTCACTGATTGATATAATAATTAAGTGATTGATTTTGTGCTACAAAACAAATACTATCAAGAATTATAAATGTCAAACGAATTAAAAGAATAAGTTATAAGATGGTTAACATCATGAACTTTGGAATATAGTCTTTTGTCATTTATTCATTATATATATATATATATATATATGGTGACTACAGAAGAACGTTGTGTTAAGGCATCGATAATGCATGTGAACATGATTTTAGTCTCGCATTTTCATTATTTTGTACGTTAAATTTTTAAAAAATGTTTACAAGTTTATTTTAGGCTCGTTCTTTCGAATAGGACAACAACTTTTTTTTTTTTTTTTTTTTTTTTACATGGAAGTCATCACTTATCAAGGCCCGAAAGCCACTCGGAGATAAGGGTTATAGCATGTACAGTAATCAATGGGATAGTATCGTAGTAATCGTTAGTATTGGAGATTTGATAAAAGTGTCTTACTTAAGGGGGCGGTTCATCGCATTGTTACACACTAGGATGGTAATTCTGTGGTGCGCTTTGGAGGCACTTACCGTCTCCTAAAACCTCTGTCTCTCACTACTTTGTTTAGCTGACTAGTCTGAAAGGTGATGAACATACGTCATCATGTTATCCTCTTTTTCTGCATTCTTCCACCATTCCTTCTAAATATATTAAATCAACTTTTTTTTTTTTTTTTTTTTTTTTTTTTTTTTTTTTTTTTTACAATGGAGTCGCCACTTATCAAGGACCGAAGGCCACTCAAGGATAAGGGTTAATGAGTGTGTAGTAGTCAATGGGAAAATATTGTGATAATCATTAGTAGTGGGAATTGGGTAAATTGGATTACTTAAGGGAATGGCTCATCAAAAGCTTGTTTATGTTAGACTTGAAGACGACCATATTGTAGTTAGCTGGAAAGCAGGAAAACGGAACAGAGTTTCACAGGCGTGCATTTCTAAAAAAGAAGCTTTGTTCATAGAATTTACCTTTAGGTGTAGGAATAGATAAGGAGTGGAGGAAATTATTGATAATGGTTTCAGATCTGATAGTAAATCATTTATGCACGTTTCGGAAAATATATTAGTATTAAAGGTCAAAATTTTGAGTTATGCCCTTTGACCTTAATGTCAGTCGATAGTGTCCACAAAAAAAAAAAAAAAAAAATACTAGATGAAATTTGCATAAATTTTGGTGTAGCTTTTGTCTTTTTACCTTAACAAGTAAGTATAATTTTGGTTAATGTGGTCTGTTTGTCGGAAGTCTTACCTGCAAAGGATGAGAATGTTGGGGCTGTTTATTCCGAAAGCCGTTGTTAACATGGGGAGGTTAGGGGTGTTTATTCCAAAAGCCGTTTTTAACATGGGGAGGTTGGGGGTAATACCCCTAAAAAGCAACTCTGCGAAGGTAAGTTTTCAGTGGGACAATCAGGCCACATTGACCATAGTTTTTGGTGCTATTTTCTTCTTAAGAGCAGGGGCGGGGTTAATCTGGAGAACCACCATGAAAAGTTCACAAGAAATTAAGGTATTGCTGCAAAATAGTGTACCAAAAAATTTCGGTATTTATGGAAATCCTTGACTTAAGGTTAGCAGTAGGGTTAAGGATTTTTTCTTTTTTAGGAGGGAGGGGCTTTCACCCGGACTTAACGTTAGGATGGTTCTAAGGGCAAGGAATCTCAATAAAATTATTTGATGCGCTATTTTGCACAAATGCCAAAAGTAAGAGAAAAAAAAGGTGGGCGTCCATGGGTAAAACAAAAATGAAAGTAAAAGGTCTGTAGGCACCGCTAAAACTGGGGGGGGGGGCAGGTAAGTACTTTTTGACGGACCGTCTTCTTAAAAATCTACCAAAAATCAGATAATTATCCGATCAATACGAAATTTTCAGCGATTAAGAGAAGAATGTACTTTATAACAGTGTACTTATTTTTCATAAACGATATTTATATATATATATTTTTTTTTTGCTTACAACCCCCCCCCTTGTTTTGAGGGGGTACAAATATGCTTAAAATAATCATCTGAAACCGAACACAACATATTGTGTTGTTGTAAGGGGCAGAATTATAGATTAAAAAAAAAAAAAAAAAAAAATTGTTTGCATACCTTATTTTGACGTCTGAATATCAGAACTTCGATTGTGTTTAATTATCCCGCTTTTGAGTTTTGAAGTGTGAAATTCGGTGAATATGTTAAGTAAAATAATTAATTTAAGTTTTAAGCAAAAAAAAAAAAAAAAAAAAAAAAAAATTTTTTTTAATATTTATACGAAAAAGCCATTTTAAAATCTTTGATAAATAAATTAACAATTTTTTTTAGCGAGCCGAATAATGCATGATCATTATTAAACAGGGCATGCTTTGAAGAATCGATACAAAAAAAAAAAATTCGATAAATATTGTGCCCTTTGTGTTAAAAATAGCATCATTTTTTCGATCCTGTTTGAAAACGTTTGCCGCCTTTCGACTACGGTGGACCAAACGCGCTGAAATAATTTTTTTTTTTTATTCTGCTTTAAATTGCCCCCTCCCCCATTTTGGGGAGCCTGGCCCCCACACACATACACATTAAAAACCAAACTCATACAAATGGTCACCCATCTGGTACTGGCGACTGGCCAGCCTCAGCGTTAATAATACATTGAAATTTTCGTCACTGAAAAATAAGTTTTTTTTGGCCTATTTAGTCTTCCATAGTTTGCTTTTTATCAACTACAAACGTAAACATTGTCGATCTAGAGTCTAGATCGACGCGAAGTAACTGGTTGCCTATATGAATAAGTGGAATTATTTGAAATCCAGGTACTTATAATATTTTTGCATATTCTCATAGAAAATCATCCTAAATCTTAGACAACAAATAAATAAATTATTTCAAAAACCTTTTTTTTTTTTTTTTTTTTTTTTAATATTTTATGTACGTTTTTTGTGCAAGACAAAAAAATGTCAATTGTTAACTTTTTGGGAAAATTAAACATTTAAAATTTAATTAAAAATAGTAAAAAAAGTTTTACATTATTCTGTTTTCTATATGATAAAATTCAGGGTTTTATCTTTCTGGAAAAAAAAAAAAGTTACTCAGAAATAATGGATTTTAATAAATGTAATTTCGTTTAAAAAAAAAAACAACAACTTGATTTTTCGGCCATTTTTGGCGGTGCCTAGTCTATTGGGCAATGCCGGGTCGGGACAGTTTATTTATATATTAAAAGCCAGGAGTGGAAGTGCTAACAACAATAAAATAAATATTATTAAAACGGTTATCCTCAAGTTCCAGGTGTCTATGTTTACTTTCGTTTTCTGCTGATGGTTTTGTTTTACGGTGAATGCCCTGGAAAATACCTTCCGTTTACCAGTTTTAAAGTTGGAATACTATTATCACATCTCGGCAGGAGCAGCTAGAAGCCCTTAACCTGCCTTGACAGAGTTCAAAATAGACTTCGTAGCCTAGTGAGGGATGCCCTTTTCTCTTCCCTGCAACCTCTTTCCCCACAGAAGAGCCGCTGCGTCTGCGAGCCTGTTTCAACTTTATCGTTATTTTCATGGCAAATGCTCGTCTCGTCTGAGCTCCAATTTATGGTCTCCCCTTGCCTGACTTTCACGAAAGCACTCATCTAGTTGAAACCACTATCAATAATTTGCCCCACTCTTTATCTATGTCTACACCTAAACGTAGATTCCATGAACAAAGCTTCTTTCTTACGCCTGTGGAACTCTTTCGTTTGCCTGCTTTCCAGCTGATTACAATATGGTCGTCTTCAAGTCCAACGTGAACAAGTTCTTGAGGAGTCGTTCCTCTTAAGTAATCCAATTTACCAAATTTCTACTACTAATGATTACTACGATATTTTCCTATTGACTTCCGTACACTCATTAACCCTTATCCTCGAGTGGCCTCTGGACTTTGATAAGTGGTGACTCCTTTGCAAAAAATAAATAAATAAAATAAAAAATAAAACACAAATTAGCACGTTTTGTGTTTGTTTAGAATAACAAAACATTTTTAAACTGGTAAATCTCAGAAGGGACTTTTCCAGGGCATTCATTGTGAAACAGAACGATCAGCAGAAAACGAAAGTAAACGACACGCGGAACTGGATGATAACCATAAAAAAAAAAAGAAAAAGGTAATGAAAATAATAACTTTACCTCCAGCAACAAATGTTTTCCACGCGTTTCCAAAATTAGTGGTTGGTAAAGATAAAGGTGGCGAGGTCCCACTCCCGGCGGAAGCTGTCATGATTGATGAGGATTGCTTTTGTTTATTTTTTGGCGGATAAAGATTTCAAATTACGACCGGCTAAATGTTTATTTAGTTGTTTATGGAGAACTCAGTAAATGTATCACTCTATCTGAAAGACAGAGACGTCTTTTTGTTTGTTTGTTTGTGTGTGGATATTATTACTAATTAAGTAGACGAGCCGTTATTATTATTGGCACTGTTAGCGATGGTGGTGTTGGAGTTGGACTGTTGGTGTGGTGCTTCTTAAGAACGTTTATTAATCTATTTTGTTAGCTGTTTAAACAAAGATTATTATAAAAAGTCCTTATATACATTAAATACGTGTCTATGTACTGATACGAATTTTAAAAAGGGGGGAAAAGAAAGTATTTGTTAAAATTGATTTAACTTTCTTTTAATTTTTATCCGATGGTCCGTCCATACATAAAACTCGAAACCATTGTAAAAAAAAAAAAAAAATGTGCATGGACAGACAACGATGAATGAATCGCGGGAGTGTTTTTTGTTTTTTTTTTTCTTTATCTCAATTTATCTTAGCTTTTACGAACTCCAAAGATTAGTGAGAAAAAGACAGTTGTGAGTCATTCGTACGATTGTAACTTGTGAGAAAACCTCTTCTTTTTCCTTTCTTTCTTCCAAAAAGGAAATTACTGTGACGTTTTCGTCTTTTTTGACGCGAGAGGTTTCCATATTTTTGTGTATAAGTGCGTCTCCTCCTTTTTTTTTTTTTTTTTTTTCACTCACTAGAAGACGGCGCCTCCTCCACAAAAAAAGGGCAGACTGTTACAGGCATCGCAATTATTACCTATACGTTTCTCTAAAATCGGACCAATGGAGCACAATGATGATATGTTTTGCAGTTTTCCTTTCTCCATTTTTAATAAGTACTGATTTTTCTTGGGAAGCCATCAGCATTATTATCCTATTGTTTAAAATCAGTTTCGTAGTTTTATTTTAAATAAAACAGCATAATCTTTATAAATGAATTTTGTTCATCGTGTTTATTTATTATTATTATTTATTATTATTATTATTATTATTATTTGATTAAACAAATTGTAGATTAATCGTGTTTACTTTCTGTTTAAATGTTTTATAAAATACGAAACTCGCGTTGCATGACTAATTCACATGTTCTAACAACAATGGCCGCCAGTCCAGCAGACGTTCGCGAATTGAGGAGACAAAAATTACTACAACTTTCTGAACAACGTCTACAAAAAATCCTAAAATCAGTTGGTAGGTTGTCCTTCTTTGCTCTTCGCCTAAATTTAATAATATTTCTATTATCTCATAGATTTAGATTATATTAATACTCTGACGGCAAATTGTTTTTGTTTAAAAATCTATACGATTCTAGTAATTTAATACAACCCAAGAAATGTCTTTTAATAAATTGATAAATTATTCTCCCAAACACGTTTTCGAAATAAATAATTAATCTTTCTACAGTTTTTTAAGAGGGATCATTGAAAAATCGGTAAAATTGTATCTTTGCGCACAAAAAAAAAAAAAAAAATAGAAAAGAGATTATACTTTTTATTTTATTTTCAGTTAATTAATTACATGTAAACAGCCTGAAATAAACTTGGCGGTAAAAAAAAAAAATAATGTGCGGTGCTTGACCAGAATTCAACCTATATATATATATATATATATATATATATATGATGTATGTCCTACATGGTTGCTAAAATCATTCGTCGTTTTTTTTGTTTCCCCCCCCCTCTTTCTTTTCTGCTCTGCTCTCACGACTGCCGACCTTTTCTACATGTCTCAATCCTCAAAAATGAAAAATCTCAAAAAACAAAGCAAGGTTAAACCCAAAACTCCAACTTCTAACGTAGAGTTCCACCACTACCAGGTCTCCTTCTCTAACGTTAGGGGTCTACATTCCAACTTTCCAGAAGTTGAAATCCAATTACAGGAGACTAAACTTGACTTGTTGTTCCTGTGCAAAACTGGCATTGGCCCGACTTTTTCCCTAGATGAATTTGTGATTAAAGGATACTCAAACTTGACATCAAAATCTGACCCCCAAAATCGTCATGGACATAGAATATGTGCCTAACATTAGAAATGGCTTTCCATGTGGTTAAGGGACATCTACAGAGAAGATCCTAATCTGCTTTGTATATACTTTCGAGTAGCACTTTCTCACGATACCGTTCATATTTGCCCTTTATTGCCCTCATAACAGCAAAATTAATAACCATTGAGAGTATCTCTAAGAAAATTAACCATATTCTTTTTACCCATTCCTCGGCTAACATTCACGTCTGCGGAGACTTCAATGTTGAATGGCTAATCCACCCAAACAGGACGGATGATGAGGGGAGGAACTGTCATTATTTCTCAATTGCCTATGACCTAACACAAATTGTTCACGGACTCACCCGTATGTTCAACTCTAACAGACAATATCCAAGTCTCTTTGACCTTTTTCTTACAACTTGCCCAAAAATATGCTCATTCTCTGTTCTGTCTCCATTGAGATCTTCCAATCACTCAGTTGTAATATAATAAACTCTCAGATGTACCGCTTCATCGTATACAGGGTGACCCCCCCCCCAAAAAAAACCTAAATGGAGGCCATCTAGAACATATGCTGTAGAACGGAGAAAAAAAAGGCAAAAGACCCTAGTGTTTTGATGTGATGTTTTGAATATAATAAACTAGTTATGACCAAAGTTTCATTTCATTCGGACAAAACACTAAGAAACGGGACCTAATTAGAGTTGGGGCCCGTTTTTTTGGGTCACCCTGTATTAATACTCTATGGCTGTTTGAGATAACTTCTGAACATTTATATCAATTATACTTCTGCATTCCATGTATTTTTTTTGTTTTTTTTTTAATTACATTTTGACCCCAAACAATGAGGTAGGGGCTACTATCAGGGATATAAATTGCAGGGATACTACGTAGGGAGTTTCACAGCATGAACTTCTGCATGTCAGTACAGTCGGGAAAGCAGGAACCCGGAAAGGAATTCCAAAGCCTAGCAGTTCTGGGAAAGAAACTATGAGAGCAGAAGGCTTTCTAACATCTAAGGATTTCTACTGTGTGTGTGGGGGGGGGGATTTTGCTACTTGTTAGGTTTGCCGGGGGTATTTTCGTCGCGGGGATACAAGGACTTGTAGTTTGTCAGAGCATGTACCACCTTGCATTCATTAACTCTTATCCTCGACTGGCCTTCGGGCCTTGATAAGCTATAACTCTCAAGTAAAAAAAAACAAAACAAAAGCATTTCCAACTAAAAACAGAAAACCAAATCAAGTTTTATGACTTCTACACAATATAAAATGAATTAAATCGACTTTGCAAACTAAAACTTAGTTTAAAGTTAGGGTAAAAAAAAAACAGTTCGGTTCATCTTGTGGAGATTGTTCAACAAAGTTAGTTAACGTACACCATTCTCAGAAGTGTTCGGTGAAACTCGGAATTAATTACTTTAGTACTGAAATTATCTTGGATACTTATTCCTTAAAAGTAACACAAATAAAACAAGAAGAAAAAAAAATATTTTCTGAGTGGGGATCAGTTTTGCATATAAATTTGATGTAAAATTTTCATCCACTTTTGGACCAGATAGCATTTTTAAGGACATTGTAATCAATACTTGTTTTGTTTTTGAAATGTGGACCATTTTTTTAATTAAAAAAAAAAATCAGTTGTGTGTGAAATAATTTTTCTTGATGAAAATATACATTAAAACATGCTATAAATAAAATAACTTTTGTGTGAATTAATATTGATTATGCTTCTATCGCACACCCTTCCCATTCAGCCCATTGCTCTGCTAGAATTACTGCCCATTCGACCCCAAATCTATTCATTAATAGGTTCCCGCATAGCAAAATCACCCCGCTTTTCTGTACCAAACTCTCCAGGTCAAATTTTTTTTTGTTTTCCATAAAGTCATTCATACATCATCAACGGACAGCAATGTACAACTTTTTAATCGACCATTTTTTTAGAAATTTTGCTTTATGCACGTGACTTATTAGTAAAATCATGTTACATGAAATGGGCCAGACCTCAGTAATTAAAAGAGCAAACTAGATAAGTTTGAAAATGATATTTGGAAACGGTTAGAATCGAACCCAGTAAGAAAAGATAAAAAAGAATACGTATTGAAATCCTAGGATGTAGAACGATTGTCATTGTTCTTGGAAATAACTAAATATTATTTATGTCAGAGTTAGATATGAACGATGCAGTTTAGAAATAATGATGAAATGAATAGGTTATAAATGAAACAATTCATTTGGGAATTTCTTTGTTTGCACATACATAGATGAAATCCACGTGAATGAATTTCACGTGTGGAAGCACGCCTCTGACGTCATAAAGAAGGGAATTTTCAATATATTTAGATAGGTTTGAGTCAGTTAGAGAGGCAGAGACGGCCAGAACCAGAGAAGAGACTCAGAGAGGGTCGGTCAGACTGAGAGCTGAAGCCCCTTGGAGGGGAAGATAAGACCATGTAATCGCAAGAGCTTGAGTTCCTGATTCATCAATCAACCAGCTGGTAGAATAAACAAGTCATCATATATTTGTAAACTTTTCTTCATCGTCATTACAACTTAAAGGTAAATGTGTTTTGTCTATTATCTTGTAAACGAACTTTGTATAACTCCCAAGTATTATGCCCTCTCCACCATCATCATAAAGAAGTATTTCCTCTCTCTATATGTAAAAAGATCTCTCAGCTCCGTATTATAATATGATAAAAGAATTATCATCACAGTCGTCATGATGTACCAAGAATATAAATGTCTCAGCCTCTGTTATAAATGTATCCCCCCTTGTTATAAAATGTATCCCATCATCTGTCAACAGCAATATACACTCTTCGATGTATGCGCACAACTGATATACAGCCTCAATATATACACTCAATGATACGCACACGCACACTGATATACGGTTCTCAATATGAACCGGCAATTCAACTATCATCTTTTGGCAATACTTATTATACTGCATCTCAGTACAGACCTATCAGTCTCTTCTGCATTGTGAGTAAATTGTTTAAATCTGTGATAAATCTGGGAGTTGTTATTTATCTTTAAATTTAAATTAATCTTATTCATTTCAGGGAATCTATTCTGTCATTAGCAATCTAAAAAGTGGTTTCCGTGAGCAATGACGGCAGCACACTCAGAAGTGTACAATAGCTGTTTTTTTTTTGTTTTTTGTTTTTTTTACATGGTTGTTTGATTAGAATTTTTGAGAGGATATAAAACTCTTAATACTGATTAACCAGAGGTGACACGGAACACATTCTTTCTCAAAAAAAAAAACAAATGGAATGCAGAGGAATTTTAGAGATGAAGATCTAAAGCTGTCCGAAACAAGCCTTGAGTATCGATACTCTCTGTGATAGAAAGCAACATAAATTTGATCTTAGGACAATCAAATGATCAGAAAAATGCCAGAGGAGATAAAAGAATAGAGCAAGTTGTCAAGAAAAGATCAAGAAGCCTTAATAAAATGTTGATCAACATTAGGCATGTGGGTGAGTTGGTCAACCAAATCAAATGAATCACATTTTTCCCCCAGGATCTGTTCAGTCTGAAGAGTTCATTCTTCCAAACATTACCCTTTCCTTTCAGCAGGGAAATAGGGTTACTGCTTGTTAACTAAGGTGCTTTCAGATGAGTTTCGACAGGACTATACAGATTATTTGGACTGCTATTTTCATCTTGGATATTATTCTCACAATGTCTTGGTCAATGTAATCTCTGGCCTTCTTCAGGTACATCTTGTTGAACTCCGGAATCTGTACAGAATTTCGAATGAAACGCTTTTATTTAATCCATTCTTGATTCTGTTATTCAAATCTGGGTAAAAATCTGAAGTAATTTATAATTATATTTTGGTATTGCCCATACTGGAGATTGAACTTTCAATCTCTAGAAGATTGTCGCTAAGAACTGATTACACTCAACTTTTACGTGATGAATCAACAGCACACATCTGAAGAAGGTCAGAGGTTACATCAACCAAAACATTGTGAAAATAACATCCGAGATGAGAACAGAAATCAGAATAATCCAAATCAATTTTCATCTCAAAAATTCCAAAACATAATATACAGATTATTTACATTTGCAATCTGAGTGCTCTTTTCTGAAGAGCTAGAGTGTCTCTCATTAAAAATTTAGTATGTGTATAACTTTGATTTGTTGGAAGGCAGACAAAAAGTGATGTTATTGCATTGCAAAACAAAAAACAAACTAACAATTCTTTATTTTCTTTAAGATTTTCAAATGTCATTACTATGTGAATTGGACGATTCTTACCAACATCTTTACCAAGAAACTTCCAAGGGCAGTAACTTTTGAATTCCTCTCAACGCTCACTTTTTCTGCTGATAAAGAAACATTGTAGATTATTGGGCCATCAGAAATTGTTTTGTTTTTGTTTTTTGGACTCTGGTTCTTAAAACTGTCCAACACATGCTAGCATATAAAATGGACCTTAAACAGAATATTATGGTGATGATGATGATAGAAGATGAATAGACTTATTGCTTGTCATCCAAGATCTCTTTATGAGAGAATGCCAATGAAACTACACAGGTTATTTCTGTTCCTTAATTCAGTGTCCATTTTGAGGAAGCTGGGTTCTCCACGCTAATAAACGACTTTTATGCCTAACTTTGCCCTTGTTGAGAGAAAAATAAATGGAAAAAAGATTTATCAACACAATCTACAGCATCTCATTTATTGTTCTTCTAAAAATTGTGAACTTTTAAATCTGTCAACACCACTTCAAATGGTGTAATTGATTTAGAAATGCCATAACTCGCTTTACAAACTGATGCCCCCTCCCTTGCAAAACTTTCACAAAAAACACTCGATTAGCCACAACCACTATCAACAATTTTCCCCATTCTCTATCTGTGCCTAAATCTAAACACAGATTTCATGAACAAAGTTTTGTTTCCTAGAATTGTCCACCTGTAGAACATTGTTCCACTGGCCTGCTTCCCAGTTGACTGTAATATGGTAGCCTTCAAGTCCAATGTAAACAAGTTCTTGTTGAGTCGTTCCTTAAATAATCAAATTCTACTCAATCTACACCATAAATGATTACTACACGACCACTTTACATTTATTAACCTTTATCTTCGGGTCTTGATAAGTGGTGACTCCCCTGTAAAACGCACGCACACACACACTCTTGTACACACCTTGTAAAATTAAATGGATTTTTTTTTTTTCCGAATTCTTTTGGATTATCAGAATGTTATGTAATTACTTGATTGTTATCTATACTGGAAAACATTCAATAATAAACCTTTTTAAAGAGAGTGCTGCAATATTGATTAGTATTGCTCATCAATCATGAAAATGCCTTGGATCAGCACATATTTCATTGGGATCTACTAAAATATTTATATTTTCAAAACCAAATGCCATGTTTTTCAGAAATGAATATACTTTGATATGGATCAAGAAATAATAATCTACATAATATATTGGAAGAGTTTGTGCAATAATTGGATTTATACTCATGTTTTTTTTTTTTTTTTTTTTTCTTTTTGCAATAGTTGGATTCATTCTGTTGCAAGAGGCAATGTATAATCTTTGGAAGAGTGCCCCTATGATGAGTTTATAATGAAGCAAGGGTGGCACAATAACTAACCACATTTCTCCTGAGCTAATTTTACTTAAATCAAGCGGTAAGGAGAAATCTAAGATGCAATGTCAGAAATAAGTAGAGGTTAAATGATGTTATGTTAAGAGTCTACTTTAACATGTAATGTGTAGCTGAGAGGAGGAGGATAAATGGATTCATACCTTCTTCAAGGGTATTAGTAGACGGCATAATCACGTTGACACACTAGTTCCCATTAGATCACTAAAGTTTTTTTGTTTTAATTGCATTTTAACCCCAAACAAGGTACAGTGGCGCTTTGATGTAGGGATCTACCATCTGGGACATAATTCTAAGGATACTAGGGAGTTGAGCAGCAAGATGTCTGTTTACATTACACTTGAACTTCTGTATGTCAGTACAGTTAGGGAAGCAGGAACCCGGAAGGGAATTCCAAAGTCAAGCAGTTCTGGGGAAGAAACTATTAGAGTAGAATGCTTTCTGGCATCTGAGGATCTCTACTGTGTAGGGGTGTGATTTTGCTGTTTGTCAGGGATATTTATGTCAAATGGATACAAGGGCTTGTAGTTTATCAGAGCATCTACTCTTAACATACTTGTAAAACAAGTACACTACCACATTACTGGTTGGTTTAAGAGAGGAAAGCAACATTGAGCCTGGTCAGTACCAGATGGGTGACCATTTGAGAATGCCAGGCACTGAATATTGGAGGAAATCGATACCTTTCTGTAAAAATTACAAAAACCTTACAACATCTTCTCTGACCGGGATATGTATGCAACTGGGGACCACTTTTACATTTCCTTCTTCAGACGAAGCCAATTCACCTTAACTAGAGTAAATGCCATTTCTGGGGGCAGAAGTGGGTGGTATTAATGAAAATAATACAGTAACCATTGACAAAACTTGAACCCAATCTGTTTTACATGCTAGCATGTGTTGGATGGTTTCAAAGAAATGACTTTCAAAGTTTTATTTATCCTTTTTTTCATAAGTCCATGTTTTCCTTGGCCTTTCCCTGTGAACTGGACCTGCTACCTCAACTGTTCTACATCTATTAACCCAAGAACTTGTTGGAAATTATCAGTGTAAATATAGGTTTTTAATGTTTTAATACTGTGAAAATTGTAAGAGTACTCTCCTTTGGACTGTGTGAAGGGTTAGTTCCCTTTTTTATATAAAATACTTTGACAACATGTACTTTAGGTGATAAACTAGTGAGTTGACGTTTTTCTCCTCTTTGTTTTATAATGTAAATAAAAGCAGACGTGTTTTCCCTTTGTGTCTGTGTATTAAACGAAAACATGCCTATGTGTTAATTTTCTTTTTGTTGATGTTGGTTGCCTTCTACAGTATGAATCCTATTTAAAACAAACAAGGTATGTTTTATTTGATTCTAAACTTTAATAATTAACCATCAGAACTCTCATCCATTCTTTCAATGTGGCCTTGCCATCACAGTTTTCTGTTTTTCGCACATCTCCCTATATTGTTCAGACTTCTTCCTCCAAGATCATCAGAACTAAAACTCTTTAAAAATCACATTACACATATTATTCTCATTCTGATTGATAGTTGTTTACTGTATTCAAGTTGTAAGGATTACAGGGGAAGATAACCCCTGCTTTATATCTATTTAAAAAAAAAAAAAAAAACTACATTGACAAAAATGCTATTTATTGATAATTAAAAAATTTTTCACCTACAGGACATTCTGATGATTCACCTGAAGATCCAAGTACACAGCTTCTAACTAATGACGGAAATACCACCAACCCTCAAGAAGTAGACTCTGGCCCAAAAACTGCTGCTCCAGCCACTTCCAGTATCCGCTCCTTACCAAGTCAAACAGAAAGCCCCAATATCAGCTCAAATACAGCAGATAATCGGACTACGGAGGCCGGTGGGGATGTTGACAAATCCTATACACGCAGAAGAGTGAAAACAAATGATGCATTTGCCGAGAGTAGGTTCCCTGGTATCAGTACGTCAAAACCAAGTTCAAGTCCAAATTCCTCTCCTCGGAGGTCACCCATATCATCTGGTAGTCGTGCCGCGTCTGAGTCCGCCAGCAATAAAATCACTCTCTCGCTGTTGCATTTTGATTTGATCCGGCTTGTCAGTTGTATTGTGCTTGCTCTTCTTACCAGGAAGATTCTTAATACAGCATGGAGTACATTTTTTCTAAAGGTTTGTTGCTTCATTCTGCTTCATTTATTTATTCCTTTTACTCTTGGGTTTGTATTACTATACACATAGACTCGGAAAAGTGGTCCAAAAATAAAATATGCAACAAATAAATGTTACCAGTGGCTATAAAAGTTACTTTGTAACCTACTTGCAGCATTTGTTGTTGTTTTAAAATTGATTTAAACGCTATTTATTTCATTTCAAATAATAAGGTTTTACGAGTCTTAATGATTTAAGATGGCAAAAACTGACTACCCCTCTTCTTGTTCGTAGAGAACAGCCTCGTTTTCAAATTTTTAGTTTGCGCACATTTGCCTCGATTTCAGCTTTTCTTGCATACATGTCTGCAGACATGTTTGGGTGTACATTTTTTGTTTACATTTTTAAGAAGTTCCGTCCTCATAAGGAAAGAATATTTGTGGACATTACATTTAATATATTGCGCACAACTTCTAATTTTTTTTTTTCTTTCTAGAAAATAAGATGATTGCCATTTGGAGCACAAGGGCCGACTATTTGGGAGCATGTCTAACTGGGAACTTTAGGGAACTGAGCAGCAACATATCTGTTCATATTACATTTAAACTTCAGCTGGCTAATACAGTCAGGGAAGCAGCAAACAGCAAGGGAATTCCAAAGTCTAGCAGTTCAAGGGAAGAAACTATTAGAGTAGAAAGCTTTCCGGCATCTAGGAACCTCAACAGTAAAGAAGTGGGATTTTGCTGCGTGTCGGATCAGTTGGGAGTATTTACATTGAGGGAGCACAAGTGCTCTGAGTTCATCAGAGCACTTCCCATTAAAATACTTGTAAAAAAAACACGGAGATACGTCATTGTGGTGATGGAACAAAGGTGGGAGCTTGGTCGAGAGTGGATTTGAGACATTTTTTTTTTTTTTTTTTTTTTTTTTTTTTTGGACCTTGTCTAAGAATGAGAGACTAGTGGTAGCTGCACCAGAACTCTATGCATGTGTGACGTGGCTTTGTAAAGTATATAGGATGCTCTCTGGTGTGTATAATTTTCTAGTATAGTAGAGGGAACCACCTTCTTAACAGCAGCCTTGACAATGTCCTCAGTGTATTTTTTGTTCCAATTCATGTTACCTGTAAATTTTAGGCTAGGAGTTTGAAAGATGGGCTACTATTTATTAACAAAATCAGACATTCTTCAGGTGCATCTATTCAATCTGGCGATGAAAATATTATTTTGAACTTAAGAGTGACTGGATATGCCAACAGAGCCTCTTTGAGAGATGCATGGATACATCTAACAAAATTTTGTCATTTTTTAATTTTTGAGACGAGGATGGATAATTCATTTTATTTTGATTCTTCGAACTACCGTTCTCATCTTGACTGTTATTTTCACAACCTTTCAGTCGATGTAG
This sequence comes from Euprymna scolopes, assembly GCF_053919585.1. Classification (NCBI taxonomy): domain Eukaryota; kingdom Metazoa; phylum Mollusca; class Cephalopoda; order Sepiida; family Sepiolidae; genus Euprymna; species Euprymna scolopes. Next base: position 30,889,615 of record NC_136503.1, read on the forward strand.
CCTCTGACCTTCTTCAAGTGTTTCTTGCCAAATTCAGCAATCTTTCTGTCAAAGTCAGGATTCAGAACAGAACCCTTTATTTAATTCATGCAAGGACCCATGATACTATGGATAAAGTAATTGGTAACATTTAGTTGCAAGTTACATTTTTCTGGAGGTTGAAGGTTCAATCTTCAGTGTGGGCAACACTGAAAAATACAATTACAAATTACTTAGAACTTCTACCTAGTCATGAATGAGAGCATGCTACCTCCATGGATTAAATAAAGGTTCCAGTAAAAATTCCATGCAGATTTCCAAGTCTGACAAGATATTCATGAAAAAGATCGGAAGTTTCATTAACTACAACATGAAAGTAAAACTCATGATGAGAACAGGAGTCTGAAGAATCCAAATAATCCAAAATCTTGTCATGTTTTACTGTTTTTGAGATGCGGATCGATAATTTGATATTAGATTATTCACATTACTGTTCTCATCTTGAATTTTCACAACATTTCGGCTGATGTAACTTTTTTTTTTTTTTTTTTTTTTTTTTTTTTATTAAAATTCAATTTTCACCCCAAACAAGGCACAGTACCACTTTGTAGTAGGGGACTACTATCGGGGACATAAGTTGATGGGATATTATGACAGCAGATGAGCAGCAAGATGTCTGTTCACATTACACTTGAACTTCTGCATGTCAGTACAGTTGGAAAAGCAGAATCCTGGAAGGGAGTCCCAAAGTCTAGCAGTTCTGGGGAAGAAACTATTGGAGTAGAAGGCTTTCTTACACCTGGGGATCTGTGAAGGGTTGGGATTTAGCTGCTTGTCGGTTTTGTCATTCGTGTCGAGGGGGTACAAGTGCTTGTAGTTCGTCAGAGCATTCACCATTAAAGTACTTGTAGAACAGGCAGAGGGATGCAACATTTTGTCGATATGCTTCTTGTTGAACTTGGGGAAATCTGTATGAAATTTTAAACGAAACCATTTTATTTAATCCATGAGGGTAGATTGTTCTCATCCTGTCAATCATGACTGGTTAAAAGTCTAAAGTAACTTGTAAGTGTATTCTTACTGTCATCCATACTAACGATTGAACCTTTACCTTTAGAAGACTGTCACTTAGAACTGATTAGAACTTAGCACTTTTATCCATTGCGCCATGGGTCCATGCAAAACAATGCGAACCTACTTCTATATACATGAAACAGTAGATGTATGTATGTGTGTGTCTGTGTGAAAATATTTAACCAATACTCTCAAACTACTGGTCGCATAACACTGAAATTAACAATAGTAATCATTCACTAAGGATTGTTTATAACGAGTAAAATCTTTGTTTGAATGGATGGGTAACACGTACAGAGATATGTTGAAATGAAAGATGTTCATTTCAACTTGTCTACATATTTCTATTACTTTTGCACATGTGCAAATTCATTCATAGATTCAAGTGGTTTAATTTTAAATCTTTTTTATATATCTGCCCATAGCTCAAATGGTAGAAAACATGGCAGGACCTCAATATTTTGGTTTTAATTCACCAAAGTAATTTTTTTTTTACTTTTGAAATGAGTATTTTGTCCAAAAAGTTATGAAACAATTGTAACGCATAAGAAAATACACCATATGGTGTTCTCATTTCATATTTTGTTGTCTTCATTTCGCAAATATATATATATATATATATATATATATATATATATCAATCAAATTTTAGTCATTCAATAAATTTTAAAATTTATGACGTGAAATGGTTAAATTTCAAATCAAAGATTTTTATTATTCTATGTAAGACAAAGAATACATTTGAAATATTATAACTCCTTATTCTATAGGATTTCGATGTCTACAATCTCTTAAGAGGAGAAAATATTAGCAAATAATTATAATGGTTTACACCTTATTTGCTAAGGTCAGTGAGACATGGAAAATCACAATTAAAAGTTGTTTTCTAAGTATTTAAATATCATAGAGTAAGGGAAGTTAATGAAAAGGATATAAAAATTCATATCCAAATTCCATGGTAAAATCATATATATATATGTGTATATATATATATATATATATATATAATTCGTATTCCTGTCTGTTTGTTCACAATTTGCTTAATATATACAAAACGTGTCTTACTTTAATCTTTCATTTCTTTCTATATATAGTATGATACTTGCAAAAATATACAATTAAGAGATCATCTTATTTGCATACGACATTAAAAAAAATCGATTTTACTAAATAGTGGTATCTTAGTTAATGTTTTTAGCAAGAGAATCATTTTAAGTATTCTATTTAAAATTGTTATTTGATAAATTTTAAACAACAATATAGTATAATTGATAATATATTTAATTTAATTTATTTGGAATTAATATTTCCAACAGTGACCTTTTTTAAAAAAAAAAGTTTTTTTAAGAGTTATTTGCCCCTAGATGCTATGCGTAAAAAAACAAACGTTCACCAAATCAATTTTCATTAAGTTTCTAGCTGGAAAAATAATTCTGTGTGGATAGAAAATATTTGGCTTTTATTGTTTTTTTAAATTTTTAAACAAAAAAAAAACAATTACAAAAAAAAACTGAAAAGATTTCATTTGTTTTATTTTATTCCTTAAATGGCTATACAGAAATCGGTAAATTTTTACCATGTAACCCAGCATCATTTAATACCTAAAAAAAATTATCTACTGCTCCCCTCTAAATTTCACAATTTACACTTTTTCTTTCTTTTTTCACGTTAATCTCATCGATTACAAACTTAAATTTCTAATTAAAAAGATAACCTTATACGACGTGACCCAGCGTCGTTTAAAACCCTAAAAAAATAAAGATCTACTTTTTTAGCCTAATACATTTAAATAGCCTTTATAAATATTATAAGAGAAGAAATTTTGAAAAAAAAAATAACATGTTACAATGGGAGTCACTTTTCTATATAAATTTAACATAAAATGAGCACCCACTTTTGGCCACCAAAGCAGACATGTCACCTCTAGCATTTTTTCAAGTTTGGCGATTGAGGAGGGGAGGGCAAAATCTGACAAATACAATTTGTTTTTTTCTGGTGGGTGGAGGGGAAATTACATTGGAAACATAAAATAACGATAAATTTAATTATTTTTTATGAGACCTTTCTCTACTTTCACCTAACAATTTAATAAACAAAACAAACCCCTAAATATGAGAAATTCAATTTTTTTTTTGGGGGGGGGTGACATTAGAAACATAAAACGACAAATAAAAAGTAAATCGAAAAGCCCCCCCCCCTAAAAGAGGCAAATCGGAAATTTTCATTATTTACTAAAAAAAAAAAAACAGTAAAAATAGTGCCCTTACAAAAAATAAAGTTAAATGTGTAGTTTAGCAGCGTAAATTATTTGACAGACAGAAAAATTATAAAAACTATTTATTTTTATATGAAACATTAAACCCAAAGGCTGAAATAAAACAAAAAAAAATTTTTTTTTTTTTAATCATTTTTTATTAGACTAAATGTGTACGCCTTACACGCTTAAAATTTGGCCTTTTTTAGGTTTGACAGATTGGCTTTTTTAAGGCCAAATTTGGCCTTTTTTACGCCCTTTCTTTACAAAAAAATATGGCATCCAAAAGCACAGTTCACGAAAAAGTTTAAAAAAACAATCCAAAGGCCAAATTTTAAAAGCAATAGGCCTCGAATAATAAATATAAATGATGAAAAAATAATAAAAATGAAAATTTTTTTCTGGTTTTCTTTCAGCCTTTGTGTCTAACAATGTGTTTTATATAAAATAAATAGTTTTTATATTTTTTTTTTGTCTGGCAAATAATTTACGCTGCTAAACTACACATTTACCACGATAAAAAATAAACGCATGCATTAATGTTTATAAACGTTATTTTTTAGGTTCACAAAATCGTGAGTTTTCTTATGACAGTGATCTCTTCTGTCAAAATATCTGGTGGAGAGGGTATCAGTGGGGGTGATTACATTTACATGTTTTTATCCGTTCTTTTATTTTTGAAATTTTTGTGGGGGTATCCACGTTACACATGGAGAAAATGATTAGTATAGCAGGCGTGCTTCAAACAGAACTTCATGTCAACCCAGACAACGCCGGGTACCCATGCTAGTATATATATATATATATATATATATATATTCGTATTCCTGTCTGTTTGTTTACAATTTGATTAATATATACAAAAAGTTCCCTACTTTACTCTCTCATTTATTTTTATATATAGTATCATTCTTGTTAACTAGATACAATAAAGAGGTCATCTCATTTGCATATTACATTAAGAAAAATCGATTTTATTAAATAGCGGTATGGGTTATTCCATCTCAAATCATCCAAAAAAAACATCTTTGACACCCTTACCTCTCAGATTTTTCCAAACTTTCACCGTATGTTGGTATCATAAAAACTAGGGAATCCTGAAAATTTGAGCTTTTAACTCTAAGCGGTTCCTGAAATATCGCAATTTTGGTATTTTACTATATCGTGTCGAGGCGCAAATTCACAAAATTATGAGTCTATCAAGAATGTCTAGGACCAAAAAATATTCAATTCCCAATAGTGCCACATGTTTTTTCTTTGGGCCACCTTAAACCAATACCCAAATATCTGCTTAAAAGTTCAATAAATCAGAAACAGTTCATTTTCAGAGGTTTTAAACATGACTTTGGGATTCCTCATGCGGAAAACCTTGTTCATGCAAATTTTCAAGGTTCTACCTAGTCTAGAAATTGATTTATGCCACAAAACGTAATTTCATAATTTTGCGAATTTGCGCCTTGACACGTAAAATACCAAAATTGCGATATTTCAGGAACCGCTTAGTTAAAAGCTCAAATTTTTAGGATTCCCTAGTTTTTATGATACCAACATATGGTGAAAGTTTGGAAAAAATCTGAGAGGTAAGAGTGTCAAAGATGTTTTTTCTGGATGATTTGAGATGGAATTACCTATATCTTAGTTAATGTTTCTAGCGAGAGAATTGTTATAAGTGTTCTATTTAAAATCGTTATTTAATAAATTTTAAACAATAATTATATTGATAACATATTTAATTAAATTTATTCAGAATTCTTATTCCAACATCGATTTTTTAAAAATCTTTGTTTTAGAGTTATTTGCCCCTTCGGAACATAAACAAAAAATAAAAACTATCACCTAATGAAATAATTTGGTAATCTCAATAAATTTCTAGCTTGAAAAAATAATTCCGAGTAAATAGAAAAATGTTTGGCTTTTATTGGTTTTTTAAATATTAAAAAAAAAAAGGAACACTTACGAAAAACTGAAGAAAATATTTCATGTGCTTGTTTTATTAGTGGGTGAAGACAGTGGCTGTGGAAAGGTCGTGTGTGTGACACACCTCCACGAAAACCCAGAAATGGCCTGTCTGAGATCTTTCATAATTTCACCAGCCCCAGCATTTGTCTTATCTCCCCCTTACTTGCCTGATTGCAACCTTATGTGGGCTGCAGTCGAGAAAGACACCAACTCTCCCACCTGCAACACGAAGGATGAGCTGATTGCCAAGATCAAACTAGTTTTCAGACATTTCTCAAGACACCTTGAAGGTCCCATGCTCAGATTCAGATTCTACATGAACGTTGTGGTAAAAGCTCAGGGTGGCTTCTTTAAATGAACGGCATTTGACAATTCTTGTGTTATGAGAATACATCAATAATGGGCTGATTAATTAAATTTCCTGTTCAAAAAGTGTTCAATTTGTTTCCAACACCCTGTGTGTATGTATATATATATATAGAGAGAGAGAGAGAGAGAGAGAGATTCAATCACTTTAATGAGTCGTAGACGAGCAAATGTATAAGTGGCTAATTATATTTAAAAAAAAAAACGTATGTATATATATATGTGTGTGTGTGTATTTTTATATTTTTTCACTCACTGAATATTCTTATGCATTACAGGGAAGTAATCATATCATGAATTATGTTCCGTCATTTCTGCAAAAATAAATGGTACAAGTCCAGTGTTCAACCCAATTAAAAAAAAAAATACAGAAAAATCTTTGTTGTACGTACCCGTCACAGAACGAAAATTTCATATTCAAAAACTCACGTAAATTGATCAAGTAGTTTTCTGATTATATAGAAAAACATTTTTATGAGTTTTAGTAATTCATAGTATGCTGTAGACATTACAGGGTTGATTTTAAATTAATTCGAATTGTCTCCTTTTATTAAATATGGCAGATCAAAGCACCATATTTCGCTTTCTCTTTTTCTCGTAAAATTTGATTTTCTTAGTTAAAAAAAATTACTTGATCAATTTATGTGAGTTTTGGAATATGACATTTTTGTTCTGTGATAGGTACATACATAATAAAGATTTTTTTATATTTTTTTTTTTTTTTTTAGTTAGGTTGAACTCTGGACTTGTATCATTTATTTTTTGTTTTTTAATTACGTTAAATTCTGAACAAGAACCAAATAAATTTCCAAAATTTAAGTTACTAAAAGTACTTTGCATTTTTTTCTGGACAACTCTTGCATTTTTTCTTTTACTGCTGGGCATCGCTGACCAGATATAGTTAGGATTAGCATAACTTGACCTGGATATTTATATCATAATACTAGTGTAAATGCTTTGTGCAATGTATTTTTTTTTTTTTTTTATAAAAAGTTGAATTGAGCAGATATTTAAAAGGAGAAATGCCTAATGAACTATAACAACCACATATTGATGATGATGATGATTCTTTCTTTTACTTTTCAGTCAATATTTGTCCCCTTCACTCTTCTTCAATTTGGTATTTATACATTTTTGTTCAAATTTTGCAAGGTAAGTTTTGTCATTTTTATAAATTAATCTAATATCCATGTATTTTGCTGGTGCTACCAGATTAGGCTGTCTGAAGATATTGGCTTCCTGAGACAAAATGCAACTTCATGTTCTGCAAAAACAAAAACAACAACCCACCTTTTCCGCCTCCCCATTTCCCCTTTCTATCTCCCCCACTTCCTGACTAATTTCCTAACTTAAAATGTACAAAACATTAATACTGCAACTTTTTTCCCTCTCCCATTGCAAAACTCATTTTTGTTCTGCAGGACAAATAACAAAAAATGTTAAAATCCACTATAAAACAACGAAATCAAACCAAACAATGCAAACTAACGATTGAAGATACAAAGAGTTTGAAGAACAAAAACCGTCTACAAAATAACTGGATGCAACATGAATACTATTTCCCAAATAACTGGATTTGGCATTAAATAACCTGAAAAGGGTTGATATGCCGTCAAACTAAACAGCCAAACCAAACCAAACTAAACCAAACCATGTATTTTGTACAATTATTATTTACTTTACTCAACCTACCTTGTCAAATTAAGACATTTATGTATCTTTATCAGATAATATATTTTCTGGTTATAGTCAGCTAACATACTTCCTAACTTCTGGCATGGCTGCTACCAGAAGCGGTGACAAGGTAAATCAGTTTCTTCACTTTCATTGTTCTTCAGTATTTCTACTATGAAGTGATTCATTGAAATAAAATATAAGAAAAGGACATTATTGAAAAATATACAATAAAAATTTAACAAAATTATATAAAGATAAAAAATAATACAATTAGTCTTTATTTGTATTTTTAATAACAAAATTGTAAAAAGTTTTTATTTTATTTGAAATTTTATGAAATTATAAATGTACTTTTTTATTTTAAAGTTTTTTTTTATTTGAATTTATATAATAAATATACGTTTATGAAAGTGTAAAAATAAAATTATTGAAATCCAAATAACAAAATTTTAAACATCTAATACATAATAGTCCTAATAGTTTTTAAAGATTTAAAAAAATGTTTTCAATAATTCTAAAAAAAAACACACACAAAAAGTGTTTACGATAATTCTTGAAAAACAAATTAATTTTAATCATTCTTAATTAAAATAAGAACGAAAAAACTTTTCAATGGTTATTAAATAAAAAAAAACAATCAGAAAAACATGATAAAAAAAACGGTACATGCACAGAAGAGATATAGGCACGAGAGAAAAAAAAAAGTGAAGGAACTGATTTGCCTAGTAACAGTTTCTTGTAGCAGCCGTGCCGGAAGTTAGGAAGTACATTAGCTGACCTGAAGTGAACTGTATTTGACAATTTTTGAATTTTTTCAATATGTCAATAATTGGCTGATTAATGACATTTTTTTCTTCCTTTTCAAAAAGTGTTCAATTTGTTTCCAACACCCTATATATATATATATATATATATATATATATATATATATATATATATATGAGAGAGAGAGAGAGAGATTCAGCCACTCTGATGAGTTGGTAGACTACGAAACACGTGTCAGTGGAGAATTATATTTAAAAAAAGAAACGTGTGTGTTTTAATTTCTTCCTCTTTACCATATTTTTTTTTTTCTACAAGGTAGTCACCACTTATCAAGGCCCGGAAGCCACTCAGGGATAAGGGTTATTGTGTGTACAGTACATTAGTGTTGGAGATCTGATAAAGTGTCTTACTTAAGGAGGCAGTTCATCAGGAATTTGTTCACATTGGACTTGAAGACATCCAGGTTGTAGTCAGGTGGGAAACAGATTACCGGAACAGAGTTTCACAGGTGTGCAATTCTAAGAAAAAAGCTTTGTTCATGGAATCTACATTTTGATTTAGGCACAGATAAGGAGTGGGGAAAATTTTTGACAATGGTTTCAGCTAGGCGGGTGTTTATCGTGAAAGATTGGAGTTCAGACGGGCACCTGCCATGGTAGTAATGATAAAACAAAGACAGGCTCGCAACGTGTCTCTCCTGTGGGAGAGAGATTGCAGGGAAGAGAAAAGGGCATCACCCACTAGGCCACGAAGCCTATTTTGTACTCTGTCAAGGCAGGATAGGCTGTTTTTAGCAGCTTCTTCCCAGATGTGGCAGCAGTACTCCATCCTTGGACGTACTTAGTTTTTATACAGATAGAGAATTGCATCAGGGGTGAGATATCTTCTTGAGCGGTAGAAGGATCCTACCATTCTTCCAGCGATCTTGATGTACGTATTCCATTTCAAGTCAGGGGTAAAGGTCAAGCCCAGAAGCTTATCAAAACATGGAACCTCCCCTAGACAAGAGCCACCCATATCAATTGATGCCAGATGGGTATCAGAGCATTGATGATGTAAAGATAGGAGCTTGGTTTTAGATGCATTAAAAGTAACCAGCCACCTTCTCCCCCACTGTACCACGCGCTTAAGATCAGAGGAGAGAGAATCTGAGAGAACTTTGTCATTTACGGCCTTTGATGTGTTGCCATAGATGGTTGTGTCATCAACATAGATGTCAACAAATGATTTAAGTATGTGTTTTGGGAGATCATTGATGTATATCAGGAAGAGAGTTGGGCCTAGGATGGACCCCTGAGGGACACCAGCATTAATATTGATGGCCTCTGATTTCTGCCCATCAACTACTACTCTTATGAACCTACCGGAGAGAAATGATTTTATGATCGAGAAAACATTTCCAGTTATACCGTAGCTGGAAATCTTGTGAAGTAGGCCCTTATGCCATACTTTGTCGAAGGCCTTTGATATGTCAAGAGCAATTGCCCTAGAGAGGAAGCCTTTGTCAAGAGATTTGCTAATCCTATGAGATATAACCGTTAGCACATCTGCTGTAGATCTTGGGGAGCGGAAACCATATTGCATGTCACTAAGAAGGTTGTTTCTGCTGAGGTGGTTGACTATTCTTTATTTAATATGGATTCCAATAACTTACTCATGACACACAGGAGACTTATTGGTCTGTACTGAGAAAGAGATGACTTTTCACCTGAATTCTTAAATACAGGGCATACTGATGAGGTTTTCCAGGGTGTTGGAAAGCACTTCTTAAGGCAATGTTTAAACAGTTTTGTAAGTATGGGGGCAAGTTCTGGTTGGAGCTTTTTCAGCACTATAACTGAAATGCTGTCAGGGCCAGTTGCTTTACTGGAATCAAGGTTCTTGATTAGCTTGGCGACCATACGCACAAATATTTGTATGTTGCCTAGTGTGTTGTCCATTATAGGAGGAAATACGGGGAGTTGATGGCCTTCGTTGCATAGGGTTGAATTAGCTGCAAAGTTGTTGGCAAATAGTTTGGCCTTGTCTGATGCTGATGAGATGACCTCAGGTCCATTGATTATGGTTGGGATAGAACGCACGCTTCTGTTCAGGATCCTGTTTGCTATTTGCCAAAACTGGTGGAAACCAAGCCGCTGCTCAGCTACTTTGGATTTAACGAACTGAGCATATAGCTCTCTTGCATTTTTTATTACTCTTTTGCAGTGGTTGCTAGCAGTTCTGAATGCAGCTTTAGTCTCAGTGCATCTATTACGTTGGTAGCTATGGAAAAAGTGATTTCTGTGCGCGATAGCAGCAGCACATTCTGGAGAGAACCATGGCTGGCTGTTAGGTTTTGTTGGAATTTTTTGGATGGTATGAATCGGTCTATGCCTACAATTAACCATTCAGTCAGGTCTGATACTATAGAGGACACATCTTTTTTAAACATGGAATGCAGTGGTAGATCGGATATAAATGTACGGAAGCTATCCCAGTCAGCGGTAGAGTATCAATATATATCTCCTACTGCGCTCTTACTTATTGCTTTCTTCTTACTCATCCTTGTCTCACACCAAGTTCTTCTTTATCCCCTTTTTTTTACTTTGTGCAACTTTGTCCCTTGAATTTTTATCCAAAATAGAATTTCAATTTTCGAGAAAACTCTCTTGAACTGGTCAAGCTGGTAAAAAAAAAAAAAAAAATGACATTGTTAATGGAAAAAAGTGAAACAAAAAAAAGGAATCTTATAAAATGTTGGATTAGAGTTCAGCTTCTTATAAATAATAGCAAAAAGGGTACATATGTAGAGAACAACATTCTGATGTTGTTGCGTCGGCAGGATATGTAAACTGTTGGAATAGGCTGAGCGCTGATAAAATTTTAAAATGCTAAAAATAAAGAAAACATCATGACAGAAAACATTTGCTGTATAGCAATTTCAATGAAAAAAATGTAAATACAATAATGCAAAAAAAAATGTAAATACAATAATGCAAAAAAAAATGTAAATACAATAATGCAAAAAAAAATGTAAATACAATAATGCAAAAAAAAATGTAAATACAATAATGCAAATAAAAATGGAAATACAATAATGCAAAAAAAAAATGGAAATACAATAATGCAAAAAAAAAATGGAAATAGAATAATGCAAAAAAAAATGGAAATACAATAATGCAAAAAAAAAATGGAAATACAATAATGCAAAAAAAAATGGAAATACAATAATGCAAAAAAAATGGAAATATAATAATGCAAAAAAAAAATGGAAATACAATAATGCAAAAAAAAATGGAAATACAATAATGCAAAAAAAAAATGGAAATACAATAATGCAAAAAAAAATGGAAATACAATAATGCAAAAAAAAATGGAAATACAATAATGCAAAAAAAAATGGAAATACAATAATGCAAAAAAAAATGGAAATACAATAATGCAAAAAAAAATGGAAATACAATAATGCAAAAAAAAATGGAAATACAATAATGCAAAAAAAATGGAAATACAATAATGCAAAAAAAAAATGGAAATATAATAATGCAAAAAAAAAATGGAAATACAATAATGCAAAAAAAAAAGTGGAAATACAATAATACAAAAAAAAAATGGAAATACAATAATGCAAAAACAAAATGGAAATACAATAATGCAAAAAAAAAAGTGGAAATACAATAATGCAAAAAAAAAATGGAAATACAATAATACAAAAAAAAAATGGAAATACAATAATGCAAAAAAAAAGTGGAAATATAATAATGCAAAAAAAAAATGGAAATACAATAATGCAAAAAAAAAATGGAAATACAATAATGCAAAAAAAAAAATGGAAATACAATAATGCAAAAAAAAAATGGAAATACAATAATGCAAAAACAAAATGGAAATACAATAATGCAAAAAAAAAGTGGAAATATAATAATGCAAAAAAAAAAGTGCAAATACAATAATGCCAAAAAAAATGGAAATACAATAATGCAAAAAAAAAATGGAAATACAATAATGCAAAAAAAAAAAATGGAAATACAATAATGCAAAAAAAATGGAAATACAATAATGCAAAAAAAAATGGAAATACAATAATACAAAAAAAAAATGGAAATACAATAATGCAAAAAGAAAATGGAAATACAATAATGCAAAGAAAAAATGGAAATACAATAATGCAAAAAAAAGTGGAAATACAATAATGCAAAAAAAAATGGAAATACAATAATACAAAAAAAAAATGGAAATACAATAATGCAAAAAGAAAATGGAAATACAATAATGCAAAGAAAAAATGGAAATACAATAATTCAAAAAAAAATGGAAATACAATAATGCAAAAAAAAAATGGAAATACAATAATGCAAAAAAAAAATGGAAATATAATAATGCAAAAAAAAATGGAAATACAATAATGCAAAAAAAAAGTGGAAATATAATAATGCAAAAAAAAAAATGGAAATACAATAATGCAAAAAAAAAATGGAAATACAATAATGCAAAAACAAAATGGAAATACAATAATGCAAAAAAAAAATGGAAATACAATAATGCAAAAAAAAAATGGAAATACAATAATGCAAAAACAAAATGGAAATACAATAATGCAAAAAAAAAGTGGAAATATAATAATGCAAAAAAAAAAGTGCAAATACAATAATGCCAAAAAAAATGGAAATACAATAATGCAAAAAAAAAATGGAAATACAATAATGCAAAAAAAAAAAATGGAAATACAATAATGCAAAAAAAATGGAAATACAATAATGCAAAAAAAATGGAAATACAATAATGCAAAAAAAAAAAATGGAAATACCTAATGCAAAAAAAAAAATCAACCTTTGATAAGTTTTATGAATAAATATTTGCTGTAAAAAAATGTGCAGCAACTGATGTAAATATTTTTTTGTTTTTTATAAAAAAAAAACAATCTTTGCATTGTATTGGTTTATAAATGTAAAATATACATATTTCACTTTAGATTTTTACACAATTCTTATATCATAGAACACAATCTAACTAATTCACTTAACGTGTGCCATCCGGACATTCAAAGACCTCACCATTGAAGAAAAACACAGATTCTATTTTTACTAGTATTTTTCTTCGTTTTAACACCACGTAACAAAAAAAAAAATCCGGAACAAAACATATAATGTTAAAATTTTTTATTTTAAACAAATATTTGTTTATTTAAAAAAAAAATCTTCGTATTGTCTTATAAATGTAAAATATGTATTTCAGTTTAAATTTTAAACTACACTTATATCATGGGAACACAATGTAACTAATTTTTGTTGTTGTAAGAAACGATATTGTTTTTAAGGTGTTTTGTTTTCTGTTTTTCTTTTTGAAGTGACTATTATGAATAAAATCACGTTTTTATGACAAAATGTTTTTATCTAATCCATTTTTTTTTTTCCTGTTAAAGTTAGTGGACAAGCTTCTTTTCTTTTTTTTTTTTTTTTTTTTTTTGAAGATTTGCAAATGTCTTGTCTGAAATTGTTCCAAACCGATAAATTTTCGCTGTAAATTTCGAACAGCTGCAATATTGTGTGATCATATGTATTTCTGATTAATACCTAGCAAAATAAAATATGTATTTCTGATTAGTACCTAGCAAAATAAAATATGTATTTCTGATTAATACCTAGCAAAATAAAATATGTATTTCTGATTAGTACCTAGCAAAATAAAATATGTATTTCTGATTAGTACCTAGCAAAATAAAATATGTATTTCTGATTAGTACCTAGCAAAATAAAATATGTATTTCTGATTAGTACCTAGCAAATTAAAATATGTATTTCTGATTAGTACCTAGCAAAATAAAATATGCATTTCTGATTAGTACCTAGCAAAATAAAATATACATTTCTGATTAGTACCTAGCAAAATAAAATATGTATTTCTGATTAGTACCTAGCAAAATAAAATATGTATTTCTGATTAGTACCTAGCAAAATAAAATATGTATTTCTGATTAGTACCTAGCAAAATAAAATATGTATTTCTGATTAGTACCTAGCAAAATAAAATATGTATTTCTGATTAGTACCTAGCAAAATAAAATATGTATTTCTGATTAGTACCTAGCAAAATAAAATATGTATTTCTGATTAGTACCTAGCAAAATAAAATATGCATTTCTGATTAGTACCTAGCAAAATAAAATATGCATTTCTGATTAGTACCTAGCAAAATAAAATATGTATTTCTGATTAGTACCTAGCAAAATAAAATATGTATTTCTGATTAGTACCTAGCAAAATAAAATATGTATTTCTGATTAGTACCTAGCAAAATAAAATATGTATTTCTGATTAGTACCTAGCAAAATAAAATATGTATTTCTGATTAGTACCTAGCAAAATAAAATATGTATTTCTGATTAGTACCTAGCAAAATAAAATATGTATTTCTGATTAATACCTAGCAAAATAAAATATGTATTTTTGATTAGTACCTAGCAAAATAAAATATGTATTTCTGATTAGTACCTAGCAAAATAAAATATGTATTTCTGATTAGTACCTAGCAAAATAAAATATGCATTTCTGATTAGTACCTAGCAAAATAAAATATGCATTTCTGATTAGTACCTAGCAAAATAAAATATGTATTTCTGATTAGTACCTAGCAAAATAAAATATGTATTTCTGATTAGTACCTAGCAAAATAAAATATACATTTCTGATTAGTACCTAGCAAAATAAAATATACATTTCTGATTAGTACCTAGCAAAATAAAATGTATTTCTGATTAGTACCTAGCAAAATAAAATATGCATTTCTGATTAGTACCTAGCAAAATAAAAAATGTATTTCTGATTAGTACCTAGCAAAATAAAATATGTATTTCTGATTAGTACCTAGCAAAATAAAATATACATTTCTGATTAGTACCTAGCAAAATAAAATATGCATTTCTGATTAGTACCTAGCAAAATAAAATATGTATTTCTGATTAGTACCTAGCAAAATAAAATATACATTTCTGATTAGTACCTAGCAAAATAAAATATGCATTTCTGATTAGTACCTAGCAAAATAAAATATGTATTTCTGATTAGTACCTAGCAAAATAAAATATGTATTTCTGATTAGTACCTAGCAAAATAAAATATACATTTCTGATTAGTACCTAGCAAAATAAAATATGTATTTCTGATTAGTACCTAGCAAAATAAAATATGCATTTCTGATTAGTACCTAGCAAAATAAAATATGTATTTCTGATTAGTACCTAGCAAAATAAAATATACATTTCTGATTAGTACCTAGCAAAATAAAATATGTATTTCTGATTAGTACCTAGCAAAATAAAATATGTATTTCTGATTAGTACCTAGCAAAATAAAATATGTATTTCTGATTAATACCTAGCAAAATAAAATATGTATTTCTGATTAGTACCTAGCAAAATAAAATATGTATTTCTGATTAGTACCTAGCAAAATAAAATATGTATTTCTGATTAGTACCTAGCAAAATAAAATATGTATTTCTGATTAGTACCTAGCAAAATAAAATATGCATTTCTGATTAATACCTAGCAAAATAAAATATGTATTTCTGATTAGTACCTAGCAAAATAAAATATGTATTTCTGATTAGTACCTAGCAAAATAAAATATACATTTCTGATTAGTACCTAGCAAAATAAAATATGCATTTCTGATTAGTACCTAGCAAAATAAAATATGTATTTTTGATTAGTACCTAGCAAAATAAAATATGTATTTTTGATTAGTACCTAGCAAAATAAAATATGTATTTCTGATTAGTACCTAGCAAAATAAAATATGTATTTCTGATTAATACCTAGCAAAATAAAATATGTATTTCTGATTAGTACCTAGCAAAATAAAATATGTATTTCTGATTAATACCTAGCAAAATAAAATATGTATTTCTGATTAATACCTAGCAAAATAAAATATGCATTTCTGATTAGTACCTAGCAAAATAAAATATGTATTTCTGATTAGTACCTAGCAAAATAAAATATGTATTTCTGATTAGTACCTAGCAAAATAAAATATGCATTTCTGATTAAT
Source organism: Euprymna scolopes (assembly GCF_053919585.1). Lineage (NCBI taxonomy): Eukaryota > Metazoa > Mollusca > Cephalopoda > Sepiida > Sepiolidae > Euprymna > Euprymna scolopes. Next base: position 30,905,719 of record NC_136503.1, read on the forward strand.
ACCTAGCAAAATAAAATATGTATTTCTGATTAATACCTAGCAAAATAAAATATGCATTTCTGATTAGTACCTAGCAAAATAAAATATGTATTTCTGATTAATACCTAGCAAAATAAAATATGCATTTCTGATTAGTACCTAGCAAAATAAAATATGTATTTTTGATTAGTACCTAGCAAAATAAAATATGTATTTTTGATTAGTACCTAGCAAAATAAAATATGTATTTTTGATTAGTACCTAGCAAAATAAAATATGTATTTCTGATTAATACCTAGCAAAATAAAATATGCATTTCTGATTAATACCTAGCAAAATAAAATATGTATTTCTGATTAATACCTAGCAAAATAAAATATGCATTTCTGATTAGTACCTAGCAAAATAAAATATGTATTTTTGATTAGTACCTAGCAAAATAAAATATGTATTTCTGATTAGTACCTAGCAAAATAAAATATGTATTTCTGATTAGTACCTAGCAAAATAAAATATGTATTTTTGATTAGTACCTAGCAAAATAAAATATGTATTTTTGATTAGTACCTAGCAAAATAAAATATGTATTTCTGATTAGTACCTAGCAAAATAAAATATGTATTTCTGATTAATACCTAGCAAAATAAAATATGTATTTCTGATTAGTACCTAGCAAAATAAAATATGTATTTCTGATTAATACCTAGCAAAATAAAATATGTATTTCTGATTAGTACCTAGCAAAATAAAATATGTATTTCTGATTAGTACCTAGCAAAATAAAATATACATTTCTGATTAGTACCTAGCAAAATAAAATATGCATTTCTGATTAGTACCTAGCAAAATAAAATATGTATTTTTGATTAGTACCTAGCAAAATAAAATATGTATTTCTGATTAGTACCTAGCAAAATAAAATATGTATTTCTGATTAGTACCTAGCAAAATAAAATATGTATTTCTGATTAGTACCTAGCAAAATAAAATATGTATTTCTGATTAGTACCTAGCAAAATAAAATATGTATTTCTGATTAGTACCTAGCAAAATAAAATATACATTTCTGATTAGTACCTAGCAAAATAAAATATACATTTCTGATTAGTACCTAGCAAAATAAAATATGTATTTCTGATTAGTACCTAGCAAAATAAAATATGTATTTCTGATTAGTACCTAGCAAAATAAAATATGCATTTCTGATTAGTACCTAGCAAAATAAAATATGCATTTCTGATTAGTACCTAGCAAAATAAAATATGTATTTCTGATTAGTACCTAGCAAAATAAAATCACTTTTTCTGGCAATTGTAGCATAATCTGCAAACCCGCTAAATTCATTGTGATGGCTTTACTAAAATGACTTACTTTTAATGATTTAAATTTTTGCATGATTAAAACTAATATTTTATTCCAATTTATTAACTGTTGTCAGCTGCATTTAGTGTTGCGCCATATTCTGATGATTTACGTGAACTGCTTGAATATACCGCAGCAACATTCACAGAAGAATGGGTTGTTCTCTGCATGAAGAATTCCATACTTCAAAATCATTTTTGCAAAAGAAAATTTCACAAATATAACAAATTTCCAATGATTTTGATGGGTGATAAAACAAAACTATATCAAAACACCTTCTCTCCTAACATGTAATCCTGTTGGACCTATCACACCCTTTGAAATTTTGCAGCGACTCCCTCTCCCCCAATCTAACAATTCATGTTTATTTTCTCTAATATTTCTAATTTCAAATTTCAGGCTGTGGTGCTTCCCGAGCGAGGGTCCATGATCTCAACTGGTTTGATTGTATGTGGCGTAGACAAAAATACAGTTCTAACTTTTCATAAAGTCATCGGCTACACTGCATCGGTTGTTGAAGACGTTGCAGTTTACATCTTCTCGTTTGTCTTGGCAGATTCTCTTATCGGTTAATCACAGACGTCCACACTTTTTGGAAGTCGATGGATTTGTAGATCTGACTTGTGTAATAAAGTTTCAAAAAGTGAGCAATTAATTTTTATGACACGGACTGATAAGACGAAACTTGCTCTCTCTGGTTGTTTACATTTTGTTTCCTCTTCTTTGATTACCGACATTCTTAAGGTGTTCACATTTTGCAATGAAAATTGCAACTTCAGACTTATGCGTGACAGGTGAAGCCTCTTTTATCTATTAATGCATCTAACAAAAATTTTCCTTAAAGGATGAAAACTTAATCAGGACAAACATGCAAATACTATTTCAAACTTAATCATGACAGATCAATAAAATGCTATTTCGAACTTAAACATGGCAGATCAACAACAACAAAATGCTATTTCAACTTAAACGTGACAGACTGACAAAATGCTATTTCAATATAAGCGTGACGAACCAAGAAAATGCTATTTGAAGATAAGCGTGACAGATTGAAAAAATGCTATTTGAACATGAACGTGACAGACCAACAAAATGCTATTACAACTTAAGACTGACAGACCAACAGAATATACAGATGTATTCAATAAATCTCATCCTTGCTTGTTTCACTCAAGACTGCTCATTTAGTGATGAAAATGATATTTCAAGTATGACAGACTGATGGATTAACAAAATTCTATTCTAAATTCAAACAGACTGACGTGTGTAACCTCATATAGAGATAGATGGATGAATACAATAAAATACTTCCTTTCATTTCATTTTTCCTCCTCCTCACTGATATAATTCAACTGACATGGTTAACAATTAAAATGTTAGGTTGAACTTCAGAATGAGGGTGAAGACTCTGTGGAGATACGCTCGTCAGACTTCTAACAAGCGTGATCTCGCACACACAGACACAATTCGTTAGCAGCTTTCAGCAATAAAAGAATAGGCTTGGTTATCGCCCTTTTATTTAATCAGTTATATTTTTTAATACAGGTGGCAGTGCAAACATTCGCTTTTTCTATATCTCTCTACCTCTTTTCTTTTCTCTTTTTCTCCTGATGCTGACATGAGTAGATATGTTTGAGTCTGCTCTTTAAATGCATATAATGAACCCAAAAAGTCTCTTCAAGCGACATGCATTTCCTTGAAGTAGACCATTTTTATCTCATCACAGAGATTTTGCATAAAGCCTTAATAAGGTAAGAACACAGTAACAAACATATAAACTTTAATAATACACAATCTCCAATGTATTGTTGTCGTACCTTTGCCGTCACAAATAAAAATCGTACGGGTTGTAAGTAACATGAATCAAACGAGCATTGCTTATTTCCTTTGCATGTTCTGCTATAAATTGGTAACCCTGACGTGATTATGTTTGCTAGCAGTCTGACGAACGTATCTCTATAATTCTTCTAGAGACATATGGACCTTATATTGACATTCTTTATAATCAGACAAATAAGTTACTTCCCTTGAATTATCATACAGAAAACTGGAGACTATTTAAGGCAGGCATTCAGACTACCACAAATTCACTGATCCTTAAGTGATGTTCAAGTATTTGACAGAATATCGAAATTCATCTGAGAACTTTCGAAGCTGTAGTGTAGACAAGCATTAGAAAGTATATAACGACTGTTAAAAATTATTCATTTTAAAACTAGAATTAATACTTAATGGAAGATGGACTAAATTGTGATCAAAAAGATAAAAATCCTCTTCTGTTTTATCTTCTATCTACTATATAAAGGACAGTTGTCTGTGTGTTTGTGTGCCCAGCTAAAACTGTAAAACTACAAAACAAACACCCGCAAAGTCTTTATATTCTTGATCAACGTCGTCCTGGATGAATAATATCTGAAAATTAGAAATAATTATTCATTGGGGGAGGGCAGGTTTTATCAGGAGGTTCAGGTACTGATTTGGAAAAAAAAAAAATTCCCATTAATTACTCAAGGAATTTATTATATAAAGAAGAGTTGTATGCGTGTCTGCATTTGGTTAGCTAGAGAAGAATGGGATGAGCAGAGGAGTAAGAGGGAGTTGGGGAGAGAAAGGTAGAGAAGTAGAAGTTTTAATAGAAATAGGTTACTTTTACCCCAGCAATGTCAGATATCCCTGCTAGTTATGAATAAGTCCAAAAAGTTGAACAAAATAAATAAATGTATATTAAAAAAAGGGATGAAATTTAAAATTAAGCAAAGAAGAAAAACAAATCCAACAACAACAGAAGAGAGAGAAGGGGGAAAAAAAAGCATAAAAACAAAAAGGAACATAAAGACAAGTAAAACTGTCAACATTAATTCATTTTAAAAATGTCTCTGTTCACCTAAATCGTAATAGAACATCTTTGTGTTTCTTTATAATGCTTAGGACCATTTTGAATTGAAAATTTAAAGAATATGGTGGTTAAGACATAATTTCTCAGAGATCTTTAGTATTTTGTGTTCAGTGTCAATCATCATCTTTTATGAAAATGCTGCAATCACACTGCACAAAAGATTAAAAATTGCCTGGAAAAATATGACTTGAGGCAACATTCACAAAGGATGTGTTCAGCTGGTTTTTCCTATTTCGGATAAATGCAGCTCCCACAACAGATTTTTTTTTACTATTGTTCTCATCTTTTGTGTTATTTTCACGTTTCGGTTGATGTAACCTCAGACCTTCTTCACTCGTTCAAACTCCATGCAGATTCTCAATTTTGACAAGGTACACTTGAAGAAGGTCGAAGGTTACATTGATAAAAACGTGGAAATATTCTCATGTTGTAGATGAGAACAGCAGTCTGAAGAATCCAAATAATATGAATTGTCTGAAATTACTGCGAAGAATGTGCTGTGTAATTGATAAGAGAGGAATAGGGTTAATAGTAGAGGAATTACTTTCTTTTGAATTGTCCACCAAGTGAAGACTATTTAAGACAGACATGCTGACTACTTTGTGTGACGAATGTTGAACAGTGAATATCTCTAGTGAACATTAGCATTTGGAACAACACTCTATTACCAAATGTTATTGTTTCTTATACTCTCCAGAGACAATCAACTTTTAAAGATCTCTATATAAAATTAGATATGATTAACCCCTGTCCCATCATCACAATGTTGTATCCCAGTATCTTAATGGAATGTGCTCTGACAAACTCATAGCATTTGTGCCCCCCCCCCATCAGCGTAAATACCCACTAACAAGTAGAAAAATCCCACCTCTTCACTGTAGAGATCCCTAGATGCCGGAACGCCTTCTAGTCTAATAGTTTCTTCCTCCAAATTGCTAAATTTTGAAATTCCTTCCCTGTCTCCTGCTTCCTTAACTGTACTGGCATGCAAAAGTTTAAGTGCAATATGAACAGACATCATTGCTATTCAACTCTCTGCATAGTGTCACTGTAGATATTGTCCCAGATAGTAACCCATTACATCTGTGTAGCATTGGGATGAATAAGAGTAAAAAGAAAGCTTTGTAGTCAGCATGTTCTAAATAGTCTCAATATATTGATTCAAGGGGAATTAACTCTTCTGAGATTAACAATTACGTCTGTTTTTTTTTGTTTTTTTTTTATTTTATTTTTATTACTGTTTTACTGAGCCTTAAAAACAAAGAACTTTTATTACAATCTGACATATCCAAATATCATTGAACTGTGGAAAGTGTTGCTTCTCATTTACAATTAAACTTATTAAGTAGGTAAAGAAACTTTATTTATTTTCATTGTCTGGGTGGGGAGGGGAGGGGAAACAATTTTGCAATTGAAATTACCAGAATGTAAAAAAAAAAAAAAAATATTTTCTCATTTGAAAGCAAATAATATTTAATGACAATAAAAAATGATTTAAATATTTTAAAACTGTATTTTGTTGTTGTTTTTATTTTATGTTGTGTTAATAAAACAAAATTCCTTGCAACTTTTCAAGATTTTTTATATAAAGTTAGGTATGATTATATATTTGCATGCATACGAGTCACACAGTCATAGTGAAAATGTTGAGGAAGTTGAAAACTACATCTACCTTGAGAAGATGGTGAGAAGTGTTGTTGATATCCTGTTTGAAATAAAAAAAAAAAAGAAAGAAAATGTATTACACTTGGATGGGCAGCCTTTTCGAAAGTAGACATCAGCAAAAATAAAGTCTACTATGAACATTAAACAGAAAATTTTTCATGAATTTACCATGTCTGTTATGACATGTAGTAGTGAAACAAGAGCACTTAATAATGCGGTGTTAGAACAATTAATAATGGCACAATGCAAAATAGAATGTACTATGCTTGGCATACATCTACATGAAAGAAAAAGAAACACATGGACCAGACAGTAAACTGTAATAAACACCATCATCACCATCATACAAACAGGTAAACATAGATGAGCAGGTCATATTTCGAGATCTACAAACAACAGGTAGGCATTTACAGTGACAGAATGGATCTTGAGGCAATGGAAAAGATCCAGAGAAAGACCCAGAAAATAGTTGAGAGATGACCTCGACCACCAACGATCTTACATAATCATGCATAGCTAGCGATAAATAGGGTTATGACAAGAGAATATTCTTATTGTCTTGCCTCTCAAGTATGTATCAGACACAGACAGTTAATCAATCGAGAAGCATATCACTCTATCTAAAAGCATATGATATTAACTGATATATACTTGAGTCAAAATAATAAAAGGAATATTCTTTTGTCATAGCCCTAGTGATAAAACAAGATGGAAGAAAACCAGGGTTCCTCATCCTAGAGTGATTAAAACTGATGAGGATAATTGATGTGTAGAACTGTTCCAGTAGTACCAACAACAATTTTATATTGTTGCTTCATCTCCACTACTCTCAGCCTGTTGAGGGAAAGTGTGCCCAGGGTGGCCAAAAGATGAGGTATAAGGACAACATCAAAGTAAATTTAAAGTGGTTTCACATGGACCTTGAGACATGCGAGGACGTGGATGGGAGCAGGTTGGCATGGAGGAGCGCTGTCCACGAAGGTGCTGCGTTTTATAGCAGTGACCTAAATCAAGCTGCTGAGGATAAACGCAAGCACAGAAAGGACAGATTATCAACCAGACACACCCAACCCCACCCCACCACCACTACCTTTATCTGCCCAAATTGCACAAGAAAAATTGGGTCTAGGATTGGGCTCTATGCTCACCTGAGGACCCACAGAAGCCACAACGGAGGACAGTCTTACTCGGACACGAGTGACCGCCGATGATGATGATGATTGTTGCTTATGCAGCAACCATCTTCTTAACCTAACGTATTAGTTCACTAAACTCAGTATGAGTGTTAGTACGTTCACTGTCTTTACACTGAACTATCACCACCTGATGTTTTAGCAGCAGATCAAGACAGAATGTTTTAGACATTTTGGAGAAGTAGAAATTAGCATCTGAACTCCCAGATATTACTAGACCTGGCATTCTCAATTAAGAAAACTGCATCAAGACACTCAACAACAACAACAATGACAACAGCGCAAGAGAAATGATCTCTGAAATATTTGATTTTTATTTGATTGAAATACTTTCCTATCAGAAATTTTTTTTATGCAATAAATTTTTTAATCATGAAACCCACACGTGACAGAAGTTAGCATGCAACTGACACACGAACATAAACAAACTCCTCATTCACTTGTTGAACCATGCATAGACCTGTACTTTGAAGACCAGTTTGGCTGACAAGCCATTAGAGTAAGAAATATTGTTTTTTTGAAAGGCGACTTGAAAGTATAATTTGGTGGTAAAGGGTTAATACTGATTAGTCAATGCTATCAAAATGTTCAATCCTGATTTGTAATCAGTACTGAATTTCAACTAATCAGAAAGTGTCACCTCTGGGAGCCAAGCACCTGTTCATATGTACTATATAAATGAGAAACCAAAGGCATAAAACATTCAACTTACCACAGAAAAAAGGAAACCTTGTTAGTCATAACACTAATACACAAATTTTTTGTAGGCAAAGTCTTTCCATAGCTCCTTGGCTTCTGGCATCATGGCAAATGACACAATTTACAGTTACAGAGTATTAAGTATAGTGACACTTAGACAGAATTTCATGAACCCAACGGCAAGTCCACACAGCAACACTTTCTTTGTTTAGACCATTTGAACTTTTCTTGAGGTTTTTCTTAACTCTTTATTTCGGATTGCTCACTGAGACAAAAATACAGTTGATATATTTTTATGTATGGATGGACTTTGTCATCATTACTTTTGATAATGTCTAATATTCTACAACTATGTGTGGAATATGCAAATTTAAAAACGTAACAATATGACAATTTAGAGTGACAACAGGTACTACAAGGTGGAGTGGAGCCCAAATTGCCTCCCATGAGGTTAGAGGAAAAGCCACAAAGACGAGTCCTTTACAAAATAGGTCCTGCACTATCAATCAAAATCCAATTCCTGCTCTATCGCTGCAGTTTTGCATCCCTGTGTCTGTTTTACAAGTACTTCAATGGAATGCACTCTGATGAACTTGTAGCGAGTTGCTACATACTCCCCTACTAGACAGAATGTTGATAAGGAGGAATAAAATGTCACTGCGTAAGGTTGACGAATCAGTGCGGACATTCTATGGTTATGTCGGGTCTGGTGAAAATCATAGCGCTGTATTGTTAGGCAAGGTAGCCAGCCGTGTTTGACAGGGTAGTATTACTTGGTTGATGGCAGTCAAGAGAAAAGTGACATCACTAACTTGTTGAGGTTGCCTGATGAGAATGTCGTGCAATATCGAAAGAAGTGAACTGCGTGTGTAGCGAGGTACAGTCAATGCTTGTATCGGTGAGAATACCGTTAAGTTGAGTGAAGTCAGAATGTCATTGGTAACAATTCCTCATCATTCCTTGGATTTGGCTGCAATTTGTTAGAGATCAGCAGTATCGATGACTTGAATGGCATCGTGTATGCATGTGTGTGGTTTATCGGCATTGTGAGAGAAATGCGATGTCATCATGCTTATGCATGCGTGAAAACGTATCGGGATTGCTTAAGAATCCGAGGTGCAAGTGATGATGAGCTCATTCTGCAATGTCGAGTGTGTTGTTTGGCTCGAGGGGCGCGATTCATTTCTGCATGTGGGAAAAATGGCGGTATCTCTGATTAGCATGGATGTCTTGAAAAGGCCGTTTGTAGGCGCAGGAGTTGATAGTCCTCATGGTGACGCGGGCTTTGTGGAAAATATTGCATTAATAGGCATTGGTAATAACCGCTGGTAATGTAAGTAGAATTCTGTCAGTTGGCAGTTTGTCGAACGTGTTAGCTACATGACAGGTAATCCGTAGGAGGTCCATGTGTGTTCTTGGTGCTAACTGGCTGTCGTTGGCATTCGATTCGTAGAAAATCGAGTTGTTTAATTTTCGATTTTTGAACGATTATTCGCAAAAAATCGGTAATTTTGAGAGACTAGTGTCATTATTTCTTAAGAAAGTCCGTGTTTATGCATGCCGTGTTTACAGCAGTAATCGTTGGAACAAAAGAGAAAGAAAAGGCAAAGTCCCCAGTGTGTTGACGTGGGTGAATACGAGTTGTATTGATGTATGTTCTTTAGCGTGATAAAGAATGTTCATTTCAGGGTACCACACATAGAAACAATTAGAAGAGAAGTTTGTTTTGTACTCACGTTAACTACAGCCAGTTTTATAGTCCTAGCGATCATACAAGAAGTTACAAACATTAACTTTATTGCCAAAATATTCCTTTCCTGAACATTTTAGCTTTATCACTTTCATGACTCTCGTGCTAAACCAGCACATGACGCACAAATAAAAATACATTAACGCAATAACATCATTCGCCTTTCTTATATTGTTAAATAAAAAATCATATTCAACTTTTAAAATTCGCCTTTGTCTTAATCCCATTTCTGACAACCTTTTATTTTCATATTTTTGTTGGGGATTCGGAAACATTTACCTATGCTCACACCATGACCATGATACCAGGCATCGATGAATATCGACCAAGCTCCCCACAAAGTGGTGACACCGCCATTCAAAAGGCCCCCACAAACTCATAGCACTTGTACCCCTCGATGTATGTACCCCTGATTAACTTGGCAAGCAGCAAAATCCCACACCTTCACTGTTAAGATCCCTAGATGCCGGAAAGTCTTTTACTCCAATAGTTTCTTCCCTCAGCCTCAGACAACTAGGCTTTGGAATGTGCTCTCTGCTTCTTGCTTCCCTGACTTTACTAACTTGCAGAAGTTTAAATGTAATGTGAACAGACATCTCATAGTTCAGCTGTCTACATAGTGTGCTTGTAGATATGGCCCAAATAGTAGTCATTTACGTCTCCAAGTGGCAATACTTTTGCCAAACTTTCAAGAGAAACACTCGTTTAGCTGAAACCACTATTAATAATTTCCCCCACTCTTTATCTGTGTCTAAACCTAAACGTAGATTCCATGAACAAAGCTTCTTTCTTAGAACTGCACACCTGCGGAACTCTGTTCCGCTTGCCTGCTTTCCAATTCACTACAATATGGTCGTCTTCAAGTCCAACATAAACAAATTCTTGATGAGCTGTTTCTCTTAAATAATCCAATTTACCAAATTTTCACTACTAACGATTACTACGGTATTGTCCCATTGGCTACTGTACACTTTTTAACCCTTATCCTCGAGTGGCCTTTGGTTCTTGATAAGTGGTGACTCGTATGTAAAAAAAAAAAAAAAAAAAAAAAAAAAATATGCCTTGGAATGAAAAAGAATAAAAGAAAAATGTTAATGTTCCCAACGATTCTTCCAAAATGCTGAAAAGATAAATAGTGGGTCAGATTGCTGAAACAACCTTTCGTTTGGTGCTTCACTAAGTGAAAGATTCTTATGGAATATCGAGATAACCTGCCCCACTAAAAGTATTTCTTTCTCTGGCTGAAACACCAAACGACTCCCTCGAAAGTAGTATCATTCAAACAGTCATGAAGGCAATGATGAGTCGTAAGCTAAAGATGTAGCACAATAGAGGGCGCCCTTTTGAGGGAGCTGGGAGCTTCTACATTAATGAATGTGCCATTGAAATTCTTATTAACCGATGAAAATAGATCATAGTGTAAGAACGATAACTACATTGATGATTAAAATAAGTTTGGAATTGCATTTCCGAATTTTTTTAGATGAGGATTGATTATTCTATGAATAATCAATCCTCATCTAAAAAATTATTTGGATTCTTCAGACTATTGTTGTTTTCACGTTTCGGTTGATGTAACCGCAGACCTTGTGTCTAACTTGTGTGTATTTGTGAGGTGCAGATGTGTTATGCAGGTGCTTTGTGGGTTTGGGAAGGTAAGAGCATGTCGGCTGGGTTTGAATGACAGTCGTTTATTAATATTCAATTAAGTCAAAACGATTTCAGATCCTAGAAAACGAAAGGTCAAACCTAAAAGAACTCTTGATGGATACAAAAAAAACAATCTTTAAACATTATGTATGAATCTCTCTCTCTCTCTCTCTCTCTCTCTCTCTCTCTCTCTTTCACTCTTTTTTTCTCTCTTTCTTCATTGAAATAGAGAATTAAATATAATTCTATTGTTTTTAAACAGTTGAAGCTTAGGTTCTAGGGCCGACGGACGCGACATAGCAGTTTTAGCTGCATGCGTCAGCTTTCAACTGGTCTTTATAAAAATATGTTTCCTGCTTCTTAAATCTTAAATAAATTATATTTTTATAAAAATGCATTTGTTCGTTATTTTTGTACAAGCGTTCGATTTCAGCATGCCATTAATGCCGACGATGGAAAAATGCCTGTAACGACGCAATGAAAAGCAACCCATGCCAGCCAGTTATAGCACGGCCACCGAGAGTAAGAAGATCGACCCGTTGTGTTGCTGTTTCCATATGCCTATCGTTTGATATTATGTCTAACCACGGCCACCGAGAGTAAGAAGAAGACCTGTTAACTGAAAAATGTCTGCAAGAAATGTAGGTAAGATTTGTCAGACTGTCAGTACTATATGAGGGCCATTTGAAAAAGAGCAATAAAACATTTTTTAAAAAGAAAAAGGAACACAGTTCGATTAATACTGAAACTGAACTTTATTCCATATAAAATGTAAATATTATCTATGTAAAATTAAGTAATTTTAAAGCAATATACAATTTAATACTGATAAAACTGAATTATGAATTTAGGGAACAAACAATTAAAGAAACATTAAGCACAAATATTTTTTTGCCTTCGGAACAAGATCACAGTGTAGTATCTGTTTTGATACTATACTTTATCTTTTCTGTCCTCGGTCGGTGGAGGAGAAATCTTTCATGACTGAGACAATTTTTATTTTTGTTCCTATCCAGAGTGCCCCTTATTGGAAAGCTGGATTTTGCCCACAAGATGTTAAAATATTTAAATAACTATTACTTTAAATACAGAAATTATATTTAAAGTTTTGGTGTCCTGTTCTGCTATGTTCATTCCCCCCCCCCCATGTTTTTCATCAAAATGTGTAGCATATTAGTTGTCTCACAGGCCATCATCAGTGATCGCTCACTGGCAGTAACCCGTGGTACTCCCTGGAGACCAAGTGACAAGTCTCCCCAGATTTCCAATGTTCTCCACCTCTTGACCGCTTGTGCAGATGATTGCATGTTATCGCAACAGCCGTTGTCACTGATTTCTCGTTGGCATTAGCCATTGGTGTTTCCTGGGGTTTGGGTGACAAAATGTCTCCCCAAAGTACCAGATTTGAGCTGCACACTTCCAGTGAAGATTTGGTTAGTACTCTCCCACCTCGGTCTTTCCATCCTCCCTAATGCTTCACAACTAGTTGGAGTGGCGCCAGTCGATGTCATCTACACCAGTTTATTATTATTATTATTATTATTATAAGGGTGATTGTGCAGTGTACGCACGTGTATTTTAAATATTATTTCCAAGTTAAATTAAATTTTGGGTTTGTATTACTGTACACATAGATTCGAAAAAATTATCAAAAAACAAATATATAACAAATAAATGTTATGAAAGGCAAGATAAGTTACTCTTCTACCTATCTGGAAAGACTTTTCGTGGTTTTACTCACTTTAATACGTCTAATCACTTCGAAAATCATACAATGTTTATCAATATATTTTATTTGTTATATATTTGTTGTTTTTTTGACAACTTTTCGAATCTATGTGTATAGTAAAACAAACTCGTCATATAAATTATTTACAGTTAAAATGTTATAAAAAACAAAAACTTGAAGTTTTAAATATATTTCAAAGAAATAAATTACGCCCATTGCGAAAATATTGAAAATTCACCGATCTAAAAAAAAAAAAAAACTGCTTTGAAAAATGCTAACTATATTTGGAAATACTCAGTGAAAAGTTTTATTTATAATTAAAATAACGGACTGAAAAATATCATATAAAAATTGTTTGTTTTGCAAGAAAACAAAATAAATAAAATGAAATATTCGACTTTCTTCGATAGAAATTAAAGGTTCAAAAACTAATTTATTTACTATAGTTTGTTAGATTAAAATTCTTCCAATGTGCGATTATAATAATTATTATCCAAATGGAGAATCGTTCTTTCCCTTTAGAACATACATGGACAATTGGTAACACATATTGGTAGCTATGGATAATCGGTAGCCATATTTTTTTTTTGCCTATTAGCGTGACCACGTGGTTGAATACCGGAAGCTGTCTATACCTACAACTTAATCAGGAAGTGACGTTACGCTGTCATATGCATCGGCTTTCTTCTTACTCTCGGTAGCCACGGTCTAACACCTGGGGAGCTGGTTGCGTTCCCAGGACGTTTCTCAACTAAGTAACTCTCCCCGGGAAGCGATAGTGTCATAAAGATTCAACATAGCAATTTTGAGGGGGAATTAATTAACACCATTAAGCTAACCCTGGGGAACAAGTACTTAGCCTGAAATGGCTAGTAAGAAAGAACTCCAACACCGAGTCTACAAAAAGATGATTGAGGTTCTCACTAAGCAAAACTTTGGGTCCATTATAAGGTAAAAGTTACAAACACATCCAGAAATATTGAAAGAACTCTTAAAGTTAATCAAACCCTGACATGTTCAACTGCTTACATCTGTACTACAATCTGTCAATCTATACCTGCTTTCATCACTGTTCAATCTTCTATCATTAAGATGCCATAACAAAATCTCTACTTATGTTAAAAAAAAAAAAAAAGGCACTGTGTGTATTTCTGTGTGTGTATGTGTCTGTGTGCATGTCTATGTGTATGTCTATGCATGTCTGTGTGTTACAGGAAAAAGGTCTGTCCGTTTCCATGTAAATAAGAAGAACATTAGATAAGTGACAATGAGATTAGGATAAGCCGAGACTCGAACCTTGTAAGCAACGTTCAGAAATAGAATGTTAGAAATCGGAATGTTAAAAAGGTCTATTGTCAAATACTATTTTTTTATTTTTATTTTTTTTTTTACATGGGGGTCACCACTTATCAAGGCCCGAAGGCCACTCAGGGATAAGGGTTATTGCATGTACAGTAATCAATGAGATAGTATTGTAGTAATCATTAGTATTGGAGATTTGATAGAGTGTCTTACTTAAGAGGGCGGTTTGTCAGGAGTTTGTTTATGTTGGACTTGAAGACATCCAAGTTGTAGTCAGGTGGGAAACAGGCCCACTGGCGTGCAGTTCTAAGAAAGAAGCTTTGTTCATGGAATCTACATTTGTATTTAGGCACAGATTGTAAAAAGAATTGATTGTTCATTCTTTTACAAAACTGAATATTAAAAATGTGTAGAGGACTAGGATATATAAATCCTAATCGCGTTACAAAAGAAAATAATGAAACGAATGGAATGAAGGAAACAAAAACTCAATTGCTAGATAAGATAAACTTGTCGTTTATTTACTTTTGAAAGAATGAACGTTTTAGATATAACACGTGTTTATGTCCGCGTTCGGATGTAACCATCATTTGTTGCGGGACTGGTAGTATAGAAGGAAAAAGGAAATGTGTGTTCATCTCACATTCGGGTCGCTATCGTTTGTTCGCGCGTGGGAAGAGACGTGAGTAATGTAGTGTAAAATGGGAATGATAGTCCAGCGTGTAGACAAAGAAAAGGATAGAGGGTTGACATCAGTTAAACTCTGCGCCATGTTAGCAGTCAGCTACGCAAAGGTATTCTTAGAGACAAGTTGTATATATATAGAGAGAAAGAGTGAGAATGTCAATCCAGTTCATGGAGAGAGAAAGCGTATAAAGTGTACATACGGTTTGTTAGCTTTTTGTCCCACATAGTAGCAAGTGGTGTGAGGCACGCGCGTATGCGCGCCTGCCGAAAAGGCATGCTGTCAGTCCGTAGACCGTCCAGCTCGGAAGCTGGTCCGAAAAGAAAGAAGCTGCTTATTGCTCTTGCTTTTGTAGGTGTTTCCGGTGGTCTTTTGCGCATATGTGGATTTCCTTTGAAAGGGGAAGTGACGTTGTCCATGTGTGCGCATATGTGAGTACATGTGTGTACGTTAGCATGTGTGTGTATACACGTGAATGTGAGTGTATATACGCGAATGTGAATATATGTACGTGTGTGGACGTGCGCGCGTATGTTTGTGTGCGCGTATGTATATGACAAGTAATATAGCTTGAGATGTGAACGCGTGTTTTTGTGTGAGACTAGAAAAGGCTCGCGCAAATGTCAGCTAAAAAGAATGAACAATGCAAAAAAATACATTATTAAAAAATAGGTTAGGGTTAGGGTTAGGGTTAAAAAATAGGTTAGGTTAAAAAAAAATAGGTTAGGAGAGGATTCTTTGTTGCAGAAGTGTGTTTTGGAAAAACGCGTGATAGCCACGTGAATTGGTCACATTTTGGAAACACACTTCTGACATCATAGCAAAAGGGGGATTTTCAATATAGGAGCTAGAGCTAGTCAGATCAGGGCAGTTGAGTTGAGGCAGAACAGTCAGCAGAGAGTGTTGATCGGCCAAGAGTTGACATGGTCAGTGGAGGGTCTTCTGAGAGGCGAAGAGATAGAAGGTTAATTATGTAGATCCTGAATTTGAATTCCTGACGACATCATCATTCGACCGGTCCAATGAAATAAAGAATCATCATTGATATTTTGTAACTGTTTGTCATGTGTCGTCATTCCACAAATTGAAGGTAATGAATTAATCATCTTATTATGAACGTTGTGTAATCCTCACAAGAATATGTATCTCTCCTCTCTCTCTCTCTCTCTCTCTCTCTCTCTCTCTCTCTCATCATCATCGTTATATCCGTTATAGGTATTGGCCCAATATGAATACCCCATCATATCTCTTTAATATGCACCCCTACGTATGTATGTCTGTGTATGTCTGTGTGTATGTCTGTTTGTATGTATGTTGTGTGTATGTCTGTATGCATGTCTGAGTTTGTTTTCTATGGATTCCGAAATGGCTGGCTGATTTTTTTTTTTTTTAATTTCACACAAATGTACTCTATGAGTCTGTGAATGTTGTTAGATAAATTTTGTATTGGAATGTCTTCAATAACTTGAAAATCGATAATTGAAAAAATTTGATTAAAGAAGGAAGTCCAATTTTGACCAAAGTGAACACCGTTGTACAGCCTAACATAACAAATGCGTTTAAGAAGTTTTATGGCTCTGTACTTCTGAAAATACACGATGAATTGCCAAACCAAGCTAATCGATAGGTGCTAAATTTGCAATTAAAGAAAATAGAGTTGATAATTTAAAATTCGACGCCTTAAAAAGAACACCCTGTCCTGTATATGTGCGCGCACGCGCGTGCGCGTGTTTGTGTGCGTGTGTGTGTGTGTGTGTATGCGCGCACGCGTGCGTGTGTAAACTTCGTATCTTATGAAAGAAAAGTTAGATTAATTTTAGTTCTTCGTAGCAGACGACGTGTGGCCACCTTTTAAGGTCGATTCACCTAGCGGCCACTTAGAGAACTAAGATTTAAAAAGTTTTTCTTCTGACGTCACCGCGGTCACTGGAATTTATTACCTTGTTCTATTTCTGAAACGAGTGTGACCCTCGAACTATCGACCCTACGAGTATGACCTGCACCTGCACTTTTACCTATGTTCTTTATGACACTTTTGGGTCGATGTAATATTATTTTGATAACAACTGTAAACAGGTAAGTTTGTTTTTTTTGTTATTTATTTTTAGCCCAGGTAACACTGTTAGTAACGCAGTTTAAGATATTTTTATATTTGCATTATTACTTGATGGCTTAACGTTATACACTAGCGATTACTTTGCAAAGTATTTAGTTTTAATATTAAATATTAAGAGAGAATAATATTTGAAAGGTAGCGATAAAGAAAATAGGTGCTTATTTAGAATTAAGCCTAAAAAATAAAGAAAGAAAAAAAAAAAACAAACCCAAAACGGCACTTACGGCGGTAATTAAAAGTAAAGAAAATAAAAGTCTGTATGATGAACTTACCAGTCACGAAACGAAGATGAAGTATTCCAAAAATCACGTAATTTGATCAAGTATTTTTTAATGTTTTCGTCTGCCATAATTAAAAATCCGATGAAGTAAAAAAAAGGGTAAACAACTTAAATCAAAGTTGAAATGTGAAAATTCAGCCTTACGTTCAATGCAGTTTAGTAGTAAAATCGCTAAAAATCGTAAATTTCAATTTTCTTACTTTTGAATAAAATACTTGATCGATTCACGTGATTTTTGGAACATGACATTTTCGTTCTGTAACGAATACGTGCATATACAGACTTTGGGTTTGTTTTACTATACACATAAATTCGAAAAAGTTGTCAAAAAACAAATATATAACAAATAAATGTTATCAAAGGCAAGATAAGTTGGTGCTAATCATTAGCACTGCTAATGCAAAATGCACTTACTGCCGCGATATTTTTTTAAATCGTATTTCCAAGTTTAATTAAAGTTTCATGATATGTTTTGGTAAATTTTCAGGTACCTGTACAGTTTAATCAAGGCATTAAAAAAATGAAAATATCGAAAAAAAGTTATATTGTACGTATCCGTTTTGACATGAAGATCTCCGAAAAAACAATTTCACTTAATTTGATCGAGTAGTTTTTTTTTTTTTTTTTTACAGCGGAAAAACACGTTTTTATGAGAGCGCGTTGAAGGCAGACATCTTTGATTTGTTTTAAATTTTTGTTTGAATTTTAGAAACGACACGGGAGATAACTCCATGTAAAGCAAAGCGCCGACACTCCCTCCCTACCTTTAATAACTAACTTTTTTTCCTAAAAATCGAACCTTTTGCTCAGTACCATAACAAATTGTTTTTTCGATGTAAAATAAAAACTACTTCATGAAATTAAGTGAATTTTTTTTCGGAGAACTTCATTCCATAACTGTTATGGCATAACAGATACGTACAATTTAAACTTTTTTCGATATTTTCATTTTTTTAATGTCTTGACTAAACTGTGCAAGTACCCGAAAATCGCATTGAAATTGTGCAGAAATTTATCGAGATATAAAATGTATTATGCATTGTATTCTTTGGCAGCCATCTTTTTTACGCGCGTGCGCCATAAACAAATCTACTCATCTATGACTGACACTGCACGCACGTAAAAAAGATGGCCGCCAAAGAATACAATGCATAATACAACTTTTTATACCTCGATAACTACTTATTTCTGCAAAATTTCAATGCGATTTTCGTATTCAGCATAGTCGAAAACTTTGGAAAGTTGTCATTTAAAAGAAAATTGTGGAGGTGGACCTAATCTAAAAAAATACCTATGTTTTTTTATTCAATTGTAAGGTTAAAGTACAGAATAGGTGCAAAACACCCTACCCTCCCCATGTTAAGAATGGCTTTTTAAATAATAACGTTATTATTTCAGCACGGATCAATAAGTGCATGAGTACCGATAAGTTACTTTTCTACCTAACTGGATATGTTTTTATTTAATGTAACATGTTTATTCAGCTCGAAAAACATACAGTGTTTACCGATGTATTGGAAAGTTAAAAATAGCGCTCGAATCTCTCTTTGACACGGTAAGTTTGGGAAAAGGAGTTAAAGATAAAAAACTAGACAAAATACTGTTAGAAACTCGCTCAATATATGTTACCGTGACATAGGCTGACATGTATTCGGTGGGTTTTTAACAGTATTTTCTATAAAAATATACATTTATTGTATAAAAACGTATCAATATATGCCATTTCAGTGTATTCCTCGAGACATTTCTTTGTTGCATTCTCCCCTGTTTTCTAGACGGTGATAAATGATTCTGTGTTTCCGATGAAACATCTTCCAACAGATATGTATTATAATATATAATGTGTAATATAATATTTAATGTTATTTATTATCAATATTTTATGTGAAAATGAGTGGAACAATTCTTACTTTTATTTAAAAAATGTGTAATGTTTTTTCTTGTAACTGTTAACTTTCCTTTTCTTGTGAAATATTCTTAAAAGTAAATGAACATTTTTTTTTTTTTTACAGAAGTATCATTCTTACGCCATACTACTACTACTTCAACTACTACTACTACTACTACTAATAATAATAATAATAGTAACGACTAGAAATGACTTTTTCTGGGCATTTTTATAATTAATCAGAAGTGACGTTTTCAGGGCATTTTTCAAATGGTAAATCTTTGTTACATTAAATAAAGTACTTTAAAAATAAAACATTTTTTTCTTAAAATTAATCGGAGGTAACTTTTCCAGGACATTTTGTAATTAATTAGAAGGGACTTTTCCAGGGCATTTTTGTAATGGTAAATCTTTGTTAAATTAAATAAAGTAGTTTAAAAGCAAAACATTTTTCTCACAATTAATCAGAAGTGACTTTTCCCTGGCATTTTTGTAATGTTAGAACTTTGTTACATTAAAGAAAGTAGTAAAAAATCAATTCATTTTTATTAGGGTTTTCCTTAACAGCAACCCCATTTTTTTTTTGTTTTGTTTTATTAGCTATTTGGAATATTTCACTTTACTTTTAAGGGATGGTCAGGATGATAACGGTCGAAGCGAATACAGATATTAATATATAGATAATTTGTCTAAGAATGTGATAAATTTCTTCAGTTAAAATATTTGTTGGAAGATGTTTCGCCGGGGATGCCAAATCATCTACCACCGTCTAGAAAACAGGGGAAGTAGTGCAATAATGAAATGTCTGAGAAATCTGCCGGAATGCCAATATATAATCATAAAAACATTTATTGAAAAGTCTGCATAAGAAAATGTAATTTTAATAAACAATTTTTGGTGGACCTGGACGAGAGTGTCCACCCCCTAAAAATGCGTGTTTTATGTCTTTTTTTTTTTCTGCCGATTATCATTGATTACAGACTTAATAATCATATTAGCAGGAAAAAATTTTGAAAAAAAAAAAAAAAATTAATGACTTTTAAGAAGGGGTTCTAATCACGTGACCCATCCGTAAAGAAATGGACAGTAAGTCAGGTAGCAATGAAGTAGAACGTTATAATGAAAAAGTGAACCCCTTTCTTAAAAGTCATTAAATTTATTTTTTTAAAAAATGGTTGCTGTTAATATGATCCTTAAGTCTGTAATCTATGATAACCATCCGAAAAAGTTTTAAAAAAAGGTGTTAAACACGCATTTTTAGGGGGTGAGCGTTCTCATACAGGTTCGCCCATTTTTTTAATTAAAGCAACATTGGATTTTTTCCTCCTGAAACATTTTTTCAATTAAAGTAAAATTGGACTTTTTTTCTGAACAGTTTAATAATTTAAATGAAACATTATTCAAATAAAAAGCTACATTGGATATTTTTTCTTTGTTTTTTCGAAACATTTTTTTAAATTAAAGTAAAATTGTCACGGTAACAAAACATAATTTTAATTTTTTTGTGGCACCTCTTGAAGGATCTACAATATATTATAGTTTTAATTTTTAAATTCATAAAAAATTTGAATGGAGAGAAGCGCCACCTGGCTACAGTTTAGTGAAACTCACCAAAAAATGGCGCCGTTCGTATAATGCAGAAGTGCCCAATAATATAATCAAAGATGACTACTTTGCTCAGAACTGATATTTATAGAACTTAAAAGGCTTATAATTTCTATAGTAACACACGTGGTAGAGGAGTTACCAATTATAGGTACTCTGACTTGCAGTCACTAATTTGTAAGGGTGTGAGTCGGTGTTCACCAATACATAAACAGGATTTATCAATTTTTATGACCAAGGTTACAGGAAGTCGAAAGTAGTAGGGTATTCAAGGGACCGTTAAAGGTAAATTTAATGAGATTGTCAATTAATAGAAAGATGTCACCAGATCACATCCTCACATACATAAAATAAAAATATAGAAATAACTCCAGAAAATCATGACACTTGATAAAGAATAGGGCATGAATTGAAATGCATGGTTCGCATCTTGGGGGAGGGGCCGGCTCCATGTTTTGACAAGCTTCTGCGCTTGACCTTTACTCCTGATCTGAAATGGAACACGTACATCAAATCCTTTGCCAAGGTCACTGGCAAAATAGTGGGATTCTTCTATCGATCCAGTAGATATCTACCTGCTAATGCAAAGAGCCAGGTATGTCCAAGGATGGAGTACTGTTGCCACATCTGGGCAGGAGCTGCTAGAAAGATCTTATCCTGCCTTGACAGAGTTCAAAATAGACTTCGTAGCTTAACGGGGAAACCATTTTCTCTTCCCTGCAACCTCTTTCTCTCAGAAGAGACATTGCAAGCCTGTCTCTGCTTTATCGTTATTTTTGTGGCAAGTGCTCATCTGAGCTCCAATCTATGGTCCCCGCTCGCCAAATATTCACAAGAAACATTTGTCTAGCTGAAAACATTATTAATAATTTCCCCCACTCTTTATCTGTGCCTAAACCTAAACGTAGATTCCATGAACAAAGCTTCTTTCTTAGAACTGTACACCTGTGGAACTCTCTTCCGTTTGCCTGCTTTCCAGCTGACTACAGTATGGTCGTCTTCAAGTCCAATGTGAACAAGTTTTTGATGAGTTATTTCCCTTACGTAATCCAATTTACCAAATTTACACTACTAATGATTCCTATGATATTGTCCCATTGACTACTGTACAACCTTTATCCTTGAGTGACCTCTGGGCCTTGATAAGTGATGACTTCTATGTAAAAAAAAAAAAAACCCAAAAAAAACCTCACTCTTTCATAATAACAACATTTATTTGCTCATTTTTCTGCTACTCGTGACTTCTCATTATGGTTGTGACATCTCTCACATGATTTTCTTATCCAACATAATCGCTCTCCTTTTTGTAGCCTTTTTTTCCTTACAGTGACGTCATTTCACATTTCCTATGCATTTGCATACGCACGCCTGCGCTCTGTTACAGTGGGAAAGATTAGTTTAGTTCGTTATTTTCCTATTGAAACTGTAGTTGCAAGGGAAAGAAATTGTTATCATTTTATGTATGATAAGTAAAACTGAACTTCAATTCACCAGATGTTTTTTTTTTTTTTTTTCAACCAATGAAAACATTCCTACAAGAAATGGAGAGATGAAGCTTTATCAAAAGTGTTACTCAAATCTTTCCACCTCCATCTCGATCCACTTATGAGAATAATGGCTAAATTTTCTAAAAACACTTGAACGAATGAACTATGGGAGGAATAAGTATCAGAATAAATAAAATAAAATGCGTTTTTTTTTTTTTGTTTTTTTTTTTAATGTAAAATAGTGACTGCATTATCCTCCTCCTCAAATCGTTTTTTTTTTCTCACACTCATTTTTAAATATATAAAATCAAGATGATATTTTTATTTATTTTTATTTTTTTTAGCAGCGTGAGAAAATCTCATTGAAAGATCTGTCTCATACATAATGCGAGAAGAGATTTGTTAAGCTGGCAATGTGCTGGAGGGAAATTTTCTTTCTTTTTTTTTTATATAAATCAGTAATTGCTATTTGAAAAGGAGAAGGAAAAAAATAAGCAAACAAAAATAAATTGATATACTCTTAAGCATGGAGCACGCCATAATAAAAAATGTTTGTGAGATAAATAAAATATCTGAGACAACTTCACATTTTTTTTTTTTAATGTTCTTCCTTTGAAGATTGTAACGTTGGGTATGGGACAGCCAAACTAGCTGCCAACATTGCCCTGCTTTTTGTTGAAACCAGCCGAGAGCTCTTTTTAGTATCCTTGTTGTTCACTTAAGTGCAATTGTTTGGATCTCTTTTGCACTTGGTTCACCAGGAATATTAGTTAGTTAGGACTTCAGGTTCTTTTTTATAAGCCCTGTGGCACCTATAATAACTGGTATGATTGATATCTCCCTGAGATTCCAGTTTCATTTCATATCATACATGAGACCTTGATGTTTGGTCTGTTTCTCCCTTTCTGTTCAGACCGCCATCATTAGGGACAATCACTTCAACCAAGGTTGCAACTCTCTCTGATTACACTTAAAACCCCATGCATATATTTTCACAAACGTAAAAATACACATGCAGATGAGGCATAAAGTAGTTTCATGAACCCACCTCTTATCAAACTCCATGTGGTGTAATCTTTTTCAATTGCATCTGATTTTTACTTTAAGCTGATGATTAAAAAAGTGGAATTTGGCAGGCGTAAATCAACTGAACGTATTATTTGTATGTGAAAAAATATACATTTATATGTTAAAGTTTTAACCATTTCTTATTAATCTGACAATAGCTCAAACGGTAATGACTAAGGCTGGAGCATTATGTTTTGATTTCAATTCTAGCTGATGGCACCGAAATAAATTTTTTTTTTAAAAATTAGTACTATATATTGGGTACAATATAATATATAATGATCAATAGAGAATTGAATGTAAAAACAAAAAATATGAAATATGCATAGATTAAACTATCATATTTACGTGCATTTTACAACTGCGCAACACCGGGTTACTCGCTAGTACTAAGTAGATAAGAGATGTATGAACCAGGGTAAACTGTGCATCTTGATTGGTTAGTAGACAAAATAAAAACTAATAACTAGTCAAAATAAATAGAAAATATATATATAAAAATGAGGGACGGAAGCAGATAGACAGACACATCCTCGTTGAACCTTGTACTCATCCTGCTCGATTGTAACACCATTATACAGTGCAGTTCAATGAAACCTCTCCCTAAACAACTATTCACAAAAATAAGCATGTCAATGGTTGATAAAATTAAGCTGTGTTTATATTATTTGGATTATTCGCATGACTGTTCTCATCTTGGTTGTTATCAGTGTTGCGGAGTCGGGTGGTAAAAGTCCAACTCCAACTCCGACACCTAGATTCCTAGGATTCTGACTTCTTGACCCCTATGTGGAAATCTATTCTGCAGATCCATATGCCACCCTCCCACATCTATTCAGCATGCATTTTATAATTACTTTTCATGTATATTATTTTTACGTTTAACATTTCACTTGTATGATAAATATACTCACATATAAACTCAACCAGCTTTATAGAATGAAGTTAAGATAACAAAGGGATAAAAAAATTTACTATGAAATTTTATTATGCTATCAGTTTAAAAGGGAACACAATATTTAGGGATAGGGAGACCTCTTTAGGCTATAACATTTCAAAGCCAAACGCTTCTCATCAGAAGAGGGGAGTAAAGATGCATATTATACAGAGAAGAAATTTTTTAAAGGATAATATTGCCTTTATGGAAAGCGGATCAAAGGAAAAACAGGAAAAAGCTATAAAGGGCTATAGTGGCATGGGTTAATTCTTATTGATTTAAGCCCATTTTTTTCGGATAAGATTGTAATTCTGGATCGATTCCAGCCTAATCCAATTGTCAGATTCCATTTGATTCAGGCACTGGATAACTTTCGGGTTTTAATCCAATTGTTATCTGATGTAATCCACGATGAGACAGAATTTTCATTGATCCTGTTTGACATCACAACCAAAATTAAAACAGCTGTCCAGACCGGATTTGCAGTGATCTGATGGACCAAAATATCTTGATGGAGTAGAAGCATTGCAATACAGTACAAAATATGATACATCTCCAAAAATAAAAGCAAAATCATACAAAAACTGCTAAACTGTGCAACTTGTTAAACCAAACAGGAAAACCATGTAAACAAAATAAATTTATTGGTCTTAAGGAGTCGGAGTCGCATAAAAAATTCCGACTTTGACTCCTAGTACTCTTAGAAATCTGACTCTGACTCCAGCTAAAAACTCTGACTCCTTCCAACTCCGCCTCCACAACCCTGGTTGTTATTTTCATTATGGTTTCATACATAGTAATCTTTGGCCTTCTTTAGGTCGTCTTTTTGAACTTGGGAATATTTATGTCAAACTCGGAAATATATACAAAATTTTGAACTAAAATGTCTCCAGTTTTCCTCTTCTCTCTAGCAATGCACACTTTTCCATTTCTAATTCCAATTCTGGGTGTATGTGGAGAGTCTCTGTGATGGTACCTCTGCACATGGCTAATAGAGAAAGAAGTTTAAAAGCCAGGTGATGGACATAGACTACCTATTTATTATTTTTGGCTCAAAAGGAGCTTTCACACAGGTCATCAAAGATCTCATTGAATACAGCCCATGGTGTTCCCTGGAAGCTGAGTGACAACAACTCTCCCCAGATTTTCCAGTACTCTCCACCTCTTTCGATAACATTTGCAAATAAATTTGCATTATCACAACAGCTGCTTGCCATTGATTTCTCATTGGCAGTGGCCATTGGTCTTTACTGAAATTTGAGTGGCAATAAGCCTTCCTAAGGTCCCAGTTCTCTTTGCAGTGGAGATCTGGTCTGTGCTCACTCCTTGGTCTTTCCTTCTTCCTTGACTACTTGGCTATTTGGTCTCACTCTATTTGGGGGAAAGGGGGACAGTGATGTGCTAATGGGAGGATGGGGTGGGGTTAGAGAACTTATAGGTATTTAGCTTCAATGTTCTTGGTTCCATGTAGCGCTTCATGTTTTGTCTCTGTAGCAGTTTGTCTGGTTTGCGTTTGTAGTTCATGTGTATTAGTCTCCGCATTCAAGGGTTTTCCTTAATATTTCAGTTGTTTTCATAATGATTGTTTTTTGTATTTTTCCAGTCATTCCTCTGATTCCAATTTCTCCCATTCTTTTTTCAAAGTAGTTTTGGATTGTTCCTAGTTCTCCTACTATTATAGGTATTATTTTGATTTTCTTCATCTTCCATATCCTTTTCAGCTCTCTGGCTAGCTCTGTGTATTTGCTCCGTTTCTCCTTTTCTTTGATATTCACCCTGTGGTCAGCTGGAACAGCAAAGTCTACGATTTGACAGGATTTTTCTTTCTTATTAATTATTATGACATCCGGTCTTCTTGCTTGTATGGGTTTATTAGTTTATTTATTATTATTATTATTATATATAAATATGTGTTTCTTTGTTTCTGCAGATAATGATTTTTAATGATTCAAAAAACTGTTAAAACTGTCAACAAACAGAGCAGCGATTGACATGGATGAGGAATCATGGGAAACCAAGAATAAAAAAAGCCATGATGGTAAGCTTCAATGTATTGTGTCAATACATGTACTTTCTTTAATCACGAATAAGATCCATATTTTTATAAAAAAACTTTGTGGCATGTAAAACCCACTTTTTTTTTATTTGATTAAGATTTGTAAGATAATCATTTGTTTTTTAAGGATTTAATTTTAATTGCGTTGACGACTCTGAAACATTTAGTAAAAACATGAGCATCTTTAATTTGTGGTGATTCTCTCGACTGATGAATTGATGTGTTGAAACTAAATTTGCATGATGTGCTTTCGTAAAAAAAAAAATGAATTCTACAACGCAGCGTCTGTGACAAGCGACATGCTATTTGACAAAGTCACAAGCGACATGCTATTTGACAAAGTCACAAGCGACATGCTATTTGACAAAGTCACAAGCGACATTCTAATTGACAATGCTACAAGCAACGTTTATTTGAGAATGCTACAAGTGATATGCTATGTGACAGTTCTACAAGCAATGTTTAGTTTTACAATGCTACAAGCAACATGCTATTTGACAATATTACAAGCAACAATCTATTTTACAATATTACAAGCAACATGCTATTTGATGCTACCATCCATGTTGTATGTTACAATGCTATAAGTAATATTTTATTTGACAATGTTACAAGCAACAAGTTATTTCCCAAGGTAACTAGCCACGTTCTATTTGATAATGCTACGAGGGGCGGGCAATAAGTAATGCCCCTGACCCACTTCCAGTTGTCTGATATAGCTGAAATTTTGCATGTGTAATGATTTATATCTCTACGGCTTATGTGGCAAATTACAGCTCTGAACTAATTGTGGTTTCTGTTTTACAGGTGTTTGAACTGAGTGAGGTGTGAAATGGAGCCTGTTGAATGTCGAGCAGTGATCTGGTTTTTGTATTTGAAAGGATGCACACCACAGGAGACTTTTGATGAAATGAAAGAAACTTATGGTGATAATGCCCCATCGTATGACCTTGTAAAACGCTGGCATCGTGAATTCAAACATGGACGGAAGTCTGTGGAAACAGCTCCCAGACCTGGTCGCTCCCCCCCCCTCCCCCTTCTGCCATTGATGAGGCATCTGTCCGTCAAGTTGAGGCTTCCATTTTGGAAGATCAGCGCATTGCTATTCGCCAAATAACCCAAGATGTCAAGATTAGTACAGGGTCTATGGAAACTATCATTCATGACCATTTGCATATGCATAAGGTGTCTGCTAGATGGATTCCCAGGTTGCTCACACCATTCCAGAAGCGAGAACACATCGAGTGCTCGAGGATGAATTTGGAGATGTGCCAAGAAGTTTAGTCAAGGTTTTTCAAAAGACTGATTACACAGGATGAAACCTGGGTCCATCACTATGATCCATAGACCAAAGCCCAGTCAATGCAGTGGAAGCACTTGGACTCACCACCTCCAAAGAAGGCAAGGGTGCAGCCCTCCGCTGACAAGGTCATGCTCATAGTCTTCTGGGATCAGGACGGACTAGTGATGACAGATTTCCTGGCAAAGGGTACCACAATTACTGGAGCCTATTATGCTTCACTTTTGAGGAAATTAAGGGAAGCTATCAAAATCAAGAGGCGGGGCAAGATCAGCAAAGGTACCCTCCTCCTGCAGGACAACGCTCCGGTCCACAACTCGCATAACGCCAGATCAGAAGCACGGGCATGTGGTTATGAAATTCTTCCCCATCCTTCCTATTCTCCTGACCTTGCACCCTCTGACTTTCACCTCTTCCCAGCCATGAAGATGTTTTTGAAAGGAAAGCGTTTCCCAGATGATGCAGCCTTGATTTCTGAAATCACGTCGTGGTTGGAGGACCAACCTGGGGTGTTCTACAAAAATAGTCTCCAGAGCTGCATCAAACGATGGAAGAAATGCATAACTCTGGGTGGTTCCTATGTAGAGAAAGACTAATAAATGTGCCAAGTTTCGTTGCTCTACTGCTATGGGATGTGGGTCAGGGGCATTACTTATTGCATGCCCTCGTACAAGGTGTTGAATCTCTACGGTTCCAGGCGATCATTGTTTGAAGATAGTGATTTTAATCTCACCCAAAGCCGGCCAGAGGATTAGTTGGCCAAAACGTGTTGAGAGGACAACAACTATGGAAGGCAGTAATTACTGAGGATACAGCTTAAGATTGTGAGCATTCCTATCTCATCACAATTAACTACGAGAGCAATAGTTGACCAGAACATCGTGATACAGCAATTTAACAGTCTGCAAATGAATAAATAAATATGCAAATTACTCATCTTAAAGGATTCCAATAAAAAAAATAACAAGCAACATGCTATTTGACAATATAACAAGCAAAATATTTTTATGACAATGATACAAGCCACGTTCTATTTGACAATGCTACAAGCAACATGCTATTTGACAATATTACAAGCCACATTCTACTTGACAATGGCACAAGCAATGTTCTATTTGGCAATATTAAAGCAACATGCTATTTGACACTGTTACAAGTGACATGCCATGTGTCAATTTTATTAGCAACATGATCTTTTTGTGATACGTTACATGTAACATACTATTTGACAATGCTACAAGTGACATTTCTCTTCCTATGTGTTTCTATTAGAGACATGAAAAATTAAAACAAATTTGCTTTATTTCATTTTCTGTTGATGTTTGTTAACCAGATAAATTCATTGTTAACACATATTTGTTTCTTTCATAGCAAACAGATCTAGTCACCTGCTTAATAAGAGTGCCAATGATCGACCCGTGTCGGATGTGGTTCATCTCAAATATCCTGTCTCCATGGAATGCGTCATCAGATGTCTTGACCAGAGATTTATCCGAGGACATTTGGAAGTAAGGAGCTTTTGTTTGTTTCCTGCGACTGATCTCGGGGCTTCATGGTTAGCGTACCATTCGAGTTACTTAGAATTAGAAGATGTGAAGATGGTTAAGTGGATAAATACCAGGGTTTGCCAAGTTTGAATTCAGTTGGTTCCATAATACCGCTTTCACTTAGGGATGCTGGCAACCTTCATGTGGTCCCTCTAGAAAGAATGTCAACAACAGGATCAAGCCAGTCAAAAAAACTTGTACCATGCTGGTTCATACGAATTTGCTTTGCTTTAACTAGAATATTTTTGGGATTAATTGTAAGGTTTGAAGGACAGGATTTGACCCAAGGATAAGTGTCACCTGGTGTATGAGAGAAGGTAAGGAATTGGTTGAGCTAGTCACCTGACTAGATAGAGACTGATTTGAATCAGTTGTAGTTAAGAACTTAGAAGTATGTAGAATTTAGATAAATAGGGATCTTTGAGTCCCTCGTGTTCCTTTTGAAAATCTAGCTAAGAGCAACTCTTAATGAAGGAAAATGGATCCAAGCATTTAAAAATTGTCATTACTTCTTTTCTACCTTATTTTAGCATCTTCTTGACACAACCCCCAGAATATGCAGCAGTGAAAGCCTTCTGCTCTAATAGTTTCTTCCCTCAGACTGGTAGACTTTAGAATTCCCTCTTTGTTTCCTACTTCCTTGACTGTACTAACCTGCAAAATTTTAAATGTAATGTGAACAGACATCTCACTGCTCAGTTTCCCACAGTCCCCTGTTAGACACAATCCCAAATAGTAGCTCTAGAAGTGTAAGCTATGTTTAGTTTCAGAACAGTTTCCGATGGTTCGTTGTTCTACACAAGTCCTGAGAGGTGACTGGTTTGCAGTAGGCAAAACAGTTGTCGATGGTTCATTGTTCTACACAAGTCCTGAGAGGTGACTGGTTCGTTGTTCTACACAAGTCCCGGCAGTTCTTGAGTTGGAATCCACAGAGCAAAAGATTCTTCCCATATTGACACGAATAAAACATATGCAAAGTTGCTACAGAAAAGGTTTAATATTTATGGAGCAATTCTGGTTTCTGATTGGTTGGGAGCAGAACGTGAATTAATTTGATTCGTCAGTTCCTAGCAGCATTGTTTATAAATAGAATCTCCCGACTGTGCAAGATCATACCCCATTACACGAGGGTGAAAAAGTAAAAAAAAATTCTGCAATAATTGGTGTGATGGATACCCTCGCAGTTTATGTCATCAGCCAAATTCTATAGGATTTATTGTATGCAATTATGCACAGATCCTATAATTTAAACCTTTATTGGTAAAATAATAACTTGTGTTCAATAGGCATTTGCTCCTCCCCTGGTCATCACTCGCCTCCACTATAAATCTGGCTTTTACCACAGTAACTCCTTATATGTCAGTAGCAATATTTTTCTGAGGTGAATAACTTGAAAAAAATAAATTAAAAATGTTTCAACATTGAATAATCAAAAATTTGATTGAGATGCCATGAAATCAGAAAAATAAAACAATATCATCATTTTTTAATAAAAAAAATGTTGCAAATGTTATTATTTTAAAAAAAAAGTTAAAATTTGTATATTTTTCATTAATTATATTTTTGATGAATAATTATATTTTTTAATGAATTATAATATTTTAAATTAATCATTACTTTTTTAATGAATTATTATATTTTAAATAAATTGTTATATTTTTAATGAATTATTATATTTTTAATGAATTATTATATTTTTTAATGAGGCCTGGAGAAGTTATCAGACAAAACCGTCCAACGTATGCTAGTATAGTAACAGATGTTAAACGATAGTGATAATGTATTATTATTTTTTTAATCAAATATATTTTTAATGAATTGTATTTTTAAGTAATATATTTTTAATGAATTATGTTTTTTTAATGGAATATATTTTTAATGAAACATAAAATACATAAAGATAAAAATATAATAATTCACTAAAAATATATTAAAAATATAATAATTTTTACTTAATATATTTTTTAATGAAATATATTTTTAATGAATTAATACTTTAAGAGTTTGCATGAAATGAAGTTGTTGTATGTTATTTTTTTACTAATGAGTCACCACTTCACCAGGCTAAAAAGAATGAGGATTGATAGTTGAAAGATGATGAATATTATGAGAGGATTGAAAATAATAAATAGAATGAATAAAAAATTATGACATGGAGTATGTTTATGACATGAAGTTTTTAAGATGACTATCTTACATGCTTCAGGTAAACAATCTTGTTGCAACATGTTTCACAGGTTGGAAATTTTGGGAAATAAATTCCGTTTGATGTTAGGCACACAGTGGAAGAAAGGAAAATTCTTTAAAATGGTGGTGGTAGCAGTAGTAATTCTAGCAGTAGTAGTAGTTGTTGCTTTTTTTTTTTTGTCATGAGCCAGATTAGTTAATGTTGTATTTGTAATTTTATTCAAATTTAATTTTTACTTATTTCAAAATATGGCCAAAGAAGTCATAAAATGTAGTTGATTGAAACATCTGTAATTGATGAAAACAGTTTTTTTTTTCTGCAGCTGACACGTGGTCTATCTAATAATTGCACTTGCCTGCCAAGCTAAAATTTGAAACATTTTCATCCTAAAGACAAAGTAATGCATCATAAGATTGGACCTGTTCTTCTTTTTAAAATATCCATCTTTTTCTCTGAAAAAAATAATGTTTATCACATTTTATTTTGACAGACTTGGCTTGGACCATCTTTAATTGTCCTTAATCCTTACACATCGAATAATTGTACTTCGCCACTGGAAACAAATAAAGATGAGAGCCATTCAAAGTTCTTGAAGCACAAAGTCATTGAAGTTCTTCAGGAGCTTTTTCATACGAAATATCCTCAGACGATCATCTTTAAGTAAGTAAACCGATCTTGGCCACATTCGCCTTTTGTTTCTGAAGATTTTATTATTTATCCATTTTTTGCCTTTATGGGGAATCTTTTATTGACAGCAATAATAACCCATTTTCATTTTTAATGTAAAGAAAAACAGAAAGTAATCAAAGTTTGTGAAACATTAAAGTTGCTTCCCTTTATAAGATTAACTCTTTGCGTATGGCTTTGTATCAATGAAATATAGAAAATAGTCAGCAGAAACAGACAATCAAAAACTCACAAGAATTTTTAGACAGCATCACCAAGGAGGTGGTGGAGGCTCAGTGGTTGACGAAATGGACTGACAACCTGTGTACCAAGTTCAAACCCAGTTCATTCTGCAGAAACACTTTCATTTATTGTCAACCTATTCCTCCTGTAAGTACCCGATATTCTTCTAGAAAGAATCTTTAATAGAAAGATATCAGCGATATAAATGCCAATAAAATGATCATGAATGATGCTCAACAAGCAAACACATACCAAGACAGAATATTGAATTCGCGTAATGGTGGGATACCACGACATAGAACAAAAATAAATGCAATTTAATTTATGGCAAGTTGTGATAGTTTAAATCATTTAGTTTTGCTGAAAGTCCTTTTCTTAATGAATCATTTACTCATGAATGAGACCATGTGAAGGTTGCCAACATCCCTAGTAAAAGTGATGCTATAAAACTGTTAGCTTTGTCAAACTTCTGGAACTAACCATCACTCCTGACCTGAAATAGAAGAACTACATCATATCTGTTGCTAAAGTCACTGAAAAAATGATGGGATCATTCTACTGCTCCAGGAAAATATCTCACTCTCGATGCAAT
The DNA here is from genome assembly GCF_053919585.1 of Euprymna scolopes. NCBI lineage: Eukaryota > Metazoa > Mollusca > Cephalopoda > Sepiida > Sepiolidae > Euprymna > Euprymna scolopes. The sequence continues at coordinate 30,938,602 of NC_136503.1, forward strand.
CCTCTACCTGTATGAGAGTCAAATATGTCTTAAGATGGAGTACTGTTGCCATATCTAGGGTGGAGTGCCTATGATCACCCTTTCCTGCCTTGATAGGATACAAAACCGTTTTCGAAATATAGTGATGAGGAATTTTTCGACTCCCTCCAACTTCTTTTGCACAGAAGAGACGTTGTGAGTCTCTCTCTGCTCTATCATTAATTTATGGTAGATGTTCGACTGACCTCCACTCTATGGTTCCCCCCTCACCTCGTAAAACAGTCACAAGAAATACTCGTCTAGCTACCACAACTGTCAACAATTTTCTTTACTCTCTATCTGTGCCTAAAACTAAACAAAAATTCCATGAACAGAATTTCTTTCCTAGAACTCTCCGTCTGTGGTACACAATACTGTGGGGCTGCTTCCTAGCTGACAATAGCATAGTCATTTTCAAATTTGATGTAAATAAGTTCCTGCTGAGCCATCCTCTTAAATAACTGAGCCCTACCTAAGTTCCACCACAACTGATCATGTTGTCTCCTTGTTAAAATATAAGTATCTCATTCTTATCTATCTGTGCACTATCTTAACTATTTAATTCTTTTTTAATGGGCTGTCTAGTCTCTGTGTGTGCATCTGTGTCAGAACATAGAATATACAAACATGACGACATATCTGTCTTAGGCTGCTCCTCCTGTAGGATTCGCCAATGTCTTGGGGGAACTGGATTCTGTTATAACAAGCTGCATGCAAGATAGACACAAGATACTGTATGTTTTTATATATATATTCTTTATTTACTCCCACAGCAGAACTGGATTGGATGACGATCTTTGGCTGTCGCTCCCTTATGAGGAGATTTGTTTAACTCATCTTGTCTCTTTGGCATCTCAAAACCAACTCACTAAAATTAACTTGGCTTCTTCAAACCGGAACCCTTGACACATCACTTCCGGTCCCCATTTGCATACTTTCCAATGCAACTTGATCAGTCACCCAGTTTGATATCTGTCACCACATTACCCTTTGACCCTTTCTGCACATGCATCTTGCTCAACTTATCATTTCAATCTGTTGTTTACTTCATCAGATAGATAGACTGTTAAGTTTTAAGACATTGTGTTGAACAAAGATGGCGGCGTAGTTCAGATCAGTAACCAAGATGGCAGATTTTGTTTCGGTCCCTATATTTTTATTTATGTCCATTTCGATTATTATTATTTTATTGGTTCATTTTTTAATATCAGCTGTATTGCAGTGTCCTAGAATTTTATTCCAGGTTTCCAAGGCGTGACAGGCAGTTTTTGAGGGAACCATACTTTTTAAATAATATAGTCGGCCATTTTCTTTAATGTCAAATACAGTTCCATTGGGGTATATCAATTTTGATTTATTTTGGCCAAATTGTATATTCACGCCTTGTTTAATTGCAGCCTGCACAGAAAATATGTCTTGCTTAAATGTAGGTATGAACAGAGCATTCTTTAGAATACAGTTACAGATTTCGCCTTTATTATTTTTTAGGGATATTTTAGCATCGCCTCTTTTCAAGACTATATCATTTATTTGACTACCGTCATCAAGTTCGACAAAATGACTTTGAGGATTAAAGTTTGAATCAAAATTAATAAAACCAGATTCCTTGGTGATAACGTGCGCTGTAGCACCACAGTCTACAAGGAGATTTTTACCGTTTGTGGTATTGTCAAAGTTACTTGTGAATAGAAATGTATGTTCTTCCTCAAAGTTTTCAATGTTTTTTACGGAGTCCATTTTAGAGCGTTTATATCGCCATTGGAAACTTTTGTGGTTGGATCGTCCACAATTATAGCAGATAATTTTATTCTTTTTCTTGGGAAAATTACTTTTGAGGAACACATTGCGGTGAGGTGTGTAATTTGGTTGTGTCTGCTTTCGAGAAGCATTTTTGAACTTCGTAATATTGCTGGAGTTATTATTGTCCACGAGCATACGATTAGTCTCTTCGTAACTGCAAAAACAGTCGCATTCTTTTCAAGAAATTCGGGGTCGTTTAGATTCTCTGTTGGAGATTGTATGATTGTATAGTTTTTGAATCCTTAGATATCCCAGAAATATTTGCCACTTTAAATTTGCTGAAATTTATGGGTTTGTCTTTTTGAGTTATAACAGTTATAAATGGTTTAAAATCTGCTGGAAGTCCCTTGAGGGTCATTGATATCAACAAGTTATCGCTTATTATTTCACCTGAGAGTTTTAAGGCATTGGCGGTTGTTTCTGCCCTTATAACGTAGTCGGTGATCGTTTCATCCTCGTTACGTTTCAGAGACGTTAGTTCTGTATATAGAGATATAATTTTCGGTTTCCCTTTTGATAAATAATGTTCTCTTAATATGTTCAATGCTTTTCGTCCATCATCCAATGCGTCTCTTATAATCAGAGACAGACTTCTATCGTCTAAACATTGAATCAGTTCAGCAAAAACAGTCTCATTCTTTTCAAGAAATTCGGGGTCGTTTAGATTTTCTGTTGGAGATTGTATGATTGTATAGTTTTTGAATCCTTAGATATCCCAGAAATATTTCCTGCCACAATTCGAATTTAGATTCTGATCCGTCAAAGAAAAGACGATGGCTGGGCCCATAACCTGTTAAGTTTTGAGACATTGTGTTGAACAAAGATGGCGGCGTAGTTCAGATCAATAACCAAGATGGCGGCCAAGAATCAAATGCTGTCTGTGGCGTAGTTAACGGCTAACTGATTGAATCCAAAATTCGGCAATTTTTATCATAATTTTGAAACGTTTTCATTGGTTGTTTAGCACAGCCGATGGTTATAAAAATGATTGGCGAATTCATTCGTCTCACACCCTCATTAGGAGTCAAAAACATTTTACATAGACAATTAGATAAAATGATAACTAAATAAATGTTTTATACCCGGCGTTTACCTAACATCACCATTTACCTAACACTTATTAACCTCTAGACCCTGATAAACAGTAACCTCCTGAAATAAAAAAGGATGCCAAATTGTTGATACGTGCTAGAATTCATGAAGCCGCCATGCCACCACTTAGCATCATCATCATCATATTTAATTTAAAATAAATGCATAATTCATGTAAACAGCCATTGTTGACAAATTTTAGTGGATTTTGTGAAAAACAAAAAATAATGCGATAAGTTTGATATAATTATAATTTTTGCCAAATTAGCAGAACATTTTCAGCATCCTGAGAAGCAAACCAGATCTTTCCTAAGCTCACAAACATTTGAATAACGTAAACAACCACTAATCACAAATTTTCATGGATTTCTCAGAAAAAAAAAAATAGAGTAATTTTATCTCCCTTTTGAAAATGAAAACATTAACGATTTGCATCAAGTTTGATTCATAGTTATTGGACACCAATTAAACAAGATTCCCTGAATTTCAATTTATTCTTAAGACCTCCTTAAGCTTAAGTCCCGAATTTTAGTGTTTTTTTTTTTGAAGACCACCACTGTGCTAACAGTTTTTTTTTGTTATTTGACATTATGTTGGAAATGTTATTTTTAATTTTTTTTTTTTAAGACAAAAATAGTAAACAATACAATATTTAAAATTATTTTCCTCAAGAAACATTCAGACCAGAAAAATATCTTCACACAATAAACATCAGGTGAATACAGCTAGTACAAATATATATATATATATATATATATGAGTTGGGTTCATTAATCAGAATCGGGAGTTGGAAATCGGAAATTTTGGGGGTATTGGAATCGGAAAAAATTGGTGGCTATTTTCTGATGCCAACAAAGATTTTTTTAATTGCTTTTTTTTATTTAATTTTCTTTAAAGAAATATATTCTACCCCTTATAGTAATACGAATATAGTGAATATCTGTTGATTTTAAACTATTGGTAAAACCAAAACCGATAGATCATACCTCACAAATGTATCCTTACGTTTAAGAAAATATTTGCACATTTAACACATGTTTTTACGGTAATCATGAAATATAACAACTTTATAGTTAAATATGTAGAGATTTAGAAAATCGGAATCGGTAATTGTATCGGAATCAGGAATTTAATACGGAATTGGTAATTGTATTGCAATCGGTAAAAATACTGGAATCGTCCCATCCCTAATATATATATATATATATATATATATATATATATATATATATATATATCTTCCCCATGGAGTTCGGATTATGTACAGAACTGACGGGCGACTTTTTAACATCAACAGATTTAGGGCCAAAGGTTGAACGAACACCATATCCATTATGGAGCTACAGTATGCAGACGATAACGCCCTTGTAGCCCTCTCAGAAGAGGACCTACAGTGTACACTGGTTGCCTTCACGAGGGCGTACAAACAGCTAGGACTAATATTAATATAAAAAAAACCCAAATCCTCCATCAATCACCACCAAACAGTACTCCAGTCTCACCCCCAAACATCTCCATCGACAACGCTAGACTGGAAAATGTGGACCACTTCCCATACCTAGGCAGCATCCTATCATCAAAAGCCAACATAGATGATGAAATACAACACCGTCTCAGCTGTGCCAGTGGGGCTTTCTCAAGGCTAAGGAAGAGAGTATTTGAGAACCGTGACCTTCTGGCAAAGACCAAAATCATGGTATATAAAGCTGTCTTGCTGCCCACTCTTCTCTATGGATCGGAGACCTGGACCACATACAGGAGGCACGTAAAAACCCTGGAGACGTACCACCAAAGATGCCTCCGAAAAATCCTCAGAATTAGTTGGAAGGACCGACGCACCAACACCAGCGTCCTGAGTGAGGCTGACATTCCCACTATCACCGCTACTGTTGCTCAACGCCAGCTCAGATGGACTGGTCATGTTGTCTGAATGCCGGATCTCCGCCTCCCAAAACAGATTTTCTACTCTCAGCTTGTTGAGGGAAAGCGTGCCCAGGGTGGCCAAAAGATGAGGTATAAGGACAACATCAAAGCAAATCTAAAGCGGTTTCACATGGACCTTGAGACATGGGAGGACGTGGCTGGGAACAGGTTGGCATGGAGGAGCGCTGTCCACAAAGGTGCTGCGCTTTATAGTAGTGACCTAAATCAAGCTGCTGAGGATAAACGCAAGCACAGAAAGGACAGATTATTAACCAGACACACCCAACCCCACCCCACCATCACTACCTTTATCTGCCCAAATTGCACAAGACAAATTGGGTCTAGGATTGGGCTCTATGCTCACCTGAGGACCCACAGAAGCCACAACGGAGGACAGTTTTACTCGGACACGAGTGACCGCCGATGATGATGATATATATATATATTAGTAATCAGACAATTCCAAAATTTTTCCCAATACCGATGCAATTACCGATTCTATCTTCAATTACTGATTCTGATTCTTTTAAAATGTCTAAATATATATATTGTGGGTCAAATTACTGCAAAAACCCATGTAATATGTGCATATATTTTTGCAAATGTAAAAATATACTTTTGAGGAACTCCTTACTCTTTTGACTCCCAATGTTTCATCTGCTAAAATTTTAATCACGTGATTACAGTGTAGCATCAATAAATTAAACCATTCATTCAAGTGCTGCTTATTATGGATATAGCTGAATACGATGTTAAAAATCACTTTATTGGTACTTAATGCACTTCTGTTACCGGGCTCAAATTCAAGTTTTACAATATTTTTTTTGTTTATTAAATTGTTAGGTGAAAGTACAGAATAGTTACAATACACCCGCTAGCCTGGTAACATAAGTGCATAAGTACCAATAAAGTGATTTTTAATATCGTATTCAGCTAAATCCATAACAAGCGACACTTGAACGAATGGTTTATTTTATTGATGCTACATTGTAATCATGTGATTAAAATTTTAGTAGATGAAACGTTGGGAGTCAAAAGAGTAAGGAGAATCACTTTGGAGTGTGATCTATAGATTTGTTCTTATAGTTAAAAAATCAATAAATATTGATCATTTCATCATTAACACAAGCTATGGAAAATTAAGTTTTAAACAAAAACAAACAAATATAAAATAATAAAAAGAATCGTTTCAGGCATCGGAAAATAGGCATACATTTTTCCGATACCGTTTATGATACCACCAAAAGTTTTGATTTTTGCGATTCCGGATTCCAATTCTGATTAATCGTCTCAACAGTAATATATGCATAAGAAAATAAGAAAACTTTACATATTTTTATTGCAAGTATGTGATTTTATTGTTTGTTTTTTGTTTGTTTGTTTTTTCTGAAAATTAGTGGTGAAAACGGAAGTGGCAAAAGTCACAATGCCATCCAAGCTTTGTATTATTTATTTGCGCAAACAAATCGCGGCTTGGAAGACACAAGCTGCTTTTCCAAAGTATCTGCAGCCCTTGTTGTACTCCGATCGCTGATTACCGTTTCAACAGCTGGGAACCAAAGCAGTAGCCGTGTGGTAAGTAACAACACCTTTGTTAATTATTAATATGCCAGCAGATCGGCCCCAGTGTTGCTTCGGAATAAAATATGTTGTATTTAAATTCATGCATGCCCCCTATTTATTATTATGGAACAGCCTGTAATTAGACAAGGAGTACCAGTACACTTTCCACAGAGATAGTTTCAATAGGGATTAATCTTCCTTCCAGTCTACTGCACCTCCTCTGCAGAATACAAAGTTGCTGTCAACACTTGATCTGCAAACTGTACAAGAAAATTTGCTAAAATCTTTCAGTGTATGCACGTTCGGATCACTGATCATAATTTTCATTTTTCCTATATTGACCTGAACAAAAATACTTGAAAGACTTGAAAACACAAACGCCTGAGTGTATCTTTTATTTCTACAAAACCATCATTTGCCCGTGCATGGAGTATTGTTGCCACATCTGGACTGGTGCATCCACCAAGAGTCTCTCCCTCTTGTGTAACATTGTCGTAACATTTTAACACGGACCCACACATTGCATGCAGAGACAGTTGCAAAGGCACAAAAAATAAAAAAATAAAAAGAAATTCAACTCACTTGAAATGAAAGGCATTTATTCATGGTACTTTCCAAAATAACGCATTGCATCTTGTTTTAAAAGTCTCTTAGTTCACTATGTAGTTGACAAAACTCTGCCATGTTGAACACATGCTTTTTCTTCTCCCGTGCCAACATGTCTGCTTGTCCTGTCACTACATGGCTTTCAAATCTCTAATGCCAACCCGTCTTCACTTCGTTGTTTGTCCCACCATGCAGGTTTTTGAAATCTCTCTTTTTCTCTCTGTTGCTATGTCTGCAGCTCACCCCACAACATATGGTCATCCGACTATTTTTTGTTCAAAGTTTGAATGTTCAAAGTTCAAATTTTCTTTTAAAAGTTCCTCTTGCACCGACATGTGCTTCCAACTTGCTTGCCACATGGTTCTTTTTTATTCTCCATTTTTTTTTCTTTCCCTTCTCTTCCTCGACTGTGATGTCACCTTGCATAGCGGCAAGGTCATTTGTTATCCCGCTGCTGCTGCTAAATATAGCTCTGTTACACTTGGACAGAGTTAAAAAAAAGTCTCCAATCTAATAGGTCTTGCGTTGTCAACTAAGCTCCAACCCTTATCCTATCATCGCAGTGTTGCAGCCCTATGCCTGTTTTACATAGAATGTGCTCTGATGAACTTCTCACACTTGTACCCCCCCCCAACATACATACTCTCAACAAACCTGTTTAGCAACAAAATTACACCCCTTCACCGTAGAGGTTTTTAGATATCGTAAAGACTTCTACTCTAATAACTTCTTCCCTCGGATTGCTAGACTTTGGAATTCCCTCCCTGTTTCTTGCTTACCTGACTGTACTCTAAGAAACGAATATTTCTGTTTTAGAAAAATATGGTTTGTATTACTTTCTTTTTTTTACATAGCAGTCCCCACTTATCAAGGCCCAGAGGCCACTTGAGGATAAGGGTTATAGAGTGTACAGTAGTCAATAGAGATTGGAGTTCAGACAAGCACTTGCCATGGAAAGAATGATAAAACAAAGATAGGCTCGCAACATCTCTTCTGTGGGAAAGAGGTTGCAAGGAAGAGAAAAGGGTATCCCTCACTAAGCTACGAAGTATATTTTGAACTCTGTCAAGGCAGGATAAGCTGCTTCTAGCAGCTTATCCTGCCTTGCATGCAAGCTTTACATCAGGGAGGGAAATGGGTGTGTGTCCTCCCCTTTCTAATTTGCCTCTATGACAAAAATAAATGAATTTAACTTTAATATCACTAATGTTTTTTTTTATAAAAAAAAATTCAACAATTTCGATTTTTCGCACAAATCTATCAATTTTCAGCCAAACTTTTTGGAGTATTTCTAAATCAGATTGGAATTTCTAAATTAATAAAAAAAAATTAAGATTTCCATTTTACTTTTCTGTTTAATCTTTTCTGTTTAATCTTTTCTGTTTAATCTTTTCTGTTTAATCTTTTACATTTTGATGTTTTGCGTTGTTCTGTTTACATTGATAGAATTTAATTTTGAAGTATTTTTTTATACCAGGGTTTGTTTATCCAAAACCACATTCGTGAATTTGCCATCTACAAAACCAAAATCAGTTGTGCTTATATTGATCATGTAAGTATTAAATTGATGATCTTTCTTTACTGATTCAGCAACGTATCATGGAAAATCGGTATCACCCTGGAAGAATAAATCTAAAATTTAGAAAAATTATTCACTCATAATTGTGTTTTTTTTATGTAATAATTTGGAAAGAAAATGCTGACTTATTATTTGAAGCATCAGTTATCCAAAGAAGAGATGTTTAAAAACTAAAGAAATTTTATAAGTTTAAAAAATTAGTTCTCCATCTTTTTCTTTTTTTTTTTCTATTTTTTTGCATTAAACATTTATTGTGTGAAGATCTTAAAAAAAATAGATTTTGTGAACAAAACTTTATAGGCTATAACTAAATTTGAGTAATTTTGACAATTTTCTAAATGTTACCCTATATCTAATTAGTTATACATTTTATTTGGGTGTACCCCACCACAAACACGTCCCATGATTCTTCCTGTTCCTCTTTGTCGGTTGTGTCCAAAGCCATAGTCCACCACAGTTTATATACATAATAAAGACAATTCACAGATCCAAACATTATATACAAGTGACTTATTAGACATGGATGTGCATGTGTGTGTCTGTGTGGTTAGGGTCTTGTTGCAAGTGGCTTTGCATTTATCACCTTCAAAATCACAGCTAAAACTAACTCTGTCATTTGTGACTTTTCTCAGTCCAACTTTGTCACCATGCCATGATTGTTCTCTTGTCAATCCCAATTAACAACCTTCTCTGTTCCTCGCTGTGAGTCTCTTTGTCAAGTTCTGTTGCGTTTCTACATCTAACAAATAGATTTACTTTTAGATAGAAATCAAGACATATGAATGTTTTTTTGTTTTTTTCCTCAGCTTAGGAAAATTAAAGATGTCTGTTGTTTTTTTTTTTTTTTTTTTTTTTTTCAATATTTTCTGAATTCTCTATCCTGATTTCAGTTTGTTGACGGCTAAGTGCAATTGTGTTGCTGGACTGTAAAGTACAATGGACGTGTCATTTTTAATGTAATTTTTATCATTCATGGATTCTTAACTTTCTTAGTAGTCCTAGCTATTCCAGATGGAAGTATATCATGGTATCACAAGGAATAACAATTTTCAATCCATATTCATCTGAAATAAGTATTGTCCTCTTTGAAAGTTAAATTACTTAATTAATCATCATTGTAAGGGAGAATATTTCCCTACAAGATTTGGACTCATCTGATTAACAAAGGCACACAAATATTGATTCCACCAAGTAGTAGTAGTAGTAGTAGCCTTGTGGACAAATTAGTCATTTTATGATTAAACAAAGAACTATGCATTCTTTTTCCTTTTTCTTACTTTTTCATGTACACAATTAACTATTCTGGAGTTTTAATGTTGTCTTTGATAATTTTGGTTACAACAATTATGTTGAGAATAGGTGGTAAAAAAAAAACATGAATAAATAGTACCATACAATCAAAGCAGTTGGTTTGATTTAGCTAATGTTTTGTCTTTATTTTTCAAAAGACTTAAGTTAGCGCTAACGTGTACAGGAAGTTATGTCATGGGAGGAAGTATATGACAGAAAAGCTACAGCCTCTTGAGAGTTTGACGATAAAGTTAATGGACACTATTTTTTTTAGGGTTCTGCCATCTTACAGAAGTTGGAATAAGATGTAGTGAACCTATATATATATAAATTGCTGTAAAAGGTTGATCAAATCCCAGAGCAAATAATGGAGTTTGTGTTGTTCTTTTTATTTTCTTCTATTATTTAAACCTTAAGAAGACGAAAAGAACATCTGTATGACAGCTATTGTCACCACATATCAAGGCCCTGAGGCCAGTTGAGGATAAGAGTTAATGTGTGTATGGTAGTCATTAGGACAGTAGTGTAGTAATCGTTTGTGGTGGAAATTTGGTAGATTATTTACAAGGACGGTTCAATAAGAACTTGTTTACATCGGACTTGAAGACGACAATATTGTAGTCAGCTGTTAGAAAAATAGCATTTTGTTAATTGTTTATTTTGATGGCTGTTTTTATTCTTTTATGTATAATTTATTATGATTCCTTGATGTTAATTTATTATGTAATATTTTCTTCATAATTTAATGTACTTCAAATAATAATATATTAAATACATATTCTGAAGGTGAGGTACCTAAGAAGAGTGGAATTCACCCGTTTGTGACTTTTCTAGGACAACCTGCATAGGCAGAAGTTAGGTACAGGCAATAATGGCGGAAAAAAGATAGGGGGACGTATTTTTGAAAGCCGGTTTATCATAATTTTTTTTGTAAGTTTCCGACTACTTTTTGATTGTATTTCAATGATTAAAGCCTAAAGTTAATTTCCAAAATTAAGCTACACTGAATATTCCGCGTTTCATCCACTCTAGGATTCTTCCGGCTTATGCACATAAGCCTGAAGAATCCTCGAGTGGATAAAACGCGGAATATTCAGTGTAGCTTAATAGCCATATATATTTTATAAATTACTAATAATATATATATATATATATATATATATATATATATATATATATAATTATTTTATTATTTTTTTTTTTTTACTATAATAATTAAATACCTACATATATATAGTAAATATTAATGGCGGAAAAAAGATAGGCGGACATATTTTTGAAAGCCGGTTTATCATAATTTTTTTGTAGGTTTCCGACTACTTTTTGATTGTATTTGAAAGATTAAAGCCTAAAGTTAATTCCCAAAAGAAAAGAAAATATTCGTACACGTGAAAAAAAAGTTATAGTGAAAAATGTTTTCATTTCGACATTCGGAAACTGACAAGTTCAGTTAAATTTTGAAAGTAAATAAATTCATTTTAAAAATTCCTTGAAAGATAAATATTAGTTTTCTGGGACTATTTCAAGGATAATTAATAAAGTAAAGTCCTAACATATTGAATAAAAAAAAAAAAAGAACAAACACATTGTCTGTACAAAAAAATAGCTTAATTAGTCTTGAAAAGTGAGAGATTCTGGCTTCGCACAATAAAAACGAACAAAAATTTGTCTAGCATGAGTTCTAAAGCCCATAATGTCAGAAAGTCTAAAGGCTATCTGAAAATGACATCGGGTGTTTGAAGGAGGGAGGGAGGGGATACAAAACCAACTGGTTTTCTTTTTTTTCCAGTGATGCATCTGTACATTCCTATCATGAATGTTAGTATAATTTTGACCATTTTTTAATTTAATTATTTTTTCGTGTTCCTGCTTTTAAAATTTGTCAATATTTTTTTTATTCTTTTAGATTATATAAAAATTATGTTTCACTGAAAATTATACGTTTATTCATGTAAGGAAAATATTAGAATCTTACATATAAAAATGTAATCTTAAAAGAAAGAGAAATTAGTTTTTGCAATTATAATTCTTTTGTGTGTGAAAATATTAAATAAACAATGCTTAATTCAATGATTATATTGTTAGTTTGAGAAATTAATTTTTCTTTGAGTTATATCGATTTCATTAATAAGAACTTTAGGGGCTTTTTTTGTAATGTTCCTGAAAAATTTTTTTTTAATTGTTACAATTTACAATGCTTTATTTTCATAAAAAATGGCAAAAATAAATTCATTTATTTTTTTTTTTACAACTGAAAACCATAACTTTAGTGAAGGTATTTTTTGTTTAAACAAAATAATAGATTTTTTACTAAGATTCCAATAAAAATAATGGATTCATTATATTCCATGATCATTATTTGATAAATACTGATAATTTCATTAAAATTGGTTAATTTCCTGACTTTTGGTAAATTTTTAAGTAAAGGGAGGGCTCAAAATGTTTATACATTTTGAGCATCGGCTTTTCATTTTGCATGTAACTAGTAGAAGTTTATTTTTCCAAAATTTCACTTTCTTAAATCTAATATCTTAAAAGGAACTATAAAGAACAGAACATATTACACTAGTTGATTTTGTACATTGTCAAAGCAAAAGAGAATCAGTGAATTACTTATAACATTTGTCATTTCATCACTAAATAACCTTTTAAAAAGGTTGATATGCTGTAAAATAAACAAGCTAAACGAATACAGTTATTGTTTTTTTTGATATTGTGTTGTTGTAGTAAATAACGGACAAAGGGTTGATATGGCATAAAAGAGACCAACCAAATTAAAAGAAATTCTTTAAAAATGATTTTTATTCTTGTAGGCTCGACTGACCGAATCAAAGAACCATTCAAACAACTATCATATCTTTTATCAAATGTTGGCTGGTTTGACAGACAAAGAAAGAAGTGAGTCATTTAAAAAAATATTTCTATGCTTTTTTAGCAATTCTTGGTTCATTGCCTTTTTTTTCTTGTAAAAGTGAAGCACAAAATGAATTGCTTATTGTCTATGCTTTGCTGCTATCAAACGACTTAGTCATACGTGTAAAGAAATGGTAAACTTCTGTGCTTACCTTTTAGTACAATTATTAGCCCTTCTCTGATAGTAATTAGTACTTTAATACCTAACTAGCAGAACCCGTCGAAATTTCACAGTAGTTGAAAATTTTTAGAACACATCATAAATAAAATGAATAAAAAATAAAATAAAACAAATTATGACGACTTTAAAACAATTTTTTTAGTAAATTTTTTTTTAACTTTTTAAAGCTAAAAAGAATTAATTTAAAAAATTTAGATTTTTTTTCAATGAAAATTCAACACAGAATACATTGTTTTCTTTTTTTTCTGAATAATTTTTTATATAAATTATAAAGGAACACATGTCAATTCACTTGCACATTTTTTTTTTTTTTGAATTTTTAAAAGAATCTATAATCAAAAATAACTTACAGTCTCGTCTCAACACAAATTTTTTTTAAAAATTATAATTTAAAACTGTAAACAGACAGCCATGTTTTTGGAAGTTTTTGGTGAGGAAATGGTTTTAATGGTTTTTAACTGATAAAGAGCGACTATAAAGAGGGGTAATTTATTTCTTGTTATGGATGTTTGCGATGATGATGTTTTTTTTTTTTGTTTTTTTTTGTGACATTGGACAAGTAAATTAATATTTAGATTTTATACACTTCAAGCAATTTAAAAATTTTTTAGTTTGACCTGAATGAGGACTATGGACATTTTCTACTTTTCTTGTAGATCAAATAAAAAATTATTGACAGAAAATAAAGTACAACAGGCCATATAAAAGAAGAGTTTGAAGATGTGCGTGTCTACATACTGTTTGAATGTTTGTCCAAGGCTATTTTAAACCCAAATATGGTAGGCATTATCAATCTCTCCTCTGATAGGCTGTTCTATGGAGCCAAACACTGATAAAAAGTGCTTAGAGGAGATCGAATTGCCTCCCTCTCCCTATCTATTAGGATTTTGCACTATATGTTTCTTCGCTAAAGATTTCTATACCACCATTCTTATTATTTTCTGTGCTCCTCCGTTCTTCAATATTGGCAAGATATAATCTACAACCATCTTCAGGTGCATCTTGTCGAACTCTGGAATCTTTCTGTTGGACTCAGAAATCTTTCTGTCAAGCTCAGAAATCTGTACAGAATTTTGAACTGAGCCCTTGATTCAATCCACAAGGGTAGCAAGCTTTTATTTATTTATTTTTTTGACAGAAACAGAGTTCAATAAGATACACCTGGAAAAGGTCAAAGGTTACATCGACTAAGACATTGTGCAAATAACACTCAGGATGAGAATAATAATCTAAACAATCCAAACAATACAAATTCTTGTGTTCCCTCAGTGTACATATGCTCGACAAACCTGCTTAGCAACAAAATCACACCCCTTTCACTGTTGAGGTCCCTAAATGCCAGAAAGCTTTATATTCTAATAGTTTATTAGAGTTTGGTGATTTTGGGGCATACCTTAAGAAAATAAATAATTTAACACAACCCACTGAAATAACAAATACAACAACTTCATACAACGTAACAAAGAAAAAGGGTTTATTTTGGCAAGCCACTGATGAATGTCCGCAGGGAGATATTGTTCCGGATCAAATCTAGCCTCTGGCCATCTCATGCTGTCATGGTAGTTATTCCCTGTGGGAATCGTCAATACTGGATGAGGGGCAAAGAAAGAAAGGAAGGGTCTGATCTGGTTGCCGTCTCTCTCTCGGTAAGAAAGAGTTTTTTCTCTTCAAACCAGAAACTGTCAGAGTTCCATAGTGGAGAGAAAGGACCAATGTGCCGCACCTCTGATTGGTCAGTAGCCGAATCACATTGGTCAGTATGTGGCCGAATCACATTGGTCAGTATGTGGCCGAATCACATTGGGGAAGAGGCATTGATTCGATAGCTGGAAAAGTTTAATTTGTTTCTGCTACAGTTTCTTTCCTCGAACAGCTAAATTTTGCTACCTGCTTCCCTGACTGTACTGACACGCAGAAGTTTAAATTTAACATAAACCAACATCTTGTTAATCTTTCCTAGGCATGGTCCTAAATAGTTACCCCTTACGTTCAAGTGGTGATATACCTTGTTAGGGGTGAACGCGAGTTAAAAAAAAAAAAAGAACAAAATTCACAATTACTGGTATGCAAGTTTTAAACTTATTGCCCTTTTTCTCTTCTGTGATTTCACTTTTGGAGATGAATACAAACATTCTGAAGAGCATCATTTGGAAGTTTTCTTTCTTTCTCTCTCTCTCTCTGATAATCTGAACAGGAAAGCATTTAAAGCCATGGTAGAATGTGTCATCAACTTGAACTTTGATAAAACAGCATCACTTGATATAGGATGTTAGAAGTTGCATTGGTCCTCAGCAGAAACACTCAATTAAGAAACGTCTACATGGACACTTTCCTCTAATGTAACTTTTGCTAAGAGAGAGAGAAAGCTTTGGTTTGTTGGAGAAATAAGTCAAAACTTGTAAATGATGCCTTTTTATGGAAGCCAAAACATCAGTAGGAAGACATCATCACACCTACATTGACCAACTCTGGATGCCAACAAGCGATGTCTAATGGTTGGAGGAAATGAGTCTGAAGAATTCTGCATAGTTTCTATTTTCTTTCTTCCTCAGAATCAAAATTACATATTTGTTACATTGTTTTTTGTTCTTTTTTATCTTTTGATTCTCCTTGTTTCTTTCTTCGTTGGGACCGTGTCGTTGTTTCATCATTGTGCATATAAGTTGTTCATTGCATGACAATAAGACAAAGTAAGATAAGACAGATTCTAGAAATGGAAGTTTATTGAGAGAAAAATATTAAGTAATCACAAGTACAATTTTACATTTAATTATGAAGGAGAGAGACAGTTATATTAACATAACATAAGTAACTATTAGCTAGATAGATAAGTAGAGAGACAGACAGATCAGTATATGATTCTGAACAGTTTTATCAACGTTACAGCATTTGTCAACAATCGTCCATTTTGAGCTTTCATTCGATATGTGGCCACGTCTCCTGCATATTTTTCTCAGTTTTGCTCTCTTCTGACCCCAACTGTTAACTCCCCCACTAGTAACCGGTTAATTCCTCTGTTCCACGCACACACAACAAAGTCATTTTGACCCACATTCGAGCACTTATACTAAAATTCATATGAGCAAATATACCCATCTATGATCCAACAGCTGATTTGATTTTAATAAAAAGATCTAAATAGTTTAACAACTTGAAATAACACTAAAGTTACCTAAAGAATTTAGGGGTGTATCTAATTAATTTTTATGAGGAAGTTTTCAGATCATTATTCAGATCCAATATAAAATGGTCTTTCACTTGGTGTGTGTGATTAGTCTAACAGACAATGCCATCAACTATGGAATAACAATAATCAATTTTTCTTTATTTCAGGTAATCTGTACCTTGAAAATTTGACGAGTGTCAAAGACTTCCATTATTTATCGATGGGAAACCCACCTGCTCCACCTGAAGTCCTTAAAGAACAATTTGAACATTGGAAGGTATTTGCTGTTTTGATTTTTTTTTTATCTGTTCTTGTACTTATATTTTTATTCTTTTCTATGCTCCAACCTTCCTTACAGCAGCCAAGGAGCAGATGTATTTCCAGCACCCCAATTTGATTAGCTGCTGAATAGGTCTAGCATGAAGCACTTCATTTCATTAGGAGCTGGAATCAGTGAAAATCTGTGTATCGTTTGTCTTTTTTTAAAAGATGAGCATCACTTTATGTCATGTTTGCTGTTGTTTTTTTTTTTGTTATTTTTCATAATGTACAAATTCAAAAAAAGTATGCATAACTTGAATTTATTATGTACCATGATTTATTTAATCATTGCTAGAATTTCAGAAAGGGACTATTTTTTTGCTATAGAATAATTATTAGTCATGCTTTATTTCCTGTACATTAACCTATTTAATTGTATTGCATTATATTTATGGAAACTTTTTCGGCTTCACTCAATCTTGGTTTTTGATCGCAAGGTCAAGGCTGCTTCATGCTTACAAAATTGATGATGACATCCATCTTGATTCATACACGATTAAAATGGTTACACATTTTAATTGTGCATTAAATAGGCAATATTCATAAAAATTACCTCGATCTTTTGTTGAAGATGTTATTTCAGGTTTCTTCATTCGTTTGAAATTAAAAAAATATCTTCTTTGTTAAAATTAAATTTTCATTAATAATTATATTTTGTGTGAAAACAAAATGTGTCCATTCTATTTACCAATGAAAATGATATTTCAAACATAAGTCTAATAGACTGAGCCTTTTTTAGTTAGAAGTACATTCTGGATTTGCAATCACTCCGCCATCAACAGCCAGTATCTAGTTGATATGGATCACAATGAATTGTCTAGAACTGCTTCCACATCTTGACTTGCAAGATTACTAGAAACAATGATTAAGAATTTATATCCTGATTTTATATGCAGTTATACAGACATAAATGATGCTGAATGTCAAGGTCACCCAAATTTGACAGTTGTCCTGGAAAATGTTAAAAATGTCCTCCAACTCGTTTTGGTTGATTGTAAATTTAAGTTACATAAAATAGCTGAAGAATGGAAGATACCAGAAAGTACTAGATTCACCATTTTGCATGAACATTTGTCAAAGAGAAAGCTATGTTCAAAATGGATGCCACATTTGTTCACAGTTGATAAAACGTGTTGAATGATTTCAAACATTCTTTGCAACTGTGTGTGTGTGAAAACAAAATGTGTCCATTCTATTTAGCAACTTGGTATTTCTGAATGGTCACCCATCTAAGTATTAATAAGGTTCAATGTTGCTTAGCCGGTGCATTTACAGAAACCGATGTCTTAACATGATTAGAGTTGTATAGAGATGCATTCATATATCTAGAAATGTTGTTTCAATACTTAGATGGTTCTAGACAATTCATTGTGATCGATATCAACTAGATACTAGCTGTTGATGATGGAGTGATTACAAATTCAGAATATACTTCTAACTAAAAAAGGCTCTGTCTATTAGACTTATGTTTGAAATATCATTTTCATTGGTAAATAGAATGGACACATTTTGTTTTCACACAAAATATAATTATTAATGAAAATTTAATTTAACAAAGATAAGTGTGACAGACCAATGAACATATCATTTCAGTTATTGGATTTCTTTTGAGGTGAGAAATTTGTATATTTTATTTATTTATTTGCAAACTATTATTCACTTCTTTTTTTTATTATTTCGTCTCAAAAGAATTCCAATAATTAAATAATATATACCATTCGGTACGGACCCAACAACCGACAATGGAAGATCAGATAAAAAAAAACAAAAACTAATGGATTTATAAGAACAAAAATTCAACCTTGATTACCCTTTGCGACTCGTGGCACAGTGGATGGACATTGAATCTTTACATTTCCAGGTGAGCATTGTGTGAAGATAGTGGTTTGAATCCTACCCAAAAGCTGACCAGAGGACTAGTTGGCCAAAACGTAGTGAGACAACAACAACCATGGAAGGCAGTAATTACTGAAGATACAGTTGAAGATTCAGCATTCCTATCCCATCGCAGTTAACAACCTGACGAAGGCCAGAGGAATAGTTGGCTGAAACGTCGTTAAAACAACTATAAAGAAAAAAGATGAGGATAATAGTCTGCAAATAAAATAAAATATTATTTCAGGTTTAAACAAATTAGACTAAAGGATAGACAGACATATGTGAACTCATTTAAAATGCTATTTCAAACATCAGTGGAATCAACCGATGGAAAGAGTCAATTAAAGATGTTGAGACGCATCTGACGCATCACTCGATAAATCCCGGACCTAACTAATAAAACAATCTTTAGACAAATTCATTAGCATAGTCTCGTTCGGATGATACATTGATGTCAACACTTCTCTAACAATTGAATGTTTTGTCTTTTTACCAATTCTATTTAGCAACTTGGTATTTCCAAGTTGATTTTAAACCTGTATGTGGTAGGCATTATCAATCCGTCCTCTGGTAGGCTGTTCTATGGAGTCAAACACTGTTACTCTTTTTTTATGGAAATCGCTCCAGACAAGGCATGAAACCACTTGATTTAAGGATCTAAAAGAAAACTAATACTTCAAGGTCAAAACTAATTAACTAACTAACAATAAGTGGGCAGATTCTGATCCAGAAGACAGCAGTTCTTCTGTCTTTGTCAGAAACATGACTGGCACCAAATCACTTGTCCTGGAGTATTTTAAAAGTTCTCCAAATAACTATTAGTCACTGGAGACCAAATCTAGAAAATGTGGTTGGTGTGGAAGCAATTCAAAGTGAAATTTATGCAGTTCTTCCATCATTGCAATTGTGATATCATACATTGTCTTGGTGAAAGAGCACTTTTAATTTTTCATTTGTGGTTGTATTTTGGTGAAATTTTCTTTTAAATGCAATAATCATATTTACTTTTTATGGTTCTTCCTTTCTCAAAGTAATTGATAAACAATATACATTGTGCATGTTTACTCATGCATTCATAAAATCTTGCAGCTATAAATAACAGCAGGTAATGCTCTTAAGGGAAGTCAGTATTCTAGCAGACAGCTCTTATGGTTAGACCGAACAGCTTCACTGATAACCCTCTCATTTATATGTCTCTTTGTACTGCTCTTTTTTGTTAATATATTTTCTTAGCCAATGCCTTAATTATGTCTTTATTTCTGGTCTCTAACAAGGCCACAGATTAAGCATCCCAAAATACAGAGGCCAAAACCTTGCCTGCTGATGTTTATGGCTTTTTATTGCATTAGACGGTTTTCATCAGCTGCTGTCCACTCAGCTGACTTCTGACTTGACTCCAGTGAAGTGCTAGATCCATGTTTCATCCATTGTCACATACTGATACAAAAACTATTTTTTTAGCATCGAAACAGTTGCAAAGAACGCTCTGAATCATTAACATGCTGTTTTATCAACTGAACAAATGTGACACCCACTTTGAACACAGCTTTCTCTTTGACAAATGTTCATACAAAATGGTGAATATACTTCTGATATTTTATGCAACTTCAATTTGTAATGTTGCCGTCACAAACAAACAAACAAAGGAAAGAAAACAAGAAAAATCCGGATCGGCATCTTTTCCTTTTTAACAAAACCATTCATTACCGTTACTTTCGACATGACTTGCTTTCACATGTTTATTTTACCTGGCTCGCGTTTCTCCTTCATTCGACCGCATGCCAATCACAGCTGATCCATCCTTGTCCTCGGATGTTCATTTTCTTCAACTTTTTTTCTGCCTCGAGTACGGGGTGCATTTGTCTTTCCTTTTTTTTCTTTCCTTTCTCTTCTTGTACACCCTTCCTAATTTGCATATGCGTTTTTTTTGACTGCTACTGCTAATCTCTTTGCAAGCCAACCATCCTTTGCTACTGCTGATATTTTCGCACGCGCTCATATGCACTATATTATAAATTGACAATCAACCAAAACGAGTTGGTGGACATTTTTAACATTTTCCAGGACAACTGTTGAATTTGAACGACCTTGGCATTCAGCATGATTTGTGTCTGTATAATTGCATTTGATTGTTTCTGATGGAGTAGAGTTCGAATAACATTTATCGGGTCATTGCATTGCTTGAATAGTATTTTTTCCTATCAGTAACCAATGCTTTGTCAAGACATGAAATTCAGATTAATCCACTGTTTTGAAAATTTGCAGCAATAGCTTCACTTAACCGTAACTTGTAAACTAATAATCAAATTAGACTCAAATCTTGACATATGCCATTTGAAGGCTAGTACTTTATAAAAATCATATGGATTTTTTTTTTTTTACTCACGTTCATCCCAAACAGGGCATATCACCACTTGGACATAAGATACTACTATTTGGAACCATGCCTAAGAAAGCTTAACGAGATGTTGGTTTACGTTACATTTAAACTTCTGCATATCAGTACAGTCAGGGAAGCAGGTAGCAGGAAGGGAATTCCAAAGTTTAGCTATTTGAGGGAAGAAGCTATTAGAGTAGAAAAGTTTTTGGCATTTAGGGACCTCAACAGTGAAGGGGTGTGATTTTGTTGCTAAGCAGGCTTGTTGGGGATATGTATGTCGAGGGGGCACAAGTGGAACGAGTTCATCAGAGCACATTCCATAAAAAATTTGTAAAACAGGCAAAGACTTATTGAGTGGCATGTTACATATGACTTTTTCTTTCTTGTTCTAGTTATGCCTTGCGACTTGCGATGTTTCATTCGATGATGTGTCGAGAATTTTGGCTGCTATCCTCCTGCTGGGGAACATCACGTTCGTAGGAAAAACCGGTCTCGAATTGGATGTCAAAGGTCAAAATGGTAAAAAGATTTGATTCCTTTATTTTGTGTATTTATTTATTTATTTGCGGACTGTTTTCCTCATATTCATAGTTTTTGTTATTTCATCATGTTTCAGCCAACTCATCCTCTGGCCTTCTTCGAGTGATTAACCACAAATAAATAAATACACAAAATTACTCATCATCTCAAAGGATTCCAATAAAGAAAAAAAATAATATGCAATTGTTATTTTGTTTTTAACTGTTTTCTTGGACGAACGGAAGTATGTGACCACTGGGAGCTAGGATTTAATGTAATGTCATACCTTTCTTATACTAAGATACAAAACTTTAAAAAAAAAACAGCGCTTGATCTAAATCATGAACAGACAAGGCATGAAGCCACTTGACGTAAAGAGCTAACAAAAATGAAAAATGGTCATCGCAAAGACAGGAAATGCTTATTGAACTTAGTCTTGAAAAGGTCAAGGTTTTGAGTAGGAGAGATTAGTCAGCAGGAAGAAAGTTCCACAAGCCTGCAGTTCTTGGAAAGAAGCTATTGGAATAGGAAACTGTATTACAATGTGGTATTAAAAAAGAAATGAATTAATGAAGACCACTAGACCAATTAGTCAAACGAGCTGGAACAAAGGAAGCAGGGAATAAATCAGACAATTCTGAAGAACACATGTCATAATTGTATTTGTAGAAAGACTAATGACATCACATCTGTGTGAGAGCAGTTGCAGAGAAGGAAAAAATGTGGCCACAGCCAAGAGAAAGCATACAGAAATAACCAGAAAATGCATAGTCGCAGAAGATAGGAACTGGTGATTTCTGGAAAATTTATAATAGTATAATAAATGAAAGGCAATCTGTAATTTCCCCACTATCCAACAACAAAGAGATTGTTTGCATGGTGACTGAGAAGGCTGAACTGCTTGCCTGGTGATTCGCATCTTAGACCTCACAAATCACTCCTTCCCAAATTTTCTGTGGACGGAAGATAAAAATCTAGTTGATTCTCTACTATGCTATGAAACATATTAAGAAGATTCAGTGTGTTAGCTGTTGTAAATGGATTTTATATGATCAGTCAAAGTTGTACTTCCATATAATTTTTATGAATTTTTTTGTTTTTAAGAAGTACTAGAAGTTTTTTCAATGTTTATTTTGGTTTGATCTAATAATTGTTTCCATTCTAATTAATTTTCATTTATCATAAGATATTACATTTGTACTGATTTTTTTACTTGTTTAAACTCTGCATTTTTAGTTATATGTTGTAGAATTAGACTTCTTCATCAATAAAACTAAAATTGAAACCTGAAATTTTGTCCTATTATCGAATTGTATTTCTGTCTGTTTTTACATTTCACAAATCTGAGGGTTTCTTGATTTACTATTAAAAGAAAAAAATCTAGCTTTATCTATTTTTAGTTATAAACTGCAAGTGAAAACAAAGTAATCTTTTTTTTCCACTTGACATTACATGGGAGTCTTTTTTACTTTTATTTTTCTAATTGGTATGATTGTTTATGTCTTGAAAAAAATCTATGTGCCAGTATTAAAAGTCTATTAATAGAACCTTCCAACTTTCTTCAATCATACCCCAATGTTTTTATGCTTATCAATGTTTTAATAGTGATTGCTGAAGAATGTTCACATTGGTGGATATATAGTATGAATGTGGTATTGTGGTGAGAGTAGAGTGAAAGTAGGAACTAGCTAGGTTAGCTTAGGCAGCATTAGTTTGTCATAACCCCCCCCCTCCTTCTGCCCATTTTCGGCTTTGTGCCAAATTTTTCTTTAAAAATATTTGTATTTTTATTGAAATGCATGTTTCATTGAAGAGCAGGGGCAATTCCTGTTTGTTTTTTGTTTTTTTGCAATCCGTTTTTTCTTTTTAACGGGCTAGTTTTTGAACATTCTGTTTGAGTGTAAAAAAAAATTTGCCGTAATCGCGAACGTTTTTGACTTCTATAAGTCTTCCTCAGACGATTGATGAATTAAAAATTGTGTCGGTGAATTTATTAGAAAGACGAATAAAAATTGTTTAAAATCATTAAAAGCACTTAAGTGTATCTTCCCCTTCATATTGAACTTGATTGATGGTTGTTATTTCATACAGATTAGTAGGGCTTCAGTGATTGGGAGGCGTAGATCACAGTGTGAGATGGCTAAAATGGCTGTGTTTTTAATTAGTATATTCCTAAATTCGGCTTTGCGGGTGTCGTGTGCTGTAAGGTGTTGGTAAATGGAGCTAATTGGGGAAGATAGATGGTATTTTAGTCGGCAAGAGATACTGGTTCTAGTCATGCCGACGTATGTTATTTTTAGAGACATAATCTCCTACAGGGTATTTAAAAACGTACATAGCATTTCTAGTTTTGAGTAAACTA
Organism: Euprymna scolopes; assembly: GCF_053919585.1. Lineage (NCBI taxonomy): Eukaryota > Metazoa > Mollusca > Cephalopoda > Sepiida > Sepiolidae > Euprymna > Euprymna scolopes. The sequence continues at coordinate 30,962,193 of NC_136503.1, forward strand.
TCGTCAGATGTAAAGTTATTATTTATTAGTAATTGACTTGTTTCTAATTTTTGTAATAAATAATGAATCTAATTTTATAGTTTTTCTCAATGGTATGAAAAAAACAACCATCAATCAGGCTCAATATGATGGGGAAGGCATGCTTAAGTGCTTTTAATGATTTTAAACAATTTTAATCGTCTTTTCAATAAATTCACCAATGCAAGTTTTAATTCATCTCTTGCCTGAGGACGAGTCAAAAACGTTCGCAACTATGGCAAATTTTTTTATGCTCGAACAGAACGTTCGAACACTAGCCCACCAAAAGGAAAAAATGGATTGCAAGAAAAAAAAACAGGAATTGTCTCTGCTCTTCAATGAAACGGACATTAGAGAAAAAATGATGCCCAAATATACTAATATTTACTGAAAATAAATATTTATCCCATTATATAAAAAAATATTGCAACAACATTACATTTATTATATTTGACTTGTTCAAAGACTTGCATTTTTTATTATAAACTGTGAAATTTGGTTTCCTGACTGATAGCACACAAGATGGCAAAGTTTTTAAATTTCCAACAAACTTTGAACAGTTATAATTCAGTGGCTAATTGTGATTTGGTATCATTGTTATGTTTTGCAAAGACATACATGATAACATTAAAACTTTTTCAATATCATGAAAATAAAATTTTCGTTTGGGATAGCTACGATATAATATTTATAAAAAAAAAATAAAAGGTGATAAACAGAGCTTGGATGTTTTTTTAAATTTCTTGTTTTGTCTTTTCAGAATTAAAGGCTGTTGCTGCTCTTCTTGGCGTGTCTAGTATGACGCTCTACCAAGGCTTGACAACAAGAACCTATGTAACACCAGAAGGTATCAGCGTGATGCCTATATCGAGTGCAAACAAAGTAATCTTTTTTACCTACTTGCTGTACCAACCTGGCGTTGCATGACAGTTTTTTTTTACTTTAATTTTTCTTATTGGTACAACTGTTGGCTATATTAGCTTTCGTTGGTTGATTAGCCAACATGGCTGACTGATGCTGATGTCACATAGTAATGTAAAATTGTAAAACAGATATAGGAACGAAATGCGTTTTCATAGATTTTGACGCAAAAAAATGACTCTTTTTTTTTGTCTTCTCTTTGTCAGACAAATTTTTCCAAAATCTATTGCATTTAATAAGAATTTGAATATAAGAAAGAAAACAGCAAATGAAGAGAAACTTGTGACTACATGTTTTGGTACTTGTACGGTTTAATCAAGACATTAAAAAATGAAAATATCGGAAAAAAAAGTTTAAATTGTATATATCCGTTATGGAATGAAGTTCTCCAAAAAAAAATTTCACTTAATTTTATCAAGTAGTTTTTTTACAGCAAAAAAACAATTTGTTATGATACTGAGCAAAAGGTTCGATTTTTAGGAAGAAAAGCTAGTATTAAAGATGGGGAGGGAGTGTCGGCGCTTTAAGTTGAGTTATCTCCCCATGGCGTGTTCTAAAATCCAAACAAAAATCTAAAAAAATTCAAAGATGTCTACCTTCAACGTGTTGTCATAAAAACGTGTTTTCCGCTGTAAAAAAAAAAACTACTCGATCAAATTAAATGAAATTTTTTTCGGAGATCTTCGGTTTAAAATGGATATTTTTTTTATATTTTCATTTTTTAATGTCTTGATTAAACTGTACAAGTACCCATGTTTTTATTGCAAAATGCGGATATAGGAACTAAATGCATTTTAATAGTTTTTGACGAAAAAAAAACTATTAAAACTAATAAAATAAATAATACTGACTTTCTTTTGCATCTTAAAATAGTTATTCTGAAATAATTACACTACACTTTCATTTGTTATTTCATTTTATATCATTTTATCTCATTTTATTTCTGAAATTAAAGAAAAGAAAGTTGCAACTACTTTTTTAAAAAAATGAATGTTATTCTTAAAAAAGCTAAAAATTAAAAATAATTAAAATATTTCTCCAAAATTTAAATTTAAATTATACAAATGAACTAATCTCGTGATGAACTCATTTAATAAAAACATGTAGTTGCAAGTTTGCTGTTTTGTTTTCTTTTATTCAAATTCTCATTAATCACAAAAGATTTTGATAAAAAAATTGTCTGAAAAAGAGAAGACACAAAAAGATGTTTTTTTTTTTGTTTTTGCATTAAAAACTATTAAACCACATTTCGTTCCTATATTAGCATTTCGCAATTTTAAATTATCACGTGACATCACCATCGGTCAGCCATCTTGGCTAATCAACCTACGAAATCTCATATTGCCCCAATTGTTTATGTTTTGAAATGATCTATGTGCCAATAAAAGTTTTTCAATGGGATGAAAATAAAATTTCAGGTTGGGATACATACTTATAGGTTAAGTAATCCAGAGAGAAAAATAATAATATCAGACGAACAAAGGGAGATAAATAATTAAAAAAAAAAATAAAGTGCGATTTCTTCTTTTTAGAAAATTTTCTTAGATTTTTGAAGACTCCACTTTCTGGATTGCATGTTTTATCTCTTTATTCTGTAGAGTTTTGATAACCTCATCTATTTTTTCCTCCTCAGTTGTTTATTTTTGTCTGTTTATAATATTTTTTCAAGGCTTGCTGAAAAAATATTATAAACAGACAAAATATAAAAACTGACCTACTGTTTGAGTGTACTAAGAAACAACACCAATTTTCCAGCACCTTTGGTTCCAGAGTCTTACTGAATTAACCATTTTACCAGAGCATCCTATTTCACCTTAATAATTAATCTATCAACACAATCCTAATCCGTGAATTACACAATTGTTTCTGAATCATTAAGTGTTACGACATTAAGGACAAAAGAATGCAAAGAAGGTGAGTTAATTCTATCATATTTTTTATCTTTGTTGTACTTTCATTTTTCTTCCATTATTTAATCATATTTTTTCATCAATTTTTTTGAAAATAAGGTTTAAAAAATTAAATTTAATTATCACAGCGTCATTTTTGTCATTAAATTACTAATTGCTATAAAACTATAAGATATCTCAATCTGGGACATTGCGCATCTTGATTCTAGCAAGTCAACTGATCCTAACAGTATTCCAGTCATTGTATTTAAAAATCTGCTACCAGAGATTGTTTCTATTTTAACAAAATTATTGAAGTTTGTTTCAAAAAGGATTGCTTTCCATCTCCTTAGAAAACTTTGTTGGTCTGCTGAGTATTTAAAAATACTAGAGATCAGTCTCTTATGCATTATAAGTTGCTTGAATCCGTGATAAATCAATCAATTGCCAACCAGCTTAGTAAAAAATGACAAGCAATATAGATTTTAGCTTACAAAGTTAACTGTTGATGTGCTGACTGGAATATCACATCAGATCAGCAAATCTTTTGGTGGAGATTTTGTTTCTAGAGCAATAGTCCTTGATATATGAAAGGTCCTTGTTAAGGTCTGGCATGAAAAGTTGCTTCACAAATTTGCTTGCTTATGGAATATCTTGCAATATCTTCACAACTATTGAATTCTTTCTCTCTGCTAACTCTATAAAAGTGATTGTTGATGGGTAGAAGTCTAAAGCACATAGTATTAATGCGAGTGTGCCTCAGGGTCTATCTTGACCTCAACCTAATCTTCATTAATGATCATCAAAATCATATTCTATGATTATTGATGTAGATTACACAGTCATCTATGTCTTTCAACTATTAATAATAATAAATTTATTTGCTGAGGCATTCTCTCTCGCTCTCTCCCCCGCGCTCTCTCTCATATTAAAAACTAGCGATCTGAGTTGTCTCTCTTGGACCCTTTGAAGAGTTAATTCCCTTTCTTTATGCTTTGATGGCATATTTCCTCTTGTCTGTATATAAACAAGTGAGTTGATGTTTTTCTCTTTCTTCGTCTAGAAATGTAAATAAAAACAGATGTGTCTCTTTCATGTCTGTGTTAAACGAAAAACATGTTTACATGTTAATTTTCTTTTTTATTTGACATCCTATTTAAAACAAATAAGGTATGTTTTATTTGATTCTTAACTTAATAATCAACCATCATCTTTTTCTCTCTTTTTTCTCTGATGTCCGGTTTTGGTAATTAGGATGCTGCAAATGTCCCATATTCCAGGGCGAGCAACATATTGTGATGCTCTCTGTTCAATTGAAAATGTTAATGAGTCGGGTTACATACAGTAACATTACTTCTTACGCACTGAAATCAAGTATCTCGGATATGCAGATGTGAAGTTGATCTAAAAAGGTGGTACGCTGTACATGACTGAACCACTTAAGGCATCCAACCAGGTTTCTGATGAAATATGATTGAAAGGATCTTTTCCTCCAGTTTGCAATCACGACCATTATGCTGAAGCCATTGCAGATCAGAAGTGCTTGGAGCCCATGCAAGATGGCAGAGCAAACAGAGATTGAAAAGACTTTGCTCTTGAAAAAAGTATGCCTAAATTGGTAACAGCTTCTTGAATCTTCCCCAGACACACAGCAGTGAGTAGTGATAGTACGTTTACAATCATTACCAGCATTCAATTTTTTTTCATAAGCAATATGAATTAGAATAAATACATAGAAGATGCTGCCAAACTTGCTGCAAAGGAGATGGGCTTCCTCTATTTGTCTATTAAACTTCTCACACCTGCCAATATCCCATATTTCTATAAAACCACCATTCACCCATGAATGGGCTGATGGACCAATTGCATCTCTCTCTCTTGGACAAAGTCCTGAACTGTCTCTCAAACTTCATCTCCTGTCTCATCACTGCAATATTGTATCCCTATGCTTGTTTTACAAGTATTCCCATGGAATGTTCTCCAATGAACTTACTGAACTTGTACTGCTTCATCGTAAATACTCCTGACAAATCAGACTAGCAGCAAAATCCAACCACTTCACTATAGAGATGCCCAGATGCCAGAAAATACTCGTCTAAACGCTTCTTCCCTTGGATCACTTGCCTTTGGAATTCCCACTTCCTGCTTCTCCAACTAAATTAAAAATAATTATATTATATATTATATTAGCCTGGAGGAAAAGAACATGAAAAAAAAAGTGATGTTTATGTTATTGCACTCATTGCCAAACCGGAAGTGATGTAGGTTTAAATTAAGGCTAGTCAATCGAAAAGAGGAGATGACTTTCGAAAATGTCAGTGAAAAAAGTGACCCCCTCCCTGTAGAAAAGTGCCCAGTTGAGGGTGAAGGAATTAATCTTTTTTTTTTTTTTTTTTTTTTTTGTCGTCGGAAGGGTCGAGCTTCAAAATGATACCGATCTCGTGAAAATCTCTCACCTTTGTTGAAAGTTATACATACATACATACATACATACATACATTTAAACAGACAGGTGAGGTTAATATAATAGATATTATATTTATATATATTATATATATCAAAAGGCAAAAATTGAATTGTAATGTGAAAACTCCCTGTTTAGGATGCTCCCTTATATCTCAACAACTATATATGTTTGGACTAAAAGTAAAAAAAAAAACAATAAAAGAGAAACATTTTCTCTGTTTACATACTCCATAGATTTGTCATTCTTTTCAACAGGTCCATGCTTCCAGAGATGCTCTTGCACAAGCATTGTATATCCGAACCATACACACAATTGTACGTAAAGCTAACAGTCTATTGAAAACCCAGCCGACAAAGAAAAAAGGACGAAAGTTATCCACTGGCAGTAGCAAATCAGGTAATCTTGATGCCGTGTTAATTCTTGGCTATATTTGCTTCGTAAGATTGCTTCCCCATTGATTTATTCAATCTACTCGTTAATTTCCCAAGTTGCTGAATTTTTTTTCTAAACCGAACTATATGAACAATCGCTGTAAGTCATCAAACAATGACAATCTAGTTTTACATGAAAGTTTCCTTCTTTAATAAAATGAATCACTCTATTGGTGTTATTGTCAGTTTTGCTATCTTTGAAACCTTAGCAACAATTGTTAGACATTTGATTATGCTGATGATTTTATAATTTGCTGTTAAAAATATGTAGATCAAAGACAACTCTCTCTCTCTATATATATATATATACATATATAACTACTTCATCCAGGCTAAATAGAGCACACACAAAGGAACAGGTCAACCAGAGGTCAAATAGGCCTTTGTCCGGCATAAGCCTGAAGAGTCCTAGAGTGGATGAAACGCGGAATATTCAGTGTAGCTTAATCGGCATATATATTTTATAACTTTATATATATATATATATATATATATATATATATGTGTGTCTTTGATCTAATTAATTGATTTTATTTTTCTCTAACAAATAAAAAAGGTTACTTAAAAATTAAGAATATGCAAAAAAAAATTTCCTCCGAATTAAAAATAAAAAAAAATAATTCAGCTTAGAATAATATTTCGAAATGAAAACAAAAACAGGAAATATTTAATAACGTACTCCGTTTAAAACATTTTTTTCAATTAAACTATCACAGTTATTTCCCCTTTTGATTTTCTGGGTTTTGGTTTGAAAATAAAACGGTTTTAGATTTCAGATAAAATCAATTAGATCAAAGACACCTATATATGTGTGTCTTTGATCTAATTGATTGATTTTGCACTACGAAACAGGTACTGTCAAGAATTGTAAATGTCAACTGAATTAAAGGAATAAATTATAAGATGGTCAACATCATGAACTTTGGAATATAGTCTTTTATCATTCACTTACTATATTGCTCTGTAACTACATTGAGCTTCTTAAATAAGGATTGGTATATATTATTAGGAAATAAAATATATTTCCACAAAAAAAATATATATATTAGTGTTGTGTTGTTTTAATCGAAATCGGGAATCGGAAAAATCGTAACTTTTATGGCTATTGGAATCAGTATCAGCATTGGAAAAATTTGTGCCATACCGATTCCTTTGATTATCTTTTTTATTTGATTTTGTCTAAAACTAAATCTTCCACTATCGTAATAATAAAATAATAAATATTTATTGATTTTAAAATATCAGTAAAATCTGTAGATCACATCCCACAAGTGGGTTTTTACGTTTGAGAAAATATGTGCACATTTAACATGTGTTTTTATGGTAATCAGGACAAAATAATAACTTTATAGTCAAATATTTAGTGATTTATAAAGAATCCGAATCGGAATTGGTAATTGTATCAGAATCAGGAATTTAGTGTGGAATCGTGAACAATTTTGGAAGTGTGGATATATAATTCCAGGTTAAATTTATCCAAAGATAAAAACCAATGAATTTAACAAAGTTATTAATAGTGCTCAGTAAAAAGAACAAGGTGTACTTTTATTTAATTTCAAGTAAACAATTTACATACTTATGACAGCAGCGATGTTTTGATCAAATAATGATCTCATTAGGTGATCTAAACTCCCTATTTCATAGAGATCACAATTTTCAATGGAGGCAAAATGATATCAATGTTTTCAAGGAATGGAATAAAAGTGGATATAGACGGGGGGGGGGCGTAAGGTAGGGGGAAAAAAGATAAAGAAGGAGTTAGAAGAGTTAAGCAGGTAAAAAGAGAAAGGAAGAAATAGACAACCAGGATCGTCTGTGAAAAAAAACAGCAATGCGAGATAATTTGCATGATAAAAACTTAATGTCTGAAATTTGAATTATCATGTGAAACATTTTAAATAAAATATCTATTTTTTTAATATATTTATTTATATTTATAATTTACTATATAAAAGTTAAACCAAGAAATTAAGGAATGAAACCAAAATATATAGATTAATCTGTGTAAATTAATGTGTAAATTAATTAAACATTGAATCTTTTTAAATAAAAATTTTTAAATTTTAGACTTAAAAAAAATAAAACATGTAAAAACTTAAAAGTAAGAATAAAGATAAGTAAATAAATATATTATTATGGTTGACTTAATATAGTTTAAAACAATCTCTATATATAAAGTAGTAGCATTCGTGTGTGTGTGTGTGTGTGTACAACTCCCAATCATCAAAGAAATATAAAGGCCATATGTGTGTACACCTCTCCTGGTCAATATTAATGCCCATGTTAGGATACTTCTGTCAAAGGAGACATTATATTGTATAAGGACTTTCAATATATATCATTCTTCAAACCACTTTTACATTATTGAGTTATGGTCATTAACGTATTACATTAAATGAAATGTATTTAAATAATTACCTTGATGACATTACTTATTCGACATAATAGCTTTGTTTCAACTGTACTAATTAAAAAAAATTTAATTATTTAGTTTATTTAAATTTCAAGTTATATTTGATTTAACTTATTTTATCTGAAATCTGAAACCGTTTTATTTTCAAATCAAAACCCAGAAAATCAAAAGGGGAAATAACTGTGATAGTTTAATTGAAAAAAATGTTTTAAACGGAGTACGTTATTAAATATTTCCTGTTTTTGTTTTCATTTCGAAATATTATTCTAAGCTGAATTATTTTTTTTATTTTTAATTAGGAGGAAATGTTTTTTTTGCATATTCTTAATTTTTAAGTAACCTTTTTTATTTGTTAGAGAAAAATAATTAAAACTAATGTCCTCATTTACTTGCATCCTCACGAGGGCCGAATTAGTCAGAGACACATGTGAACAAAATCCATCATCCTCTGCTCTTTTTGTTTTTTGTTTATAAAATTTAATCGGTGTTACCCAGGATTTATTATAATAATTATACCATAGCAAGTGTGTATAATTGCCTGCGAAACAGATTTTCTTTATAATTTATTTAATATCTTAAGTTAAAAATGGTCACTTTTTGCAACGTGACCCAATGTCGTTTAACCTCTAGAAAAAAATGATCAATGTAAAGTTTCTTTTCACTCCTCAAAAAACTTAAAATTGACGACTTTTATTGGTTTTCGATGGTGCTGAAAACGAATATCACATTTAAATTTGGGGCAGATAAGTAATTTTCATATGAAAAATTGCTTTTCCAAAAAGTGGAGGATCAGTCACTTTCCTATATAAATTTAATGTAAAATGGGCACCCACTTTCTAACCACCTAATAACTTCTTCATATCATAAAACAAATTTAACTGTGATATTCGTTTTCAGCACCACTGAAAACCGGTGCTTTTTTTTTACTAAGCGATTCGTTTATTTTTCATAATTTAGGATGTAAATAATGCTGTCAGTAAGCTTACATGAGCGGTTTACAAAAATATATTTTTGTTTTTGATTTTTTTTTTTTGAGGTGGGTATTTAATCATAGAATTTGTATAGTTTTTACCAGATGCTTCTGTAGTTTACTTAACCGCCTCCTAATGTAAACAGAATTTTTGTGAAATGTTAAACTGCAGAAGCACCTGTTGACAACTATACAAGTTGTATAATGAAAAAAGAACGAAAAACAAAAGTATGCTTTTGTAAACTTACTAACAGCATAATTAGCGTCCTAAATTATCAGATGAAAAAATGAACGCATCTCTTTGTAAAAAAAAAAAAAAAAAAAATACTCGCATGACCATGTCTCAATTTATTTTTTTGTAAATATTTTTTTTTAAGGAATTTAATGTTACATTTAATACCGGGCAACGCTAGAGACATCTTCTAGGATATCAATATAAAAATTAAAGATATATACCTATACACTAATATAGATACATATACATACAGTAATCAACTAACAATATTATAATATTGTAGTTGCTATAAGTTAGAATATTAACCTATATCTAGGGGATAGGGAGAGTGATAGGAAAGAAAAAAATAGAAATCAGAGTAAAATAATAAAAAAAGAAAAAAAAGATGAAGTTACTGTTTTATTTCGCTACAGTTGATATTGTGTAGAACAATAAGAAAATCTTAGTGAACAATGCATTCAACAAAATTTCACACACATTTCTAGATACCTATATCTAATAAGTTCAAAAGAAAGGACACACTTAGGGAGGTATTTTGGTGGTCAAGTCACTAAATAGAGACTAGCTGGTTTCCCGGCATAGCCCAGGATGTAATAAAGATTGACTGAAATACATGTAATTAGTTAAAAATTTATTAATAAATATCAAATAATATATTGATTATGCAATTTAAAGTAATAAGGATAGAAAGAATACATATTTGGGCTCTTCACAATTGTATTTTGCAGTCGCCCACACTGAGAATTGAACCTTCAACGTTTAGGAGAATATCATTTTTACAATTGATTGTTCCAAGTATTCTAACCACCGCACTATGGGTCCTTGTAAATTACTTAGGACCTCTATCCAGTCATGACTGATGGAACAAGAGCATGCTACCCCCATGAAGTAAATAAAGGGTTCTATTTGAAATTTCGTCGCAATTCCTGAGTTTGACAGAAATATTTCCAAGTTCGTCATGATATACCTGTAGAAGGTCGGAAATTACATCGATCACAATGTTGTGAAAATGGCACTCAAAATGAGACCAATAGTCCAAAGAATCAAAATAATATAACCAATCCTCATCTAAAAAATTCAGAAACGTAATAGAAAGAATAGACTGGTGATGGAGAAGCCAGGGTAGATTAAGCGAAACAGTAAAATAACAAAGGGTACCAGGTACAGTTATATAAAAACTATATATTAGTATATTAGACTGAAAAATGAAAATAATTATTCTGGTATTCATAACAAGGGTGTATGAAAATGAAGGTACCATTGAAATAGTATAAAAATTATGATAATCAAAAACATATAGTTAACAATGAGTTAAGAAATGTATTAACATTAAAAGGAGTAGCATTTAAAGTTAATACTGAAATTATAGAAGAGTATTTAAGTTACTAAGAAGATATGTTTTATAATGCTTACATTTAATAGATATTGCATGCTTTTTATTTAAGCGCTTATCTCTGTTCTTAAATCTTGCAATGTATAATTTCCCATTAAGACATAATAGCAGGGTGAATTTAAAGATTTTACAATTGGTGTTTAATTTTGGTTAGCCAATTCCCTATAGTATAAAGAAAGTGATGTTTTATTTACATAATTAGGACTTTCAAAAGAGCATTTCTGACCAATAAATCTTTCCTTGAAGGTGATAACAGCCATACCAATATATTATTTATTTATATTTGAGTTTTCTTTAGTAGAAATTGTGGCTTTATACATCATGGAAGTTGTTAAACATTTACCTTTAAGGTGACATTCCGATTTATTAATACAACTCCATGATTTAGTGCATTTAGATTCATTTGGGCTTAATTTATTTTTATCATTAAAAAATTTGTCTTTTTTTCTTTTAATTTAGATGTGCATGCACTGGTGTCCGACCACAAAATTTTCTACCCCCCCCCTTAATAAAACATTTATTAAAACGCACTTTTTATATGCATAAACATTGAATAAAATTCATATCTACATATAGCATGGTATGTATTCTTTTTTTTTCTAACTTTGACTTGGCCATTGAATTTTTGTCACTTACTATGAATTCCTGGGCAACACTGGGCTACGAGTAGGCTAGTTTAATATAAATTGGTTGTAAAATGTATGTTATAGCAAAGGAAGAAAAGTAAAGACATGCATTCATATTAAAATGGAAATGAATGAAGGTCACTAGTTAGCAAGTGCTAACTAAAAACATGAACAGAGTTTTGTAAATGAAAAATTGAGAAAAGGCGGAATTTTATAACAAAGCATTTTTATATTTATAAATTTTATGAGAATAAGTTATTTTCAGTCGGTAAATATTTGTAGAAAGTTGAGTAAATAGTCACAAGTGAAAAATGTTCATAGTGTTAATATATTCATAGTGTCAATATATTTATAGTGTCAATATATTTATAGTGTCAATATATATACAGGGTGGAACAATAAAGGTTATTGCCCTAAAAACAAAAACAACACTACTGCTTTATTTTAAAACTTTTATTGAAAAAAATCAATCCAGGTAATTTGATCATGTAATAAAGCTGACATCTATTCAATGTAGCTGCCTTCAGCCTCAATCACTACCTCGATACAGGTCCAGAACTGGGACCATGCTTTTTCCACAAACACTGGCAGGAGCTCGGCGAATACTTAGCAATCAAGCTCGCTTTGGTGTTGTGGGAGGTCATGTTGGTGATGTTCTCAACGTATAACCAAACAAAGTAATCCAACGAGTTCAGGTCAGAAGAGGGAGGCCAGTGAGAGAAGGACACAAAGTTGTAGCACTCCTGGAGCCAAGCTTGGGTCTCTTTGGAGTTGTGGATCGGCGCCAAATCCTGCTACCAAACCCAAGGTCTGCCAGCAGCCACCTGATTGCACCAGGGGATCACCATACTCTTTAGCACATCCAGGTACATTTTGGTGTTGACTTTCAAGCTGACTTTGAAGATGTGAGGTGGCATGATGTGGCCCTCACTTGAAACATACCAAAGACCACAACTGTGGCCAGAAACTTTGTTTTCATCACCTTGGACACATCCCTGTTATCCAGATTTGCATTTTGTGGGTGCTGGCAATGGTCCCGTTCTCATAACTTGGATCGGTAGAGAGCATGAGTTGTACAGCAGCACATCTCTGATCTCACTCGTTATACATTGTGTCACTTTCAGACATGATAGAAGGCCCCTAGCGTTCTTGGGATTTGTACACAACTGGCCAACTAGTAGACGGTCAGCAACAAAAATGAAAACTGGTTTTCATCAAACAGAAATGCAATCATATCATCTTTTCTAAGGCGACAATTTTATTATTCCACCCTGTAATGTACTAGTATTTGGCAGCGTGATTGATTTATCTTGTTCTTGTTAGTGCATACACAGATGTGAGTAGCAATTCATTTTTGTTTGCCTGACTCTTGTTTGGGTGTAAGTATGTATATGAGAAATAAAGAAAGCTTGTTTGTGAACCATTGAATCCTTTTCGCCTCCCCTCACCAAAGGCACAGGAGAAGGAGATAGGTTGTACGTATATTCTTGGATCTATCAATATGGCTGGCTGAATAAATCTCTCTCTCTCTCTCTCTCTCTCTCTCTCGATTGCTTGCTTCCTTGTTTTTAGCAGTTTTTATTAACTTATTGCTTTGATATTAACTTGTTACTTTGGGGGTTTGAAATGATTTTAATTGGTTGAAAATATTTTGAGTTAACACGTTCCTACGAAAACTAACTTGCTTTAGGAAGTAGAGGAACGTGAATGAAAACAGAGTAGAGAAAGAAAGAAGGAAAGCTATTTGAGCCATTAACATTTGTTTAAGCCGCTTTATGATTGCCATTACAGACAGATAACTTGATTTTTATTTATTTTTTTCCAAGAAAATGTGAACTGACAGAGAGAGAGAGAGAGACAGACAGACAGACAGACAGACTATGAGGAATATGATGTAGATAATATTTGATTTTTATTGATTTATGAATTTGTGGTTACCAATATAAAATTCTTTAAATTAAAAAGGTATTCAAAAATTGTAAGAAAGAAACCAAATTTATTGAATAAGGTAATTTATTAATTATACTAATAAGAAAAGAAAATGTCACAAAACATTCTAAGGTAAAATTTAGACTTGGTGTTTGTTCACAAGTATCTCAATGAATTTTGTGTGCTCCTTAGTCATTTGCTGCACTGAAAGTAATGAAAACTAATCTCTTTTTACAGAGGATCGCTTAAGTTCCCATCCTTCATTCAACAGCTGTACATCAGACAGATCAACCATGGGTGCAGCAGCCAATGGACCTGATGTGAAACAGTCTGCAAGTTTTGTTAACATCCTTGACATGTTTGGTTTTGAGAGTTTCAAAGTAAGTCAATTGTTGCCATCGGGTTTATTTTTCGTAATTATTTTCTGTATCTGTACATAAGTTGATTTTACATATGTTAGCTTCTTTCTTTCTCCATTTTCCCTTCTCTCTTTCTCTCTCTATATATCTATATATATGAGTGATTTTGTCTGTTTGTCTGAGAAATAGTCTCTACCAAACTACTCTATCAATTTTTGGTCTGTAGACTTGAAACTTGATATAAAGGGTATTCGGACCTATGGATCAAGTTTGATTTGATTTTTATCCAGTAAAAGTAGCTTATTTCATATATTAAAGTTGGTTACATCTTAATGTTTTCTTATCCATCTCATGATAGCTCAAACAGTAACAACTAAAGCTGGAGCAGTAAATGTTTTAAGTTCGATTCTAGCTGATGGCACACAACTCATTTTTTCTTTTTAACTTTTTAAATTACTACTATATATTGGGTACAATATAATAATCAATAGAGTATTAGCTCTATAATAATAAATATGAAATTTACATGGATTAGAATATCGCATTTACGCATATGTTATGACCAGGCTACGCTGAGAGGGGGACATTACTATGCATTGGGTACAATATGATAACCAATTGAGAATTCGCTCTATAGTAATAATAAATACAATATATATATATATATATATATATATATATATATAAACTAGCAGTTCAGCCCGGCTTTGCTCAGGCCCTATGTACTGTTCATAAATTTATGTGCATATGTAGATATATATATATATTAAAAAGTTTGACTCATGTCCAGGTAACCTACATCTAAAATTTCAGGTTTTTAGACCCAAAATTGGCAGAGTTTGGTAGAGTCTGCAAAGGTCAACTCTTTCAACTTTGACCTCTTGACAGCCAAATTTTCACCCAAAAACTGATCAAAAAGCTTGCTGTATGTCTGAATACCCTTTAAGTAAATTTTCAAATGTTTAAACCCAAAATTGACGGAATAGTTTGCTAGAGACCACAAAGGTCAAATCTTTTAAACTTTGACCTATTCAGGAGCCTATTCGTGACCAGACACACACACATACACACACACAGATGTTCAGCTTTATATTATATATATATATATATATATATATATATATATAACAACTGGTAAGATAAATTCCATGCATTTTAGCCTGAGGAGTCCTTACAGAAATGAAACATGAAAAATTTTGTGTAGTTTAATTGATATATATTTCCTTACTATTTATGTTTATATTTTTTTCTTTCTTTTCTAGACGAATAGGTTGGAACAACTATCTATTAACCTTTGTTCCGAGACAATCCAGAGTTATTATAACTCACATATTTTACGTTCAGTTGTGACAAGAGTCCAGTCTAGTGATGGCACTGGAAGCACAGACCCTAGTCACCATGGCGATAATGATGAGAACGACGTGAGAGATGAGATGGAGGATAATCAATATTTTGATAACCGACCAATTATTGATCTGATTTCACATCCAGTAAGTTTGTATGACACTGTAATTGTTTACAACCAGCATTATTAAAAGTGAACGTCTGGCTTGCTTCAATAATCACATATGTAAATTTATTTTTATGCATTAGCAAAGAAATGATGTTTAATCTTAATCTTAATAGTTATTGATAATAATAAAAAAGAAAGAATAATGCAAATTTAATTTTTATGAGCAAAGAAGAGAGGGCTTAACTTAGTAATTGCTAAGAAAAATAAATGAATGGCTTAATGAATTAATGAAAATAGATTTTAATTTCATCAAATTATTAGCTGGCTTTCTTGGCACACAAAAGTTTGCAAAGATTTCTATTTGAGACATTAATTTAAAAACAATAAGCATTTCATTCATAATTTTGTTTCTAACATGAAACCAAACCTTTTTTCATTTAGAATTGATATGTAGTTTGCTTGAAGCATTGTGTGGGATAGGTATGTAGTAGAGATTTAGAAGACTATCACAATGCGAGGAATGGGATATAGTCAGTGTTGATGAGAGAAGACGAAAACGAGTGGCGATTTACAAATCAATAAGTACATACATATATGTCTATATATACATATATTTATTCAATTGTATTAAGTATAAATGTCTTACTTGTTATGTCTGTGACATATCCATTATATTTCGGGAAAAAAATTCCCCTTTTCAAATGGTGGATGTGACAGTTCGATTCAAAGCATGCCGGATGGAACGAAAGAAATGAATTAAATTTAATTAATTTTTTTCTAGTATGGCCCACTTCCTTGCTTCAAACTGCTCAAAACTTTGTGTCATTTTTTTTGAGTACATGATGTAATTTTTATGTAATCATTCAATACCTGCTTCTAGCATGTTTTGTCTTGGGAGTTAATCTTTGACCCCTATCGTCAGGTGCACTGGGTCTATTTCTGTTTGCCACCAGGTTAGTTTGATATGTACTAATGCAACCCTCACCAAAATTCATACTAGTTAACATACTCTATTTACTGGCACAGGATCCAAATATATATAACCTGCATGTCAGTAATCCAGTTCCATTTTAATTATTTAATTTTTTTTCTAATCAAATTCTATCATTGTTGGGTTTGTTCGTAACCATTTCCATATTTCTATTATTTGTGTTGAAGACAACATTCTTCATTTAGCAAGTTTTTAACTAATACGAATTGGAATTTGTCTATACCTTCAATCTGTAATGGAATCGAGCCGTAAATAGATGACAACATTTAATGCTGCTAATACTAAGTTTCTTTGCTTTAAACCTTCTCACTCACCAGTTGCCATAACTAATAACACTCTACAGGAGAGCTCATTGTTCAAACTTGGTTTAACATTCGCAGGCAACATGAATTGGAACAAATACATTGGGGACATTGCCAAGGCTGCTGCAAAGAAGGTGAGCTCCCTCTATCATGCTAGAAAACTACTCAAACACAAGAGTCTCATCTTTACGAAGCCATCAATCGCTCATGCATGGAGTATTGTTGTGATATTGGGTTAGTGCATCTACCACTAGTTTCTCCCCCTTAGACAGGATCCAAAGAGTCTCCAATCTAATAGTTCCTGCACTGTAGGACAAACTCTAACCTCTGTTCTATCGCTGCAATGCTGCATCCTTAAGCCTGTTTTATCATTATTTTAATGGAATACACCCTGATAAACTCATCGCACTTGTGCACCTTCAACGTACATACCCTGACCTAACCCAATAAGCAGCAAAATCCCTTCATTGTCAGCAGCTGGAAATTTCCTTCTACTCTAATAGTTTCTTTCCTGGGACTGTTAGACTTTAGAATTTCCTCCCTGTTTCCTGATTTCCTGATTGTACTAACATGCAGAAGTTTAAATGTAATATGAACAAACATCTTGCTGCTCAACTCCCCACATAGTCCCCTGTAAACATGGTTTTATGTCCAATTAGCAATGTGCCTCATTTTTTTTGATGGGTAGAAAGGAATTTCTTTTTTGCGTCTGTTGTTTACATTTGTCTTTTCATTTTCGTCATTTAGTGAAGATTTGTTTTTAAAAAAGGTCATCTCTCCTTCGTCTGCATTTCTGCAAAAAAAAAAAATCAAAGAACTACAATCAAGTGTAATTGTGAATTTTATTTTCGTTTTTTTTAACTTATTTTTTCTTTCTGTTTCCGCCTAGAAGGGGATACATTAACTAAATTATATTGATTTCTTGTGAATTAAATATTTTTTCTTTAAATGGTATTTGCATCCTTTTCTTTCTTTTTCTTACAGGTGTGTGGCATTTTCACATTTCTGCATGAAACAGTCGAAGACAATGCAAATCCGACCAAATTTTTTCTTCACAGAATCGAGGCTTCCCATCATCGAAATTCATTGTATGTTTTTTCTGTTTAGCATTTTAATCCTTTTTTATTGGCAAAATATAACCAATTCCATTATTTTCGCAGTTTTTG
Organism: Euprymna scolopes; assembly: GCF_053919585.1. Lineage (NCBI taxonomy): Eukaryota > Metazoa > Mollusca > Cephalopoda > Sepiida > Sepiolidae > Euprymna > Euprymna scolopes. The sequence continues at coordinate 30,979,756 of NC_136503.1, forward strand.
AGATTTCCCATCATGGTATCTACTATATTTGTTGGACATATATTATTTTTTATTAATGTTATAATATCCAAGTCTAAAAGTAGACTGTAACTGATGGATGGACAGACAAACAAAATCTCTATTTATATAAGATAAGAAAAAAGTTTTGGTACTTGTGCAGAATTTGAACTCGACATAACTAACCATCTGCTTGGCTTTGCGCAGAACATGACGTCATATGCTCGGATTTAACTGTAATCTGACGTAAGACACCGATCAACCAAAGGAGCAGACGATCTTTGGGGGAAATATTGGGGGGGGGGATCAATAAATTAAGTGGTGTATCAGGACAAAATCCTAAGGGAATATCCTGGCTGTCTTAATTTAATTTAAAAAAAACAGCAAAAAAAACCCCCAAAAAACAAACAGTTACCCAGCTCCACCTTACAGGGAAAAAAATGTACATGAAAAAAAAAAATAACAAAAGTTTCCTTTTGTGATAAGTATTGCACTCGTGCATTAAACAAATTCTAAAATATGCTGCGAAACAAACAAACCAAATTATCTTTCACAAATTTATTTTGTCTATTCGAAATACAGTAAATTATTAATTTTTTTTTTTTTTTTTTTTTTTTTTTACACAGCTTAACGATAAATCTCAACTCTCCATCTCCAGTATTTACCATCCACCATTCTGCAGGCAGTGTTGTCTATGATGCTTCAGCATTTACAGAGCGGAACAAAGATACAATTCCAGACGACATTGTGTGGGTCTTTTCCCAAGAAAATTGTGTGTTTGGATTTGCGAGTCACCTTTTCTTTCAGGAAATCGGCGATGGTTAGTTCCAATACTACTTTCCTTCTCTTTTGTGGAATTTTGGTTTCTGCAAATCTTGTTGTTCTTCCAAGTATTGTTGACACTTGTACAGACCATTATCTATGACAGGGTTTCCCAAACTTCAGGACACCATTGAGCCCCTAAGCAGGGCAAAGGTTTTTCATGGAGCACTAACAAGATAATTTCCAAAATAAATATAAAAAACATTAATTTCAAATTTTAGCACTAACTAATGATTTTGGGGTTCCTTGACTTAAGGCGTAAGCTAAACGGAAGAAACCACATTTATCATATCTCTTTCCACCTGTAGTTATGTATCATATCTCTTTCCACCTGTAGTTCTGTATCATATCTCTTTCCACCTGTAGTTATGCATCATATCTCTTTCCACCTGTAGTTATGTATCATATCTCTTTCCACCTGTAGTTATGTATCATATCTCTTTGCACCTGTAGTTATGTATCATATCTCTTTCCACCTGTAGTTATGTATCATATCTCTTTGCACCTGTAGTTATGTATCATATCTCTTTCCACCTGTAGTTATGTATCATATCTCTTTGCACCTGTAGTTATGTATCATATCTCTTTGCACCTGTAGTTATGTATCATATCTCTTTCCACCTGTAGTTATGTATCATATCTCTTTCCACCTGTAGTTATGTATCATATCTCTTTCCACCTGTAGTTATGTATCATATCTCTTTCCACCTGTAGTTATGTATCATATCTCTTTCCACCTGTAGTTATGCATCATATCTCTTTCCACCTGTAGTTATGTATCATATCTCTTTCCACCTGTAGTTATGTATCATATCTCTTTCCACCTGTAGTTATGTATCATATCTCTTTACACCTGTAGTTATGTATCATATCTCTTTCCACCTGTAGTTATGTATCATATCTCTTTCCACCTGTAGTTATGTATCATATCTCTTTCCACCTGTAGTTATGCATCATATCTCTTTCCACCTGTAGTTATGCATCATATCTCTTTCCACCTGTAGTTATGCATCATATCTCTTTCCACCTGTAGTTATGCATCATATCTCTTTCCACCTGTAGTTATGCATCATATCTCTTTGCACCTGTAGTTCTGTATCATATCTCTTTGCACCTGTAGTTCTGTATCATATCTCTTTCCACCTGTAGTTATGTATCATATCTCTTTCCACCTGTAGTTATGCATCATATCTCTTTCCACCTGTAGTTATGCATCATATCTCTTTCCACCTGTAGTTATGCATCATATCTCTTTCCACCTGTAGTTATGTATCATATCTCTTTCCACCTGTAGTTATGTATCATATCTCTTTCCACCTGTAGTTATGTATCATATCTCTTTCCACCTGTAGTTATGTATCATATCTCTTTCCACCTGTAGTTATGCATCATATCTCTTTGCACCTGTAGTTCTGCATCATATCTCTTTGCACCTGTAGTTCTGTATCATATCTCTTTCCACCTGTAGTTATGTATCATATCTCTTTCCACCTGTAGTTATGCATCATATCTCTTTCCACCTGTAGTTATGCATCATATCTCTTTCCACCTGTAGTTATGCATCATATCTCTTTCCACCTGTAGTTATGTATCATATCTCTTTCCACCTGTAGTTATGTATCATATCTCTTTCCACCTGTAGTTATGCATCATATCTCTTTCCACCTGTAGTTATGCATCATATCTCTTTCCACCTGTAGTTATGTATCATATCTCTTTCCACCTGTAGTTATGTATCATATCTCTTTCCACCTGTAGTTATGTATCATATCTCTTTCCACCTGTAGTTATGTATCATATCTCTTTCCACCTGTAGTTATGTATCATATCTCTTTCCACCTGTAGTTATGTATCATATCTCTTTCCACCTGTAGTTATGTATCATATCTCTTTCCACCTGTAGTTATGTATCATATCTCTTTCCACCTGTAGTTCTGTATCATATCTCTTTCCACCTGTAGTTATGCATCATATCTCTTTGCACCTGTAGTTCTGTATCATATCTCTTTGCACCTGTAGTTCTGTATCATATCTCTTTCCACCTGTAGTTATGCATCATATCTCTTTCCACCTGTAGTTCTGTATCATATCTCTTTCCACCTGTAGTTATGCATCATATCTCTTTCCACCTGTAGTTATGTATCATATCTCTTTGCACCTGTAGTTATGTATCATATCTCTTTGCACCTGTAGTTATGTATCATATCTCTTTCCACCTGTAGTTATGTATCATATCTCTTTCCACCTGTAGTTATGTATCATATCTCTTTCCACCTGTAGTTATGTATCATATCTCTTTCCACCTGTAGTTATGTATCATATCTCTTTCCACCTGTAGTTCTGTATCATATCTCTTTGCACCTGTAGTTCTGTATTATATCTCTTTGCACCTGTAGTTCTGTATCATATCTCTTTGCACCTATAGTTATGTATCATATCTCTTTCCACCTGTAGTTATGTATCATATCTCTTTCCACCTGTAGTTATGTATCATATCTCTTTCCACCTGTAGTTATGTATCATATCTCTTTCCACCTGTAGTTATGTATCATATCTCTTTCCACCTGTAGTTATGTATCATATCTCTTTGCACCTGTAGTTCTGTATCATATCTCTTTCCACCTGTAGTTATGTATCATATCTCTTTCCACCTGTAGTTCTGTATCATATCTCTTTGCACCTGTAGTTCTGTATTATATCTCTTTGCACCTGTAGTTATGTATCATATCTCTTTGCACCTATAGTTATGTATCATATCTCTTTCCACCTGTAGTTCTGTATCATATCTCTTTCCACCTGTAGTTATGTATCATATCTCTTTGCACCTGTAGTTCTGTATCATATCTCTTTGCACCTGTAGTTCTGTATCATATCTCTTTCCACCTGTAGTTATGCATCATATCTCTTTCCACCTGTAGTTCTGTATCATATCTCTTTGCACCTGTAGTTATGTATCATATCTCTTTCCACCTGTAGTTATGCATCATATCTCTTTCCACCTGTAGTTATGCATCATATCTCTTTGCACCTGTAGTTCTGTATCATATCTCTTTGCACCTGTAGTTCTGTATCATATCTCTTTCCACCTGTAGTTATGCATCATATCTCTTTCCACCTGTAGTTCTGTATCATATCTCTTTCCACCTGTAGTTATGCATCATATCTCTTTCCACCTGTAGTTATGTATCATATCTCTTTCCACCTGTAGTTATGTATCATATCTCTTTCCACCTGTAGTTATGTATCATATCTCTTTCCACCTGTAGTTATGTATCATATCTCTTTCCACCTGTAGTTATGTATCATATCTCTTTCCACCTGTAGTTCTGTATCATATCTCTTTGCACCTGTAGTTCTGTATTATATCTCTTTGCACCTGTAGTTCTGTATCATATCTCTTTGCACCTATAGTTATGTATCATATCTCTTTCCACCTGTAGTTATGTATCATATCTCTTTCCACCTGTAGTTATGTATCATATCTCTTTCCACCTGTAGTTATGTATCATATCTCTTTCCACCTGTAGTTATGTATCATATCTCTTTGCACCTGTAGTTATGTATCATATCTCTTTGCACCTGTAGTTCTGTATCATATCTCTTTCCACCTGTAGTTATGTATCATATCTCTTTCCACCTGTAGTTCTGTATTATATCTCTTTGCACCTGTAGTTCTGTATTATATCTCTTTGCACCTGTAGTTATGTATCATATCTCTTTGCACCTATAGTTATGTATCATATCTCTTTCCACCTGTAGTTATGTATCATATCTCTTTCCACCTGTAGTTATGTATCATATCTCTTTCCACCTGTAGTTATGTATCATATCTCTTTCCACCTGTAGTTATGTATCATATCTCTTTGCACCTGTAGTTATGCATCATATCTCTTTCCACCTGTAGTTATGTATCATATCTCTTTCCACCTGTAGTTATGCATCATATCTCTTTCCACCTGTAGTTATGTATCATATCTCTTTCCACCTGTAGTTATGTATCATATCTCTTTGCACCTGTAGTTCTGTATTATATCTCTTTGCACCTGTAGTTCTGTATCATATCTCTTTGCACCTATAGTTATGTATCATATCTCTTTCCACCTGTAGTTATGTATCATATCTCTTTCCACCTGTAGTTATGTATCATATCTCTTTCCACCTGTAGTTCTGTATCATATCTCTTTGCACCTGTAGTTCTGTATCATATCTCTTTGCACCTGTAGTTCTGTATCATATCTCTTTCCACCTGTAGTTATGTATCATATCTCTTTCCACCTGTAGTTATGTATCATATCTCTTTCCACCTGTAGTTATGTATCATATCTCTTTCCACCTGTAGTTATGTATCATATCTCTTTCCACCTGTAGTTATGTATCATATCTCTTTCCACCTGTAGTTATGCATCATATCTCTTTCCACCTGTAGTTATGTATCATATCTCTTTGCACCTGTAGTTATGTATCATATCTCTTTCCACCTGTAGTTATGTATCATATCTCTTTCCACCTGTAGTTATGTATCATATCTCTTTCCACCTGTAGTTATGTATCATATCTCTTTCCACCTGTAGTTATGTATCATATCTCTTTCCACCTGTAGTTATGTATCATATCTCTTTCCACCTGTAGTTATGTATCATATCTCTTTGCACCTGTAGTTATGTATCATATCTCTTTCCACCTGTAGTACTGTATCATATCTCTTTGCACCTGTAGTTCTGTATCATATCTCTTTGCACCTGTAGTTCTGTATCATATCTCTTTGCACCTGTAGGTATGTATCATATCTCTTTCCACCTGTAGTTATGTATCATATCTCTTTCCACCTGTAGTTATGTATCATATCTCTTTCCACCTGTAGTTATGTATCATATCTCTTTCCACCTGTAGTTATGTATCATATCTCTTTCCACCTGTAGTTATGTATCATATCTCTTTCCACCTGTAGTTATGTATCATATCTCTTTGCACCTGTAGTTATGTATCATATCTCTTTCCACCTGTAGTTATGTATCATATCTCTTTCCACCTGTAGTTATGTATCATATCTCTTTCCACCTGTAGTTATGTATCATATCTCTTTCCACCTGTAGTTATGCATCATATCTCTTTCCACCTGTAGTTCTGTATCATATCTCTTTCCACCTGTAGTTCTGTATCATATCTCTTTCCACCTGTAGTTCTGTATCATATCTCTTTCCACCTGTAGTTCTGTATCATATCTCTTTCCACCTGTAGTTATGTATCATATGTCTTTCCAGTAAAAAAAAGATCAATAATTAAGTGTCTGCAACTATTTTATTTTTCTATATAAATATTCCACTTTGGGTAACCCTGATCTATAAAAAACGTATCCTTTTTTTTTATATATATACTATAGAGTCATCGTTTATCAAGGCCCAGAGGCCACTAAAGGATAAGGGTTAATGAGTGTCAGGTGAGAAAACACTTTGATGATTAGTTATGGTGGAAGTTGGGTAGAAATTAATTATTTAAGAGGACAGCTCAACAAGAATTTTTTAGATTGGACATTAAAACAGTCATGTTTTAGTCAGCTGTGAAGCAGCTCTGTGGTATTGTGTTTCACAGACAAGCAATTCTGGGAAAATCTCTGTGTAAGTTAGAAAAAAAATGATGAAAACAATTGCTAAGTTTTAATTATGATGCTTGTTCTTGTACGACAAGATTAAATTCATCACATTTGTCTAAGAAATCCTAGTTCTAGTGTCGGCAATTGAACGTCGCAGCTAACTTCTGTACTAGAATCAGCACCATAAATGTTGGCTGTTGTTTTAATATTTTAGAAGTTACTAAGGTCGGCCATGGGCAGTGGTCTATACAAGCACCATGTTATTTGGCGCTTAGAAATAATTATCCATTTGTACTTCAAAGAAATTTTTTATTATCTTGGGAAAGGTTTAGGAGGCTATTGCCAATTTTGACATCTAGGTACATTTCTTTTAAGATTGAAGGCAAAGTCTTTCAGCTTTTGTTGAGACATGGGCCTCAAACATTTCCAATTGCTGTAATGATCGTACCATTATCAAGTGGATGTGCAGCTTCAAACTTTCACGAAAAACACTCGTCTGGCTGAAACCACTATCAATAATTTTTCCCACTTTTTATCTATGCCTAAATTTAAACGCAGATTCCATGAACAAAGTTTCTTTCTTAGAACTGCACACGTGTGGAACTCTCTTCTGTTTGCCTGTTCTCCAGCTGACTACAATATGGTCGTCTTCAAGTTCAACATAAACAAATTTATGATGAAGGGTCCCATTAAGTAATCCAATTTACCAAATTTCCATTACTAATGATTACTACGATTTTATCCTATTGACTACTAAGTGGTGATTCCTATGTATATAAAAAAAAAGTATAGAGTACTGAAAGTTAAAAACACACAATAAAATAATTTGGTTATAATCAGCTAATATACTTCCTAACTTCTGCTGTGTCTGCTACCGCAAGCAGTGCTTTTACTTTTATTGTTCTTCAGTATTTTTATTGTGAAGTGATTTATTGAAATAAAATATAAGAAAAAGATATTATTGAAAAGTACACAAGCTTAACAAAATTACACAGAAAAAATAACACAATTATTCTTTATTTGCACTTTTAACAAAAAATAAAAAAATAAAAGTTTTTATTTTATTTGAAATTTTATAAGAAACATGTTTATGAGTATGAATTTTTTTTTTTTAATTTTTAAAATATACGCTTTTTATTTGAATTTATATAAAAAATATGTTTATGAAAGTATAAAAATAAAATTATTGAAATAAAAATAAAAACTAAAATTATTGAAATCAAAATAATAAAATTTCAAACATAAAAATGTATCCAATATATAATAGTCCAAATAGTTTTAAAAGATTTAAAAGAAAAGTGTTTCCAATAATTCTTTAAAAAAAGAGCGCAAAAAATGTTTCCATTAATTCTTAAAAAAAAAAAATAAAACTAATTTTAATAATTCTTAATTAAAATGAGATCAGAAAAACATTTCAGTGATCTATAAATATAAAAGCAAAAATGTATGTATGTACGCTTCTCCTCGATGTCCACAAAAGGCTTGCGTCGCAACTTCTTAAAACTTTTTATATCCTCTATAAATTGTAATATCTCACACTTAACCACGGAGCTCGCCTGTCTATTTAATTTTATTGACTTTCAAACGTTAATTATTCCACATTTCCCGCATCCGCACGCGTTACATTCGGTTTTTGGTATAAAAAAAAAGTGAAACTCGACTCTAAACTCAAGCTCAGAACCAGTGGTCTCTAGAGAGCTAAGTAACGTTTGTTCAATGTTGACTTTGTCATATCAGATGGTAGCTTTCATTTTGAGACGAGGGAGCGGGTTTTTAAAAACAAACGATCCCGCACAAAATGCTAACTGCTGAATACCTATCGCCGTCACGTCAATCAAAAACGCGCACCTGTTTTTTTTTTTTCACACTTTACTATTTTCCAACTTTATTTTTTTTTTTTTTCACGGGCACCTGTTTTTTTTCTCAGGTTTTTTTCACACACACCTATAAACACCCGGGCAACGCCGGGTACCCCTCGCTAGTTATTAAATAAAAATGAAAAGATCAGAAAAACATAAAAAAAAAGTTAGAAGAGTACATGAACAGGGGAGATAAAGCGAAGGAACAGATTTTTTTTTTTATAACATTTTCGCCCCAAACAAGGCACATCGCCACTTTGATGTAGGGGGCTACTATCAGGGACATAAGCTACAGGGGTACTATGTAGGAAGTTGGGCAGCAAGATGTCGCTTCACGTTACACTTGAACTTCTGCATGTCAGTACAGTTGGGGAAGCAGGGTCCCGGAAGGGAGTTCCAAAGTCTAGCGGTCCTGGGGAAGAAACTATTGGAGTAGAATGCTCTCTTACATCTAGGGATCTCTACTGTGAAAGAGTGGAATTTAACTGCTTGTCAGGTCTGTTGGGGGTATTTATGTCGAGGGAGTACAAGTGCTTGCAGTTCGTCAGAGCATTCACCGTTAAAATACTTGTAGAACAGGCAGAGGGATGCAACATTTCGTCGATGGGACAGAGGCTGAAGCTTAGATGACAGTTCAGGACCTATTAGGTTGGCAACTCTCTTTTGGACCTTGTCCAGGAGCGAGAGACTAGTAGCAAATGCACCAGCCCAAATATGACAACAATACTCCATACATGGACGAATGGTGGCCTTATAGAGGTACAGGATACTTTCGGGCGTTAGTAGCTTTCTAGCATGGTAGAGAGAACCTACCTTCTTCACAGCAGTCCTGGCAATACTCTCAATGTAATTGTTCCAACTCATGTTTCCTGTGAACGTTAGGCTGAGGAGTTTAAAAAATGTACTTTCAGATAAAGAGTCTTTGACCATTGCTATTGGTAGTAGAGAAGATTTGCCTTATCACTGCTTCCAATCGCAACCACGTTAGAAGTTAGGAAGTATGTTAGCTGACTATAACCAAAAATTCAAATATCCGACTCTTGAATTATATTAACAGTTCTCCAAAACACGACAACAACAACTCGATCTGTCCTTTGTTTCTCTTGCTGAACACTCACTGTCATCCCAACGTGTTACGTTTACTTTACTTTCTCTCCGAGACGAAAGTTTCTACTCTCTTTTTTTTTCAACGATGATTTGATGTTTCGCCGATGCAAAAATGTTTGAATAAATGAAATTTACATGAAAAAAAAACCAACAAAATTCTATCTTGTAAGTTCAGTCCCCAATGAATGATACACAATGTAATCCTCACTTTTTTACCTTGTGGATCCGCATGCTTGCTGCTATAAAAAAATCCTTTTAACTGTGTTTCATCAAAAATTTGGGATTACGGAAGCCTTGCATGTTCAGTATCTCAGGTGGTTTAGCCGTGTCCAGCATGTCACCTTTTACATCGACTTCATGACACGTTTGGATATCTTGAGCAATAATCGAGCATGTTAGACTGAAGAAAACCTGGCTTGAGCACATCAAAATTAATTTGACTACAAATTGACTGATGTTGACCATTTGATTGGACTGCATAAAGAGCAAGCATGAGATGTGGCCTGATATTGCCCACTCCAGTAACATCCTTTGCAAGGGGTTTGCATGTTTATCAAGTAGTCAGTGGCATTTGCTTCAAACATGGTATTTTTAAAATATGGTAAAACTTGCACATTAGTTGCAGATATCATCTACAGCTAATTGATTTTCTTAATCTACACTTTCAGGCTCTCATCCGGGCCCGCAAGGCAAATCATATAAAGTCTTACCACGAGTTGGCTTTAACAGGTAAGAGGTTGATTTTCATCATTTTACATTTAACAGGTAAGAGGTTGATTTTCATCATTTTACATTTAACAGGTAAGAGGTTGATTTTCATCATTTTACATTTAACAGGTAAGAGGTTGATTTTCATCATTTTACATTTATATTTCAGGTTAAATAAAAAAAACAAACAAAACAAGATCAAATCTATTTTTAAAATATATGTCTACTGTTTGCGATGGTTGATGACAGTTATGAGTTGCAGACAATGTCCTGTTTGTGACAGTTGGTGGCTTGGTGGTTCCCCAAGGGAGATCGGAGAGATTGGAGTCGAAGCCAGACAAGAGTAGGATCAAGAAAAAACATTGCTGGAGATTGATGCAACCATGCAGCCAGTAGTGGGCAACGTTTGGGGGGGAGGGTCCTCATTCTACACTACACGATGGTATCACACACACACACACACACACAAATCATAACTGATTTTCATCAAGTACTTGTCTTATGTTATTTTATTGAAAGACAGAATATGAAAGACAGACAAAGCATTTTATATGGATGTGTGGACACAGCTTATAAATGACAGACTCATTTTCACATCTTACTAATTTCATTTAAAATGTTATTTCAAACTTAAGCATGACAGACCGACTGACCAGCAGATTGAACCCTAATTACAGATACCTGGCCTCATTGAAAAAATATATGAATCATTTCTAACACTATGCATTGTGTCTGTCTATTCTAAATGAATAATTGCAGATCTTTTTCTTGATCCTGACTATATTAATATTAAAACATTTTAGACTCATCTATAATATAAATCTCACCTGTCTGTTTAAATGTATGTATGTATGTATGTATGTTTGTATGCCTAAAACTTTTGACAGAGGCAACGAATTTTCATGAGATCAGTATTGTTTTAAAGCTCAAACCTTCGGACGACAAATATCGAGAAGTTTGGCTAAAAACATTAATTCCTTCACCCTCAACTGGGCACTTTTCTACAAGGAGGGGGTCGCTTTTTTTGACGATATTTTTGAAAGGCATCCCCTCTTTTCGATTGACTAGCCTTAATTTAAACCTTCACCACTTCCAGTTTGATGCTGGACGCAACGGCAAAGATGTCACTTTTTTTTTTCACATTCTTTTTCTCTTTCCCGGTACGGGTTCGAGCCTGCCTGCCTATTACGACTTTTTTATTTTGCTCAACACACACCTCCAAACACCTGGGCAATGCCGGGCACCGAAGCTAGTTTAATTCTAAATGATACAATAGTAGTTTCGGTGATTATATAGATTGGTGATCTTTTAAACAAACACATTTCAGGTGAAACGATTACGTACTTGTGTGTCATGTCAAAGTTAGTATAAACTAGCATAAACTGATGCTGCCCCGGATTGAATGATGATCAACTAATGTTTAACACTCCCATATTTTTATTGTCATCAAAATCGGTGAAATCGCCTATTTTTTAATCAAGTCAATTGATTGCCTGCTCTAGTTGGGGACTCATCACGGTGCACCAGGAGGAAGCTTCACAGGTATGCAGTGACTTAGTTAACAATACATAGTAGTCTATATTGCACTGTAGAGAACCTACTGTTAATTTTATAAAATTATTTTTATATATAATAGCTTAAATTAAAATTTAAAATGCAAATGTCAAGTCATACTTCAATTGTGCTCCAAACAGAAACACTCATTTTGAATGCGCTCCTGTCATATCAAAGAACCTACTGTTGATTTTATATGCCTAATTTTATATAGTTATTCTATATATTTTTATAACTTCTTTATTTTTTTATTCTGTATTTTATAGTTTCATTTTGTATATTTTTTCACTCTGTATATTTTTATAGATTTTTTTTATTCATTTTTAAAATTTTATATTGTTTAATTTTAATGTAATTTAATTCTATATGTATTTTTTTTAAGTTCTTTATTTATTTTTAAAACTTCTATGTTTTCATAATTTTTTTCAGGATGTCCAGTCACGCTAATTCTTTGACCGAAGATTTTTGTTTGAAACTTGATGAAATTCTTAAAAAAATTGCACTCACCAAAGCACATTTCGTACACTGCATAAAGGTTTGTTTTTATTATTGAGATTTCAAATTTTGATGCTTGTGTACACTAGTGAGTTTTTAAAGCAATGCATTTCAGGTGAAAACATTACATACTCATGTGTCATGTCGAAATTAGTATAAATTCCAAAAATTATGAAAAATGATCCAGTAGAAAAATAATTACACGTAAAAATAAAATTTATTGAGTTTTAATGAAGAGCAGTTGTGTGATCAATTCATTATGACAAACTGACTTATCTCCCTGGACGTAAATTGACAGTCCACCATTTTTAAGCACAATGTAATTGTGGATGATTTTTTTATTAAAAAAACACATATATATATATATTGGGGTATTCAATTGACTATATATATATATATATAGTCAATTGAATACCCCAATTGAAATGAATGGCTCTTGTCCTGAGGAAGCGCCATGCTTTGACAAACTTCTGGGACTGACCTTCACTCCTGACCTGAAAGAGAACGCATACATCAAATCTATTGCCTAGATCGCCAGAAAAATGGTTGGATCATTTTACCGCCCCAACAGATATCTCACTGCTGATGCAATTCTCTACCTGTATAAGAGCCAAGTACGTCCTATGATGAAGTACATTGCCACATCTAGACAGGAGCTGCTTCAAGCTCCTATCTTGCCTTGACAGAGTTCAAAATTGGCATTGAAACCTGCAAAGGTAATGTTCTTTTTTCCTCCTTGGCAACTCATTCCCACAGAAGAGACATTGTGAGTCTGTCTGCTCTATCATTATTTTTATGGCAAGTGCTCGTCTGAGCTTCAATCTGTGGTCCTCTCCTTGAAAAACTTTCACATAAAGCATTTGACTAATTACAACCACTATCAACAATTTCACCCACTTTCTACCTGTGCCTAAATCTAAATACAGATTCCATGAACAAAGATTATTACCTAGAACTTCCCTCCTGTGAAACTCTGTTTCACTGGCCTGCTTTCCAGCTGACAATAATATGGCCATCTTCAAGTCCAATATAAACAAGTTCTTATTGTTCTAAATAATCAAATTATACCCAATTTCCATAATTGATAACTAGTACATTGTTGTCCTGATGACCACTTGACCTTTATCCTTGAATGACCTTCGGGCCTTGATAAGTGGTGACTTCCCTGTAAAAAAAAGTACATTTTCTACTCGATTAAATTTTTAATAATTTTTGGAATTTATATGAATTTCAACATGATTTGTAAGTATGTAATAATGTTTTCACTTGAAATATATTTGCTTAAAAGATCACCAATCTATACAAGCACCCAAATTTCTTTATTAGATTAATGATCTAAACATAGAGATGTGGTTATTTAATAAGTGACGATATCAATATCGTTAAATGTTTTAAATATCAATATCGTTAAATGTTTTAAATATCAATATCGTTAAATGTTTTAAATATCAATATCGTTAAATGTTTTAAATATCAATATCGTTAAATGTTTTAAATATCAATATCGTTAAATGTTTTAAATATCAATATCGTTAAATGTTTTAAATATCAATATCGTTAAATGTTTTAAATATCACCAAACAAGGATAAAACAAAAAAAAAACAGTTTAATACTATTACATATTCTAGAAAAACACGATCAGCAAAGATTTAAATAAATTTTTCAAGAAGTTTTTCACTCCAGCACCAAGTCATAGTCTCCAGGGAATCCAGCAAAGAAATCTACCATACGTGCTTTTGTTTCATTCTAAGAAGGGCTGCATTCTCCCAAATCTGTTGCCAAAATTGCTGAAAAAAATAGTTTGATCATTCTACCGCTCCAGTAGATGTATCTTACTTCTGATGTAATCCTTTATCTGCATAAGAGCTCAATACGTCCTAAAATGGAATATTGTTGCCACATCTGGCAGGAGCTGCTCAGCATGCCCCATCTTGTTTTGATAGTTAAGAACTGGCTTCAAAACCTAATAGATGATTCTTTTTCTCTTTTCTGCAACTTGTTTCCCAAAGAAGATATGTTGCAAGCCTGTCTCTGCTCTATTGTTATTTTCATGACAAGTGCTTGTCTGAGCTCCAACCTATGGTTCTCCCTTGCAAAACTTTCACAAAAGAACACTCATCTAGCTGCAACCACTGTCAACAATTTTCCCCATTTTCTATCTTTACCTAATTCGAAATGCAGATTCCATGAACAAAGCTTCTTTCTTAGAACTGTCCGCATGTGGATATCTGTTCCATTGGCCTTTTTTTGGTCAATTACAATATGGTCATCTTCAAAGTCCATGTAAACAAGTTATTGTTGAGCCGTCCCCATAAATAATCAAATTCTACCCAATTTACACCATTAACCATTACTATAGTATCACCTTACATTCATTAATCCTTATCCTCAAGTGGTCTTCAGGCCTTAATGATGGCTTAAGTAGCCACTCCCTTATAAAAAAAAAAAAGTTAGTGAAAATGTCTACCATATCCAGATTTAAAGTCATCGTAAACAAATATTCAGACATTTTTCAATTGTTCTTTTACATGGCTTGTTGTGCTGTTGGATATTGAGCTAGTGCAACGCCGATAAAGTCAAAGGTGTACACATTTCGGATGGATTTTAATCTACATTTTTGTGTCCCATAAAAATGACTTAAAATGTAATTATCGAAAACAAAGAAAGGTTTACATTCAAAGTCGGGAAGTTAGAATTGTGCAATGTAAAATAAAAAAAGGAACAATTAAATATTTTTAATATTTACATTCCAGGAATGATATCTTTATAAGACAGTTAACATAAACAACTGAGAGATAGATAAATAGAAAGAGAGAGAGAGAGAGAGAGAGAGAGAGAGAGAGAGAGAGAGAGAGAGGAAGACAGAATCATCCAATGTGATTGACATTTCTCTGTTGTCACCTGCCACACACGCACTCACCCTTACAGCTAAACACAGTTATGTTCTCTCTCTCTCTTGTTGTCATTGTACAGTAAATAAACTTCTATGTTAACAAAATATTTTTGTGTTAATTTTCAGAACAACAGCAAAAGAATTGTCAGGTGTATATATAATTTTGCAAGCATTTGAAAAGTGCAAACTAGAAAATCATATATACATTTAATAATGCAACAGTTGCGCTTTGCTATTTTTTGGCCAATAAATTCGGTTTGATTAGTTGCGATTATCTAGTGGTTTTAATCTCTCACAACTGCACATATATCTGGAGGCTGTAACTGGAAACTGTTTCGAAGAGAAACTACTTACAACAATCATAATTTATGATATACCTTATTTTTTGGTAAAAGAGAAACAATATACTTGATGATGACTTCTGGTTTTAGATTTGGAAATAAAGTATGTTTATCAGAAAATGGTCTCTTTTCATTATCGTTCAGTTAGAGTATAGCGGGATTTTAAATTTCAATAGTTTTACAAGAATCACTGAATTTCATCATAAAAAAAAAATCAGTTTTGTTTTTTTTCCCGACATAATTTTGTTTTTTTTTCTTTTTGTCCAGAGCAACGACTTACAATCCTACCTCACATTTAAAATGGACACAATATGTCGTCAACTGTCAGCAATGCAATTGGTGGAAACTGTAAATTTGATGAAAACAAGTGAGTAGCATTTTTTTCTGAATATTTTTTTGAGATAAAGATTATTTGTATTGTTTGGATTCTATCGTTACTGTTGATTTTATACACTGGGCACTTCTGCTCGTGCAGTGATAAAACTTTTCAAATGCACTTGTAATATTAGGCTGTATAAGGGTGTTAACTTTGGTTAACAAGAGCATGCTACCCCAGGGATTAAATAGAGGGTTCCATTCAAAATTCTGTGAAGATTCCCGGGTTCGACAAGATACACCTGAAGACGGCCAGAAGTTACATAGACTGAAACATTGTTAAAATAACACTCAAGATGAAAATGGTAGTCAGAAGAATCCAAATAATCTGAATAATCAATCCTTATCTCAAAAGTTCAGAAACACAGTATTAAGGATTTCAACAGTATTTTCATGGCTAGTGCTCGTCTGAGTTCCAATCTATGACCCCCCCCCCCTCACCAAACACACGAGAAACACTCATCTAGCTGAAACCGTGAACAAAGCTTCTTTCTTAGAACTGCACGCCTACTCTCTTCCGTTTGCCTGCTTTCCAGCTGACTACAATTTGGTCGTCTTCAAGTCCAATGTAAACAACTTCTTGATGAGCCGTCCCACTTAAGTAATCCAATTTTTCAAATTTCTACTACTAATGATTACTATGATATTGTCCCACTGATTACTGTACACTCATTAATCCTTATCCTCGAATGGCCTCCAGGCCTTGATAAGCCCCCCTCCCAGTCTATGCCTGACTTGTCCACCAAGTTTCAGTCAGGAATGTCCAACAGTTTTTGCTTTATTGTTGTTCGATGATAAGCACACCTGCATTCAATGTATAAAATTGTCAATAATCCCCCCCCCCTCCTCCATCTTTAGACTTCCCTAAGTTTTTGTTGTGACGGTCCTTTTTAGCCCAGGAATAATTTGTAAACTGTTTTGTTAGATATGGTGGGGGGGAGTTAGGGTCCAGTGAGTGTGAAACCCATTCAGGATCATACCTGCTACTTATGAGTTGATCACCAAAATGTCCCTGCATATTATTGAATAGTCAAAACAAAGACTGTTGGACATTTATGACGAACTTGGTGGACAAGTCAGATATAGAATATTGGATTGTAGAAAGGATTGTGAATTTTTATTAATGATTTCACAGTGAAGGGAATTTTTTCTGACCAGTGTAGGTTGAGGACATGTGTTGCCTGAAGAGAAATGAGATATGAAAATGATACAATGAATGTATAATGAAAGTCAATTTCTAAAAAAAAAAAAAAGCTTCCAATTTGCTATAAATCAGCACGGAAGTAGTAAGGCATGGAAAACTGTCATGAACCTTTTATTATATTGTGGTTGAATTAATTTTCTTTTTTGTTTTCCAGCGCCAATCCACCGAATGAAATATTCAGTGTTCAATACCCGTTATCAACTCCTTCTGCCCAAACATTCCAAAGATTTTAATGTTAATCCTCTTGCTACAAGTGAGGTAAGTCTTATATAACACTAGCTGAAGTACTCCTCATTGGGTGTGTTTGTAATATTGAGGCATTCTTGACCGCAATTTTTCACCTGCTAACACGATTAAAGTTTGATTTTTAATAATTCAGTAATATTCAGTTAATTTCAACTGCATAATTTGGAAGCTAACATTGTAATTTATTAGAACTGACAAAAAAAATCAGTAGAAACCATTGTTTTTATCTGAAAATTCCATTTATCAACTACAAAAATTTTGTTCTGATGGTGTAGAAGTGCCAAAAAATTTTTTAAACTTAATTCATATATATATATATATATATATATATATATATATATAGTTAGTTAGTTATAAAATATACATGGCGATTAAGCTACACTGAATATTCTGCGTTTCATCCACTCTAGGACTCTTCAGGCTTATGCGCAAATTTTTTGGTTGTCTGTCGTTTTTATATACGCATCTTCTATTGAGATTTTTGTTAGCCCATCAGCTTTCTAGTATCCACCGCGCCCTTCCTATCAGCCAATGAACATGCAGAAAGATGATTGGCTAACTAAAATCTCAAAAGAAGATGCGTATATAAAAATGACAGACAATCAAAAAATTCGCGCATAAGCCTGAAGAGTCCTAGAGTGGATGAAACGCGGAATATTCAGTGTAGCTTAATCGCCATATATATTTTATAACTAACTAACTAGCTCTACCTATGTATTGAGCACTTTTGAAGTAAATACTTAAAGTTTACGCATAAATTTATACTTTCGTATATTAATTTTATGTGAGTAAATGAAGTAGTTATATATATATATATATATATATATATAAATATATATATATATATATATATATATATAAATTTAGGTTAAAAAAAGGTTTTTGAAGTTGTTAATATCGCTAAAAAAATGGCAACAATAAATCTTAAATTTAAAAGCGATAAAAAAAATTGTGCATTCAAGTAGTGATCTATTGTGGTACACTGGTACAATATCAGACTGCGGCTACTGGTGTTATGAGTTTGATCCTCACCTATGCTGACAACGGCTCAGAGCTAGAAACATGCATATCCATAGGTCAGTGGCGTAGCATCAGTTTTTGCCACCTGGGGCAGTCGGAAAATTTGCCGTCTCCTCTCCCATCCGCTGGCATATAATTACCTCCCCCCCCCACGCTGGCATATAATTACCTCTCCCCCCGGCATATGATTACCTGTTTTGCCCCCTCCCGCTGGTATATGATTACCTGTTTTTCCGCCCCCTACCCCCGCCTACTACTGGCATATGACAATCTGTTAAAACCTTCAAAATTCCAAAAAGCCCTCAAAATATTAATTTTCATTGAACTAATGTTTACACAATTCCCTTCAGATTAATGTTTACACAATTCCCCGTTTTTTTTTTAAATTTAATTTTATTTAACAATTTCTTTTCAATAATTCGAATAATAATTTTATGTAAACATTAATCTGAAAGGAATTATATAAATGTTAATATGAAACAAAAGAAACCAAATATTTTTTTCAAAACAAAAACGTATAATTCAAATTATAAAAAAATGTTAAATTAATTGGCTACACAAACAAATATAATAATAAATTTAAATGAGAACGTTTGGAAACCTAAAAATGTTATGAAATGATAAAATCATTTTTATTTACTTTTTTGTTGTTGTTAAAGTCCGAATTTTCACAAAAAACATGGCTGTATCAAAGAGAGGATAGTCCGATGTAGTTTTCTTTTCTTTTTCTTCGTAATGTTATTATTAAGAGGTCCAGCCTCTCGAAGAGAAAAAAAAAACGTCTTGTACAAGTTCTTGATGAGTCGTTCCACTTGTTAACAAATTTACCAAATTTCCATTACTAATGATTACTATATTGTCCAATTTCTACTGTACACTCTTTAACTCTTATCCTTGAGTGGCCTCGTGGCCTTGATAAGTGGTGGTGTCTATGTAAAAAAAAAAAAATCTGTCTATGACAGACAGCATTTCCTGTCTCAACTCAGTATCAAACTCCAGTGCTACATCAGTCAATCATTCACCACCCATTCGTTTCTTTTTGTGGATACGATGCTCCATGCGTATCCCCATTTCAGAGCAGAGTTTTTTGACTCGTCTATTGAAGTGTCCACCATATTTTCTCTATTCTGAAGGCGGCAATTTCTCAACGCCGTCAGTCTGACAGAACTTTGTTGCAGCCCTTTTCTTGAAGATACTTCTGGGCATCATTGATTTCTGGGAGAATAATTTTCCAGAAGCTCAGAAATAAAAGAAACGGAAACAACAATACTGAGTTGGAAATTAAAGATGCATCTGGTCTTGTGGTTGCATTGTCTCCTCCTTCTGTGAGCGGTTCCATGGCAATGATGACTTCCGATAATTTTTTTTACCACATCATTTACAGCATCTGCTCGACTACTCCAACTAGTTTCTGTAGTCCGCTTAATACTTAGACCGGTCAACTGAATCAAGATGTCCCAGCGATGTGTAGATGCAGAAAAGAATGAGAATAACCTGTCCAGTATGCAAAAAATGTAACAGAGTGAATCGCTACAGAAGCAGCATTGTACACAAGCCAGATTTAATGAATGGTTAGTGCATGGCACAAATAGAGCTTTTGGGTTGATTTTGGAGATTCATTTCTACACATCCGATCGATGGCATAATAGCAGCATTGTCAAATGCCTGGCCAATACAGTCATCAATCTGAATCCCATCGTTCTCCAGTTTTCTCAAAATCAGTTTAGAAATTTCCTTTGTGCTTTTACCTTTTGTCTTGATGGAGCGGAGAAATGACTCATCCACTGTCACTTTTTTCGTCAATTTTTACGTAGTGCAATACCTCACTCATCTGGTCTTTATGGGATACATCAGGAATTCTATAAAAAATTATGCGAAAATATTTGCTTTCTTTGATCTGATCGATGATTTTCTTTTTCACCTGCTTTGCCAAAATGCTCACAAATTCATTTTGAATTTTTGGTGACAGATAAGAAGTAGCGATTTTCTTTCCCAGATTAACTTTCACCAAATTTTCACGGAACACATGGTCATACTTGGCCAATAAATTTACCAATTCTAAAAAATTCCTTTGTTTTCTTGATCTCTTTCATCATTATGGATGTCTTCACAGTGAATTCGTAGTGTCAGATTCTGCTCGGCGAGAAACCTGATGATGTCCAGCAATCTAACTAGAATTTCCTGCCACTTCTTAATTTCCTTCTTAATAAGATGTTGCTGTACTTTGTCAACTATGTTTCCTTCAGCAAGTCAGATCTCTAGATCCTTCCAGTTAAGTAATGCTTGAGCAATATTAAGTGGACGTAAAATGATTTTTCATTTCAGAGACATTGTAGCATTTTAGAACATTAACCAAAAATTATTATTTTCCTCATGGAAATAAATTCTGTAAGCTTTTTTTTTTTTTTGGGGGGGGGGGGATCTAAGCAATTATGCATAGTTTTACAACCTTGCCAGTCAGACTTCGGCTAAGTGAACATTTCTACAATGTTAGATTATTATTCATCATTGTAGGTTAAATTAATGTACGAAAGTTTAAATTTAAAAATAATTGTTTGTGCTTTTTTTCAGCCAGATTTTCAAGGTGTCCATATGCAATTGCATAAAAAAAAAGGAAAATATCATTTTAAGCCATGGATTTTAGTCTAAAATTCTCACAATATTAGTAAAAAGTAGTTCTATTATAATTATCTGTATCTTGTTTTTTTTTTTTTTTCTTTTTTTGCATTAAAACAAATCAATCTACTACATATCTATGACAGTAGTAATGACAAAGCAAATATTTATGATTAGGGTAAACACATGAACATTCTTTGGTAGAGAGAACGTATAGAATAGTTAAAAATACATTCACATCCGTTCTTAAGTTAAGAATTGTTTTCTATATATGTTATTTAGAAACTCATGTTTAAAATGGAAAGGGGACTTTGTTAACTATGCTGTATGTATACCATTTTATTTTGCATAACAATCGTTAATTATTTTCAATTGTTTATCAAATATTCAAATAGCATTTTGCCAACTAATGACAAATATAAATCGGCTTTGTTTTGAAAGAGAATGCATCTTTAGTTGTTTCATTATTTTCAATCAATTAAACAGAAAACATTTGAGAAAAATATTTAGCCCCCCCCCGTATATTTAATATATGCCCCTCCCACACACACACTGTGCATTTTTTGTTTGCGAAAATATATGCAGACATAAGAAGGTTTTACAGTAATTCGAAAAAAAAGACAAAAACAAATCACTGATTAAATATTTAGAAATTTAAAAAAATATCGGAATCGAGAATCGTATCGGATCATGAGTTTAGGACAGAATCGGTAATTGAATCGAGGAAAAAATTTGGAATCATCCCATCACTAGTATATGATGATTGCAATGTCTTGTCAGACGAGTGCCACTCCCTCAGGCACTGAAAATCTATGAACCGAAAATAACTTTAGTCCTGCCAGCGAAATTCACACGCTCAAGCAGACATGACACTGAATACGGTCACTGGTATACATACATATATATACATGCACGCATACATACATATAACCACATACATACACACATACATATAACCCACATATATGCATACATACATACACAATACACATACATACATAAACATACACAAGACAGTCATTGGCATATATATATATATATATATATATATATATATATATATATATATATATATATATATAAATGCAAATATACATATATACACATACACACATACATATATGTAAACATACACACATATATACATACACAATGCATAATACACATACATACATATACATACACACCTGCACATATACATACATACACACACACATATACAAATACATATACACATATATATATACATACATTTACACAAATATGTACTCATACACATGTACATAAACATATAATGATGGCAGATTAATTATTACATGCTTCCAGCATTTCACGCCTACACGCATCACAACTTTTCCATCGCCACAGGACCATTTTTTTATAGACAAATGCTCAAGGGAGTATCTATACAAAGATGATGTTACAGAGTTTTAGCTTTGTACGACAGCTAAATCTCTCTCTCGGTTCAAAATGTTGAGATCCAGCAACAATAAGAGCAAAATAGCCAGCAACAAGTCAAACTGCAGACCAGATACTGGTCTCCTGCTTTGTTTTATTTTTTAAATCAGAGATTTGCTTCTCCTAGAGGGGTTGCTTTCACCACGGCTTACGGGAGCCCTCTCCACTCCACATACACATGGAAATAAACACATGTGTACATACAGATGTACACCAACATACATATGCATGTGCACACACATGCAAACATAATCACGTAGAGGCACACATATACGCATATACATACATATGCATATACATACGCACACACACATATACATGTAAAATACACATGAAGGAACATTCCAAAAGTCATAAATAGTAAGTGATCCGCGACTGGACCGTTTTTGTCCCTTTTCCTCCCTGAACTTTTTTTTTTTTTTTTTTAGTAAAGTTTGTTTTAGACTCACACTTCTGCAGTACATGATAATGATGTTGACAAATTCACACATAATTTTCCAAATAAATCAACGTACGAAACGACGAGAACACAATCCAACTGAAATGAATTAAAGACGCTTGGATTTTTTTTTTTTCACTAGTATATATATATATATATATATATATATATATATATATACCTAGGGGATCGGACAAAAGGACACCAGACAAAACCCACCAGCTAATTAAAGCAAAAACAGATAAAATCCAAATGAATCAAAAAAATTAAAAAATCACTTTTTATATTTTTATTTTTTAAATTAAAATTTAAATTAAATTTAGGAAAATTAGACACCAGGGAACTAATTTTGGCAAGGTATGAAAATTAAACATCTACGGAATAAATGTCAAATGAAGATAGAGTTTAAGACCATTCTTAAAGACGATATAGTTTTAAATAGGATTTAAGGGCCTCATAGAAATATACATATTTCTAAATATTTACTGTTATTGTAAGTTGTAAGTAAGTTGATTTTTCTAAGTTAGGTATGTGTTCTAAGGAGATTTTTCTTGTATTATCTTTTACAATTATTATATTAATAAAAAAAAGTAAAAAATTAAAATCCTATTACCAGAATTAATTCAATAAATTTTGGTTTAATCATAAATACAGTGATTATAAAATTTTGTTAATAGTTTGAAAAAAATTAATTACTCTGTGATTGTTCGAAACTTGATTGAAATTCGGCAGTATTTAAACTATCAAATAGAAAGCCAAATAGTATTTAAGGTGTAGCGCTTAGTTTTCATTTAAAATTATATTCCCTGATATGACGATCATAAAATCTGTTTACAGTGGATTTTATTCCGTACTTGCTTAATGTTTCTACAATTCCAAAATGATGTAATTTTCTGTTGTATCATTTAATTATCAGTGATGTTTGAAAGTATTTTTCTTGACAAAAATGTTTTGATTAATTTTTCAACTTCTTTTGGAACATGTACTTCAACTACTTTACTTGGCAAGGTTACCTAGAGAATTTATGCATCTTTTTCTTTTAACTTTGTTTTACAAATAAAATAAATTTCCATCGTATTTTGATGTTATTATCATTTAAGTTTTAGTGATAATTTAAAAACAATAAATATTTATCATTAGTACTCTAGAAGTTTCACCGACCACAAACTTAACCACAATCAGAATTTTATTGCAAATCGCATCACAATATGACCTAAACATCCATCAAATGAACGTAAAAAATGCTTATTTGAATGCCCCAATAGACTGAAATTTATATTACGCCCTCCAGAGGGATCTATAATGAAAAATGAAAATAGCGTGTGGCGACTTAAGTCATTGTAGGTCTAAAGCAGAGTGCTCAGTGTTGGAATACAGTATTTCATGATTATATGATTAAACAACAATTTAAACAATGCCCAGCAGACCCCTGTTTATATACCCAACACAAAGACAATAAACTACTGATTTTGGTTTTTACTAATAATGAAAAATTTAATTAAATCGATTTTGGAATCGTAAATTAGGGACATATTTTTCAGAGTCCAATACCTCCAAAAGTTACGATTTTTTTTACATTTTTGATAAAAAATTCCTAATTTTTTGTTAGCTTTTATTTATTTTTTATTTTCTATTTTTATCCCCTCAAAATGCCGCCCCTCCTGACATGGGCCGCTCGTAAAGTAGGGACACATTTTTCTGATTCCGATACCTCCAAAAGTTCTGATGTTTTACAACCTTTTCAGTAAAAAAAATTCCGATTTTTTTTGTTATTTTTTAATTTATTGTTTCTATTTTCTATTTTTAACTTCTCAAAATGCTGCCCTTGATGTGTGCCACTCATAAAATAGGGACACATTTTTCTGATTCTGATATCTCTAAAAGTCCCGATGTTTTACAACCTTTTCGGCATAAAGTTTCAGATTTTTTGTTAGCTTCCATTTATTTTTATTTATTTTTTTTCTCCTCCCAAAATGCCGCCCCCTGGAATGTACTGCCCAGGGCGCCCCACTTCCGCCCTGCCCTTCCCATAGGTATACTTTTATGCACATAAATAATATTTAACAATAAATAAACCGAGTTATGTGTTCATCAACGTTTCGTCTTTATTTTGAGATTTCCTCTGGATGAATGAAATTAAGAAAACAAAAACACCAGTACAAATATTTGAAAATTTTCTTGTGAAAAGTGTGACGCTGTTCCATTTCAATAGAAAAAAAAGACGGAAATTCAAAAAAAAGGGAGGAGGTTGTGTTGTTAAAGAGAAGGAGATTTTTTAATAATGTCATATAGCCGTTAATGTATTTGTAAAAAATATGATGCAGTTAATATTATTTCTCAAAAAAAAAAAAATATGTCTGTTAAAATTCAAATATAGGTGTGTAACTGAAATGAAACGAGTGTATTTTTGTTATGTAATTTATTGATTGTGATTATATGTATTAATTATTAGAGGAGGTGTTTCTATTGAGTGAGAGGATTAACCTGTGTCTACAACTAAATTATGTTCTTTTAATAAAAGTTTACTTATTAATGGCGCTACATTATAGAAAGCTCCACATTGTTTAATTATGCTTGAATTTGCAATAAGCGCTGATCCAAGAAGTCTTCGTGGAGGTTTCTATAATGTAGCGCCATTAATAAGTAAACTCTATTAAAAGAACATAATTTAATTGTAGACATAGGTTAACCCTCTCACACCATAGAAACACCTCCTATAATAACTAATACATATAATCTCAATCAATAAATTGCATAACAAAAACACACTCGTTTCATTTCAGTTACGCACCTATATTTGAATTTTTACAGACATATATTTTTTTTTTTTCAGAAAGAATATTAACTGCGTCATATTTTTTAAAAATACATTAACGGCTAGTAATTGTCTGCATTTCTGGGATGATGTGTTTTTATTGATTGAGATTGTCGGACTGACTTCCTCATCTTGGTTGTTATCGTCACAACGTTTTGGCTGTTTTGCCCTCCGGCCTTCATCAGGTGTTTTGTATCGAACTGGGGAACCGTTTGTTAGGAGTCTCGAACCCAACCCTTTATTATTATTATGGGGGTACCGTGTTCGGACTCCAGCTAGGCTCTGGGACATAGTTGCTGATTCTCTGTTTTGAATGTTACTTTTCACTGCCTTCGTTCAGGATTGAACTCAACACCTTTGGGTAACTGTAAACTTTGATACAACGTCTAGGACCACTCGGCCATACATCACTGGGACGTCTAGGACCACTCGGCCATATGTGACTGGGACATCTAGGACCATGCGGCCATACATCACTGGGACATCTAGGACCACTCGGCCATATGTGACTGGGACATCTAGGACCATGCGGCCATATGTCACTGGGACATATGGCTGAGTAGTCCTAGACGTTGTATCAAAGTTTACAGTTACTCAAAGGTGTTGAGTTCAATCCTGAATGAAGGCAGTGAAAAGTAACATTCAAAACAGAGGATCAGCAACTATGTCCCAGAGCCTAGCTGGAGTCCGAACACGGTACCCCCGTAATAATAATAAAGGGTTGGGTTCGAGACTCCTAACAAACGGTTCCCCAGTTCGATACAAAACATCTGATGAAGGCCGGAGGGTAAAACGGCCGAAACATTGTGACTATAACAACCAAGATGAGGAAGTCAGTCCGACAATCTCAATCAACATTAACGGCTATATGATGTTATTAAAAATCATCTCCTCTTTAACAACGTCCCACCCCCTTTTGAATTTTCAATGTCTTTTTCTGTTGCTGAAATGGAACAGCGTCACACTTTTTAAAAGAAAATTTACAAATATTTGTACTGATGTTTTCATTCATCCAGAGGAAGTCTCGAAATAAAGATGAAACATTGATGAACACATAACTCGGTTTGTTCCTTTTTATTTCACTATTTTGTCGAAATACTATTTCCATTATTCTCATCATATGTTATGACCTTAACCTTGAAAAATAGTGTGCACCATCCCTAGGTGGGGAGTCTACGAAGAGCCACACTAAATATGACCTTAACCTTTGACCTTGAGCTTGAAAATGATGTGCACCATTCCTAGGTGGGGGACCATTAACAAGTCCAGTTTGGTCATGATCAATCCAGTGCTTTGAGCTGTATGATAGTTGTAATGTACA
The DNA here is from genome assembly GCF_053919585.1 of Euprymna scolopes. Classification (NCBI taxonomy): domain Eukaryota; kingdom Metazoa; phylum Mollusca; class Cephalopoda; order Sepiida; family Sepiolidae; genus Euprymna; species Euprymna scolopes. Next base: position 31,006,617 of record NC_136503.1, read on the forward strand.
CACACACATGAACACTACTACTTTCCATATATATATATATATATATATATATAAGAAAGAATCATTTGTTTGTTTTTTTATCTGCTAAATACAACAAAACTTTAAAAATTTAAATTTTGTATGACGCAAATTGTTGCAAGTGGTTCATATTTTTGTTCATGTCTTATTTGATTAGTTTCAAATGTCTTCCACATGTTTCCATGCATCGCAAATTTGTGTTGTAGTAAACGATAATTCATACGACTCCAAAATGCATGACACAAAATTTCTGATGCTTTTTGTTCTTATTTCTTTAGATCATTCTTAACAATCTGAAAGATGTCAGTCGCAATTTTAATGTGGACGACAACAGCTTTAATTGGATTTTCAGACAAAAGCATTTGCTCTTCAGGTAAAAAAACAAAACAATACTTTTTGTGTATAAAGTATTTCTTGTCTATATATAAAAGTGACTTAGTGTGTGTGTCTGTGTAAGACGGCCTCTACAAAATTACTCTATCAACTTTTGGTCTGCAGACTTGAAACTTGATATATGGGGTATTTGGACTTATGTAACAAAATTTGATTTCGTTTTTAGCCAGAAAAAAAATAGCTGCTAAGGCATCCAAATTGCAAAAATGGGAACTTGGCAGGCGTAAGTCGATATAATTTGTATCCTCTATGCATGCACAAATGTACATGTATATATGTTTAACTGTGTTAGGTTTTGAGGGTATCATCAGCTAGAATCGAAATCAAAACATACAACTGTCCGGCTTTATTCATTACCATCTGACTTAAATTCATATGCATACAAAATTTTAAAAAAATAACGTTGTTAAAGATATAAGTCTATATTTACAGAAAAGTACTTTAAGTCGACGTATGCCTACCAAGTTGAAATTTTTTCAAATTTTGACCCTTAGCAGCTATTTTTACTGGCTTTAAACCAAATCAAATTTGTTCTACAGGTCTTAATCTACTATATACCAAGTTCAAGTCTGTGGACAAAAATTTGACAGAAGAGTTTGGTAGAGGCCGTTTCTAATACAGACAGACAAGGTCACTTTTATATATATACTAGCAGGGACACCCAACGTTCTTTGAGATTGAATGATGATCAACAAATGTTTCATCCTCCCATACTTTTATTGTCATCGAAATTGGTGAAATCGCCCAATTTTTTTTTTAATCAAATTGATTGACTTGCCTGCTATAGTTAACTAACTTATAAGTTAAACATACAAAAGTCAAGTATCATGGTTCAATTGTGCTCTAAAAAGAAACATTCATTCTGAACGCACCCCTATCTTATCAAAGAATCTAATGTTGATTTTATAGGCTGGGCCTTTCTGCTTGTGCAGTGATAAAACTTCTCAAATGCACTTGTGATGTTAGGCTGTGTAAGGCGTTAACTTTAGTCGAAATTGGACTTCCTTTTTTAATCAGATTTTTTATTATTGATACTTATCGGATGTAATCTGATACAAAACCTATGTAAAAACACACCCAGACACATGAAGTACATTTATATGAAATAAAAAAACAAACATTAGCCCAGCCATTTCTGAGTCCATATGGAACGAACTCACACACACAAAGTTTCTTCCATCTAATAGTAAAGATAGATATATATGTATACATCAAATAAATGAACCCAGGTGATAACCGTCTTCTCATTTAACTTTGAATTGATTTTGAATCATCAGTGCAGGAAGTTATGATTGCTGCTGGTCCTGGGATTCGAACCCCACAACGAAGCCATCTTTGTCACCATTAGCAAGGAACAAAGCACAGAGTTACCTTCGAACACAACAATATTCAAGTGAAATTAAACATTTATGAAGGAATAATAATTATACAATGATCGATTGACTAAATGTTGTGATCTCGCATGCAGGCCAAATGACCGACTTTTACATTTCAACAGACAGTACTCAACTGTTAAAAAACTTAATTCTTAAAGGGGCGGAAATATATATAAGTATTTATTTGTTTTTTTTTTTTATACATTTTTGTGACCAAGAGTGGAGGACCGCTTGAGATATAAAAAATAAAATATTAAATATAAAAACATAACATCATTTTCATACTTCAAAAAACCCTTATAACCTTGAAATCAATATATATATATATATATATATATATATATATATATATACACTGAATTTAATGAGGTTATTAAGAGCGCTCAATAAAAGCAGAGCAAGATATATTTTTATTAATATAAACAAATTTAGATGGTCGCAACATTGGAAATACTAATACTTCGGACAAATTTTTGAGACTTGACAACTGGCTTCTTCTGTAGGAAGCAACCATTTATTAAGTCACCTGATGACGACTTCTGATTTTAACCATTTGTCCGAAACATTAGCATATCTAATGTTGTGACCATGTAAATTTGTTTTTATTAATAAAAAATATATCAAATAAATTCACATTTGACTTTATATCAGCTTTTCATATTTAAAAGTTTTTCCTTTCGATATTTTTTATTTCTAATATTTTATAAGAAATCAATTTATTTTTCTCCACCTTCTTCCAGTGAGCTTGTCCGTCAAGAGTTAGAAGCCTTCAAGCTGCACATCCTTTACAAATCAGCCACTCTCATCCAGACGCATTGGCGAGGTTTCCAGTGTCGTAAGCGTTGGCCCTTCCTTCTGCAACACCTTCAAGCTCTTCGAATCAGGTAAGCTGAAATAATAGAAAAAAAACCCTATTTTTTTGCATTTTTCATCCAACATGTTGCTATCTGCGTTTTTGTATCAAATAACTTTGTTGCTGTGATGTGGGATGTTGTGTATCCATTTAAATATTAAAAATAAATTGGAAAAAATAATTAAAAACAAAAAAAAGAAAAGAGAAATATTTGATTGAAAAAATAATAAAATTTCATTTATTTCTAAATCAACAATTAAGAATTTTGTTTTTATTTCTATTCAAATTTAATAAATCTACTACTACTACTACTACTACTACTACTTAAGAGTAGAAAGTGGACCTTGAGTTTATTTTCTAACTCTTGCTTTCTTTATTCTGTCTTTTAGTCCTCATTTTCCATGAGTGATGTTTCTGACAAAGGGAAAAGAATTGCTGTTTTTTAATTTTTTTTATTTTTAAAAAGCCTATAATTTAGTTACCAAATGACAAAACATAAGCAACCATTTCCCATGTTAATGTGATTTCAATCAGCAATCATTTTAACGTGTGATGTCAGCAGCCAAAAATAAATGCGTTTCAATGAGGCATTATGAAACTGCATTGAAATGATACGACAGATGTGTAACGTCAATTTAAAGACAGGCTTAGTTCTGTTGATTTCAAAGCAAAATTACATTTAGACGGTACAGGGACATTTATGTAGCACAGGAGACTTTGACTTCATATATATGCCTGATAAACTCTTCCCCTTGTTGACAGTGCTAACATTCTGCTGGTTAATAATCGCAGAAGTTCACTAAACTTACTTAATCCACACTTGACTCAGGCAATTGCACTGGCACCTGATCTTCCTTGTGCTCCAATAATAGTACAAAGATAACAAAACTTCTGAACAATTTCAATAGCTTCGTCATTCACAAAATCTGCACAGTATAATGGGGAGATTTGTGCAGAAGCATCGATCACGTTCTAAGAATGGATGGGAGTTTTTGGGTCAAATGTAGTACAGTTGAGGTAGCAGGGTCAGTTCAAAGAAAATATGGGAATAAGCAATAAGTATGCAATTTGAGAGAAAATAGTTTAAAGTTAATTTCGTAAAGCCAGTACGTAAAACAGACATTAAATGATGACAAATGAGTGTATATTGATTTTTCATTTATTTTTTTGCCTGATGGTCACACCTTCGAAAGTGTTACTACCTTTGGTTGTTGGTTGATGAGCGCAGAGTATAACACACACATTTTTACATGTGTGCTTTAAAATAAACAAAAACAAATTTAAAATAATTGAATTTAAATAAATCAAATCTTTTTTGCATGCTTAACTAAAAAGAAAATACTGTGAGAACAACCTTAAACATAAGAGTGCATGAAGGGAAGAAAACTAAATTAGGTTCAATGGTTCTTTCTCCCGTCATAAGAACAGACATATCACTCTCTTGTTCTCTTCCTCCATTTGAGTGTTAGGAAACATTTAAAAAAAAAAAAGAAAAAAAAAAAGAAATTGATCATCAGAACAAAAATTTAGAAAGTGAGGTCAGTAGAAAAACAATGGGGAGGAAGTTTTTTCACCAAGGCACACAAAGGACGTGTGAAATAGGATGGTTAATCAAAGTGTAGCAGTTGTTTTGATATAAGCTTAGAGACATACACACTTCAATACATTTAGAGTTAATGGACAGTTTTAGGAGTGAGGGTGAATTTTGCGACAGTTTAACAACAGCTAGGGACAGTCTTCAGCTTGCGACAGTTGAAGACAGTTTGGAACAATTAAAGCCAGGTTGTGGCTCAGAGCAGATAGGGAAATTAATTGATCAACTGACTGATAAAAATGGTCTTAACAGAAAACTAAGATGTAGACGTTAGCGTTTAGAGAGTTATTTTCCGTAATGCAATGCCACACACACATGAAGAGCCCAACTGATATCTACAGAACGTGTCAGAGTCTGTGTTTCGGTTTACTTTATTTTTTCATAGTGTGTCTTCTCAGCTGCCTCCAATGTGAGAGATTATATCTTGTTAATTACATCAAGTTGTGATTATCTCATGGACAGAGAGACGGGGTGGATTATTAAGCATTAGTCCATATTAATATGTGCACCTTCTCAATTGCTTCTTTCAAGATTCGTGCTTCCCATTTACTGTGCCGCCATGATTCTAACTTCCAGTCACCATTGATCTTCAAATCTTGTTTGTAAAATGTCCTCCCACAAATTCAATATATATTTTTTTTTACATTTACATCACTTATTGAAGTCCACTCAACGATAAGATTAATGAGGTGGTCAGCAAGAACAGCAAAGAGATTGGCAGTGATGGAAATTGGGGTAGAATTTGATTATTTAGGTGGGCGGCTCAACAAGAACTTGTTTATATTGAACTTGAATTCCCACCTGACTATAACTTGGATGTCTTCAAGTTTAACATAAACAAATTCCTGATGAACCGCCCCCTTAAGTAAGACACTTTATCAAATCTCCAATACTAACTATTACTACGATACTATCCCATTGATTACTGTACACGCAATAACCTTTATCCCTGAGTGGCTTCTGGGCCTTGATAAGTGGTGACCTCCATGTAAAAAAAAAAAAAAAAAAACTATGTTGCATATATTATTTAACTGGAATTCATTATTGAGATTAATATTATTTATTTATTGCAAACTATTATCCTCATCTTTCTTAATTGTTGTTTCACGTTTTGGCCAATTATTTCTCTGGCCGTTGTCAGGTGGTAACCGTGACGGGATAGGAACTCCAAATCTCCTAAGTGCATACTTAGCAATTACTGTAAGGCAGTTACTGTAAGGCAGTAATTGCTGAAGATGCAGTTAGGAGATTCGGAGTTCCTATCCCATCACGGTTACCACCTGACGACGGCCAGAGGAATAATTGGCCAAAACATGAAAGAACAACTAAGAAAGATGAGGATAATAGTTTGCAATAAATAAATTAACCATGTTGTAGTCAACTCAAAAGCAGGCCAGTGGTACAAAGTTCCACATGTGGGCAGTTCTAGGAAAGAAACTTTGCTCATGGAATTTGTGTTTCGATTTAGACACAGATATAGAGTGGGGGAAGTATTAAGCACCAATATATGTACCAGCTAATATAAGTACTAAATAACTTGCCCACCAGAATATTTAATATAATCACATCTAATCTTGACATAAGCGTAAAACTTCAGTTAAATTTTGGTTTTATTATTTTTTTTTTTTTTGTTTCTTGTACAGGCGAACAGAATGCCTTCCAACGGACAATACAGTTTTTGTAACAACGAGCGTTTCAAAACTAGATTGGAAAACCGTCCAACAAATTTGTGCCATGTATGGCATTAATCCAGTGAGTATTTAGATAAACAACAAAATATTTATTGAATCACAGCTTATTTTATCAGTAATCCAATTTCAAATAAAAAAATAATTATAGAAATATATTTTATACATTGATTGAGATTGTCGGACTGACTTCCTCATTTTGGTTGTTAGAGTCACAACGTTTCGGCTGTTTTGCCCTCCGGCCTTCATCAGGTGTTTTGTATCGAACTGGGGAACCGTTTGTTAGGAGTCTCGAACCCAACCCTTTATTATTATTATTATGGGGGTACCGTGTTCGGACTCCAGCTAGGCTCTGGGACATAGTTGCTGATTCTCTGTTTTGAATGTTACTTTTCACTGCCTTCGTTCAGGATTGAACTAAGCACCTTTGGGTAACTGTAAACTTTGATACAACGTCTAGGACTACTCGCCTATATGTCACTAGGACAATTCTTGGTTTTTGTTAATGTTAAACCTATGTTGTTATTCAAGGTTTTCTCTCTCTATCAGAGGTGTCCAAATTGTATTCAGCTCTATGCTTGGTTTGCTCAATAGGTTGTTATGTTCGAGCATGTGAGGGCAAAACGGCCGAAACGTTGTGACTCTAACAACCAAGATGAGAAGTCAGTCCGACAATCTCAATCAATGAAAACACCTCATCTCAAAAATACAGACAATTACTATATTTTATACAGTTTGGCAGCATTCTTTCTTTCAAGCATATTTTGGTGAATACAAAGTTAGTTTCAAAAGCAATGAACAATGGCTGTGAATGGGCCTCTGGAGCGTGCTTTGTCATATGAGGGCCATTCTCAAAGGAAAACCTCCATTTTTTTTTTTAACGCAAAAAGTTCTAGAACTACAAAGACAGGAGTGGTATCATTAAAATGAGCAACTTTTTGTGCTTTAAAATTTATTTTTCTACATAGTCACCACCATTCTCAATGCACTTTTGCCAGAAATTCAATGATGCACTTCTGCTTCTGAAGCATGTTCATGGCAGGAGTTGCTTTCTTAAAGTTTCACACAGTCAATATCTGCAATAGAGAAATGAAACTTTCAGATTATGAATGCATAAGTTAATTCATCTTAACAATGCAATTCGCAATCCTTTCTGATCCATTTGGATGGAATAAAAAAAAAATAGGAGCATTACTTTTGGAATGCCCCTTGTATAATAAAAATTCTGCACATAATCTGTTGACCATTCTTTTGAAAATTCTAATTAACTTTTGTAAGTCGGGTCAGGGGTTGTATAGATTTTTAATGTCCATTTTCAAGGACATTTCATCATTAATACGAACCATGGAAAATTAACTTTTTCTGATTCTGATTAATCATCCCAATGCTACTATATATACAGGGTGAGTCACAGGAAACGGATGTTTTTTTTTTTTTTTTTTTTTAATAACGCTCGGTTCTACCTGCAGAGTTTTGTTTCCTTAAAAATATCCGTTTCTCTCTCTCTCTCTCTCTCTCTCTCTCTCTATATATATATATATATATATATATATATATATATATATACACACACAGGGCGAGTCATGGGAAATGGATGTTTAAAAAAAAAAAAAAAAATTCTGCAAGGAGCATTCTAAAATCATCTGTTTCCCGTGACTCACCCTGTACACACATATTCACACACCTTAGTTTTCACTACTATATATATATATACACACACATATTCACAGCATCCTTAGTTTTCATTTTTTCCACCTTCCTCAGTTTTTCTCTCTTTTTATCTAACCAGAGCAAAGTGCCAGCAATTCCTCCTTTAAGACATTACAGTGTGACTGGGAACATGAAGGTGAAGTTTCCCCAAACCAGACTTGTCCTGCAATCCTACAAAAGTAAGTAATAGAATTATTGTTCTCTGTACATTTGGATCATTTCATTTTCTATTTGCTAGAATGGGCATGGAATATGTGCCTACATTAAAGATGGCTTCCTGTGTGGCAGGGATATCTCCAGAGAAGACCCTAATTTACCTTATACGTGCTTCCAGGTTGCACTTGCTTACACCACCGCATTTATATTTGCCCTCTATCGCCCACACAACAGCGGAGTTACTATCTTTAAGAGTATATCGGAGAAAATTGACCACATCCTGTCTACTCATCCCGCGGCTAACATTCACATTTGTGGTGACTTCAATGTCCATAATGTGGAATGGCTGACCCACTCAAATAAGACTGATGATAAAGGGAGGTTCTGTCATGATTTTGCCATTGCCTATGACCTCACTCAGATTGTTCACGATGCCACCCATGTGCCCGATACTACCGGTCAGTACGCAAGCCTTCTAGACCTTTTTCTCTCCACTTCCCGAGCTATGCTCATGTGCCGTTCTATCTCCTCTGGGATCCTCTAACCACTCCGTTGTATCAGTTAAGATAAAAATGAAATATAATAAGTCTACAGACGTACCTCTCCACTGTACTGTATACCGATACCCTATGGCTGACTGGGATAGCTTCCGTACATTCATATCTGATCTACCTCTCCATTCCAGGTTGATGTGCCGTTAAACAAAAACTTACCTACCTACCACGTTAATGATGCAACCTTTGATCACGTTAATGATGCAACCTTTGATCACGTTAATGATGCAACCTTTGATCACATTAAAGATGCAACCTTTGATCACATTAATGGCACAAAATTAAAACATTTTTAAACCCATAACTTCAGTTCTATTGTCACATACTTTTTCATTCTTACCTTTTAAAAGGAACTCATGAGAGAACACACTCCCTCCTCACTCCTAATATAATTTTTTGGTACTTGTTCAGAATTCAACTGCTTTAAAAAAAGCAAAAAATGCAGAAAAATCTTTATGATGTAAGTACTTGCCATATAAACAAAAATATCATATTCCAAAAATCACATAAATCGATCAAGTATTTTTTTTAAACTAAAAAAAAAAAGAATCAAATTTTATGAGCAAGTGAGAGTTTGTGTTTTGATCTGCCATGTTGTTTTAAATAAATGGAGACAACTCAGTTTGAACTACCGAGATCAAAATCAGTCTTGTAATTGCTTCAGTTTACTATTAAAATCACTAAAAATCATGAAAAATGATCTTGTATATCTGCAAAAAAATAAATAAAAAAAAAACTACTGGATCAATTTATATAATTTTTGGAATATGACATTTTCGTTCCATGACCGGTGTGTACATCATAAAGATTTTTTTGTTTGTGATTTTTTGTTTTTGATTAGGTTAAATTCTGGACAACAAGCAGTTTTTTTTTAATGATGTTTAAATCAGAAATATCAAATTGACAATTATAGCGATTCAAAATTTTTAATTTTTTAACAAATTTTGCTCATTACCTCCACCCCATTCCACAAAAGCTCATCTCCACATTAAAACCTTTGTAAGAGCCCATGAATTCAATTATTTAATTTTTGTTTTACATACTTTGAGTAAATTTTGAATCTCTAAAATGTCTTGTTAATAATGGCAGATGCTCAACTGAGCTTCAATCTATTGCTTCTCTACTTGTCTAGCTACAGCAACTGTCAACAATTTCCCTTACTCTCTATCTATGCCTAAAACTAAATAAAAATTCCATGAGCAAAATTTTTTTCCAAGAACTGTCAGTCTGTGGAACACAATACTGTGGCGCTATTTCCCTATAACATAGTCATTTTCAAGTATAATGTAAATAAGTTCTTGTGCCGTCTGTTTAAATAATCAAACCCTACACAAGTTCCATTACTGTTCATCAGTGTTGTATCAGTCTACCTGATAATCTTTAATCCTTGTCCTCAAGTGGCTCTTGGGCCTTGATAAATGGTGACTCCTGCTAGTAAAAAAAAAAAAAAAAATGCTTCCTCAATATTGCAGTTCTCTTCCAAGATGTGTTGAGCAGGTTGTCACCAATTTAACAGAAAGGTTGTGTATTGTTGGATCCTGCTGATCCCATTCAAGCAATCATTTCAAATCTGTAATTTTTATTTCTTTTTCAGTTGGCAAAAAGGATTGGCTTCAAAAAGGGGATGAAGTCAAAGTGATTGGTCCATCTGCCACTAAAGCAGGGCACTTAATGGTTCAATGGCAAAATCAGACGCACAATGTTCCCCATCAGACATTGCAACTAAAGGTAACCATCAAACGTTTGTTTTCTTGAAAAGAAGTGACAGCAGCCATTGTTGGAAACATCGTTCAAAATAAATTAGAAAGGTTGCATAACTTAGTTTACCCATTTTTCCATTTTACCATGGATATTTTTCCTTTTAACAGCACAAAAGTAAATGCGATACATCCTACCAAATTAGTCAACACCATAGATAGTGATTCCATGCATCAGTTGGGGCCTCAATCCGAATTTCCAAAGTGTAAAATTTGTTGATAGGCAACTCTAAAAAATAAGAAAAACAAGAACAGAAGTCGGTTGTGAGACTGTATACGGAACGTAAAGATAAATGGCTTTTATTTCTCCATATTCCATCAAGTATTCACAAAGTTATGCGATGAAAACGTTGATAAATCAAAAACTATTTATCTGACCAGGCTGAAATTCCGTCAAAATCTCTACATCATGATCAAACAACCATGATCAGATTTCATTGGACCTAGTAGTGAATTGCTACGATGAACAGAACCAAAGTTATCACCAAAAGTGTGAGTTTTACCTTTTTTTTTTTTTGACATTTGAATCAAAACTTCACAATGTCTAAATCAGACCATGACTAATATTTTGACTTAGATCTACATACATCCAGAAAATTGCACATGATGCCAACTGATCCTGAGGATCTGAGGCAGCTCATGGCAGACAGGGAAATCTGGAGAGAGAGAGAGAGAGAGACAGACAGAGAGAGAGACAGAGAGTTAAATTGGTCCGGGCAAGGAGCCCAACCAGATAGATAGAATATTTTGACCAGGGTTGGTGACGATTGGTCAAATGATGTGGACTCTAAAATGTTTTCAAACAAACACAGTGACAAATTCGATCAAATACATAACTTCTTTAGTAAAGGCAAAAAAGAAAGAATTAAACTAGTCAGTGCAGAGAAAAGTCTTGTATAGTGTTCATACAGATAACAGTTGGTTGTAAAACAGGTTTGCTGTTTTGTGTTTCCACTTCTCATAACAGACAGAAATAGTAATTTTCTTTATGCAGCAAGTTTTTTGTCTCCACATTATCTCACAAGCACAAAATAAACTTTATTTTAATATTTTTAACCATTTACTAGCGGGACCTGTGGAAATTCCACAGAGGACTCTTTCATATGTGATATATTGATGTTGGCATTCTATAGATGTTCAGCGTAAATGGAGACGCTCTGATATTATTGTAGCTTTTTTGTTAAAACTGCAAAAGTATTTATCTAAGCTAGCAGGGACGCCTCGCATAGCCCGGTTATAAAATACGCTTAAATATGATATTTCATAATTTTATGCAGGGTACAAGATTTCATTATTGAAATCATGACAGGAAGACCCGTTTTGATGTTCATGATTAAAAATCGAGTGAAATGGGAGACAATACATTAAAAGAAAAAAAAAAAAAATAGCGATATAGCGTATTAGAAAAAAAAAAAATGTCTAAAATAACGACACGTATAATCTCACCTAGAAACTGATCACATTCAAACATAAGAGACATTCCCTCTGCTTGCAGAGAGAAGGCCTCTTCAACATTAGAGGAAGAACTTCAATCTGTAGTAGAATGGGGACAAAAATGGATGGTCACATTCAATGCTGCCAAGACTAAGTTTGTTTCCTTCAATAATTACAAGAAACCTCTACTACCAATAGCAATGGCCAAAAACACATTACCTGAAAGTACTTCATTAAATCCTTGGCATAATGTTCACAGAGAGCATGAGTTGGAACAGATACAGTGAAAGCATTGCCAAGGCTGCTGTGAAGAAGGTGGGCTCTACCGTGCTAGAAAGCTACTTATGCCTGAAAGTATCCTATAAGACCACCATTCGCCCATGTATGGAGTACTGTTGTCACATTTGGGTTGGCGCCTTTGCTACTAGTCTCTCACTCTTGGACAGGGTTCAAAAGAGAGTCACCAACCTGATAGGTCCTGAATTGTCATCTAAGCTTCAGCCTCTGTCCCATCGATGAAATGTTGCATTCCTCTGCCTGTTCTACAAGTATTTTAATGGTGAATGTTCTGATGAACTACAAGCACTTGTACCCCCTCAATATAAATACCCCTGACAAACCTGATAAGCAGCTAAATCCCATCCCTTTACAGTAGAGAGATCCCTAGGTGTAAGAAAGCCTTCTACTCCAATAGTTTCTTCCCCAGAACTGCTAAACTTTGGAACTTCCTTCCGGGATTCTGCTTCTCAACTGTACTGACATGCAGAAGTTTAAGTGTAATGTGAACAGACATTTTGCTGTGCATCTCCCTTCATAATATCCATGCAACTTATTTCCCTGCTAGTAGACCTCTACTTCAAAGTGGCACTGTGCCTTGTTTGGATTTAAAAAAATAAAATAATTTTAAACATATCGTCTCCCATTTCACTCTTTTTTATAAATAAAAAAGAGAAATCCTCTGATTCAGCTTATGAAAAGTGAGGCCAAAACCGGTCAGCTGGCCTCCCCCATTAATTTTTTTTTTTTCCATTTCCCACTTTTAATAGTATACATCAATTAGCATTACAAGTTGATTTTTTCTTTTTAGATAATTGTTATTTTATCAACTTGCATGAAAATAGCTATGTAAAAGATGCTTAAAACAATTTGAATTATGCAAATACCATCAGTAGTTCAAAAGTTATGAGAATTTTAACTGTGGACATTTTTCTTTAGAAAAAGTGGGCTAAATTACGGATCTCAACATTTCAAGAAATTTGGTAATTTTGCTACCATTTATTTAATTTTCAAGCTATTCTCATGAAACTTGGCACTCTTATGTAAAATTGTATGCTATTTCTGATTATGCAGTCAAATCAGATGTATCTCTTTACCATAAGCCATGAATTATAAATTAAGATGTACAAATTTCAATTTTTTAAAAACTGGCACATGGTATCATACAGTGAGTGTCTATTTATGAACAAAACTATGTATTATAGTGGTATTTATATATAGCTTTATTGAGAATAGGTATTTTCTTGCCTCCCTACCAAAGGAGAGTTTAATCTTGGGTGTAGCTATTGAATGCCTCAAGAGCATTTATGGCCGGTAATTACTACTCCCCTCAAAAAATGAAAAAAAAATTGAGTAGATATGAATTAATCTCAGAAATAAATCAAAGAAAATTTTTCATATAGATTTTGAATTTCTGTAAAAGATGGAAATTCCTATAGTCAACCAGAACATGCATATTGGGACCAGTTCAATTTTCAAAATAAACTCCTGATTTACATTTTGTAAATTCTCTCTATCTGTCCCAAAATATACTCCTATTTTCTGAGATGCAGCTATATATCATACTCTGCATGAATCCTTAAATGTAGCTTCCACAATACCAGGAATCCCAATAAGCAACAACTATATATTCACCAGTTGATGGCAATGTTTGTCATTTTGTTTTACTGAAAATTCAACTATGTAAACAAAGAAATAAAACAGTAAATTTTTACCTTGTTTCCACCTTAACATTTTTCTATAAAATGACTACTTTTAAAGGTTTTCGGGTATGATGAAAATGAATATCGCATTTAAATTTTCTGCAAATAAGTTTTCCAGATATTAAGCAATGTCATTTCTTATGTTATCGCTGGTGGCCATGTTGGTATGGGTGAGTGTGCAACCCTGAGAAACTATGCGCAAATGTGCATACCAAGATATTCACCAGCAATAATATAAGAAATAACATTGCTTAATATCCAGAAAGCTACTTATTTGCGGAAAATTTAATTTAAATTTTAAATGCGATATTCGTTTTCAGCATACCTGAAAACCCCAATAGGTAATCATTTTAAAGAAAAATGTTAAGGTGAAAAAAAGGTAAAAATTTACAGTTTTATTTCTTTGTCTACATAGTTGAATTGTCATTAAAACAAAATAGAAATGACATAAACAAAAAAACCCATCAATGCATCACAATGACATTCTTTATCAAACCGCTTTATTTTTACATTTGGAAACTGAATATTTTGTTATTAAAACTGATTTTAAAAACAGCGAGAATGGCCACATGTCAAGGGCCTACATTATTTTAAAACCCTGACCTTTGACACGTTTTTTTTTTATCCATTTATTTCCGTGATACCTAAAAATTAGTTGGTTCGATAGAAAATTTCATTGTAATGATTTTTAATCCCCCCCCCCCCCCACACTTTTTTTTTGTGATTTCTCGTTATTTTACTGCACACTGAGATACTGTTTGTGAAAATCTAAATAAATATTTAGAAAAAAATGAAATTATTAATTAAAAGTACAATGACATATTTTATTTTTATTTGATAAATGAAACAGATGAGACGTTATCTATATATTTTTTCATATCGTAAAGTTTTCTGTTATAAAAAATATAAAAAGGTGAAGAAACGGTTGTTATTATTATTTAGATATCCTCAGTTAAAAAAAAAAAAAAGGTTTGTTTTACAGATTAAAAAAAAATGGTGTCGACACTGAGTTAAAAATTAAAAAAAAAATGATACAACATACTATTAGAATGCCACGAGGACATTTATTGGTTTCTAACAGTATTTGTATATTTTTAAGTCATTGTTGAGATTCCAAAAACATGAAATATCACGTGGCTATTTTTCTTGTGCAACGCTCGACACTACTTATTTTTCGAAATAAACAAACATTTTACATTAAATAAAAACACTAAAACTTATTCAACTAGGGAGAAGAGTAACTTATCTTGTCTTTGGTAACAATTATTTGGGTGCTTATGCGCTTATGTTACCATTGTAGTATTTTAAAGTTAAATTCAAGTTTCACAATATTTTTTTTTTTTTTATTAAATTGTTAGGTGAAAGTACAGAATAGTTAACAAAACACCTTTCTCTCCCCATGTTAAGAATGGGTTCCTAAATAATAACGTTATTATTTCAGCATGGTAACATAAGTGCACAAGTAATTTTTATTTGTTATATATGTGTTTTTTGTGCTCAAAAAACAAAATTCTACCGTAAGTGCAAGTAAGAAATCATGAATACCATGAAAACAGAAATGCGTGTACTAAAAGTGTTAAACAAAAAAAAACAACAACAACAATAATTTTGGCTTGGTATTGTTTTGAAATAAAATTTGAAAATAATTTTTTTAAATTGACAAACTCAGTAAAACAAAAGCAGAAAAACAGTTTTCTATTTTTAAGAGCATACAAAAGAAACTTGTTAATGCGCTGACTTTAGTTAGCTCGGCACTGGTCAGCACATTAGTGCATAGCGAGCTGTTTTCCCATTAAGCGGATTTGACTTTATATAAAAGATAACATTTTAAAGAAATTTCCGCACAATTATTAATTATCAAATATTTACATATTATACATGAAAATAATTCTGAAACTATTATCTATATGAAAATGGATGATATATGTTGATTTATCTGATCAATTTTGAAATATTCTTCGTCAACTTTGCTTGGTCGTAACTTTGCTTTCTGTGGTTGTAAAAATACAAAGCCAAGTCCAGTAGAGATGGACTTCTATGTTTATATAGCCTATAAAATTTACGCCATATCTAATCAAATTTGACCCTGTGGATGTGTGTATCCAAACATAACATATAAAATGTAAACATTGAAAAAACAGTTTCCCTTTTTGCTGTCGTCATTTTTTACCGTTTTTTCATTTTTAACTTGGAGCATAAAAACATTGAACGCATAAAAGCAAAATGAATCAACATCATTGGAATGCTTATTCCTTTTTCTTTTTGTATTATATACAAAACCTGCATAAATTAAACTATCATATTTATTTATTATAGAGTCAAATTTCTATCGGTTCTTATATATTATAATGTTGTGATTTAAAAAATAAAAAATATATCCATATGACTTGGGTGCATCAGCTTGAATCGAAACTGAAACCAAAACTTATGAAGAAAAAAATATATTTGTTCCTTCAGCTATAATCGAAACCAAAACTTATGAAGAATTCTTGGTAAAATTATTTATTACAAGAAATGAAAGGTCATAAAAAAAAGATGTAAGCGTGACACACAAAATAACACACATGCTATCGTATTAATATATAGATTAGGTTATTATTGTTATTATTATTATTAGTAGTAGTAGTAGTAGTAATTGCTGTTATAATAGTATATTTTTTTGGTTTTCGAGCCAAGATCTGTTTTGATACTACACTTCAATTTTTTGTTCCTGATTAGTGGAGGAGAAATCGTTCACGACTGAAACAATTTTTTATTTTTGTTCCTTTTCCCCGCATTAAAAAACCACCTTGGTGTCTAACTCTGCCCTCGTGGAGAGGCAAAGTAAATAGGAATAATGTATTCTTGCACCTGTTTTTCCCCCCATGTCACATCTGGTATGCCAATGGTGCTTCATGCTAAGTTTAGTTTCCACAATAGTTTTGAAACCTATAAGTATTTTGTTTACAATTTTAGCAATAGTAGAGTTTATATTAAAACACCAACGCAACCAATAGACGAAGATGAAGAACCGTAGCACATATGCGGTTATAGTCAGCTAATGTACTTCTTAACTTCCGGTGCAGCGCTACCAGAAGCAGTGACAATGCCAATCAGTTGCTTCACTTTTATTGTTCTTCAGTATTACTATTGTGAAGCGATTTATTGAAATAAAAATATAAAACAAGCCAAAAACTGTGGTCCCCTGACTGATTTTGGCTATTTTCCCCATTTAAACCCCTGGCTTGATGCAAAACATTTGGGTAAAACAGCCAAATGACACTGCTTCATGACAAACGATGCATTAATTTGAATTTGGAACCATTCAAAACCCCTATTTAGACACAAGTATCAATTTTTGGAGAAAAATAAAAATTAGCCCCAAAAGGGATGTTTTTTACCCCTAGAACATGCGGGGGCTCAAGATGATCATAGAAAGCTAAACGACTGACTAATAATAATGAAAAAAAATCAGTATAAATGATTTTTAAAATTTATTATTTAATGTAACATTTTTGTATATTTTTCAGACAATGGGAACCTTGCTGTAATAGAGTTGCTTTCAACTTATTCCAAGTTATTTGACCAGGAGGAAGAGGATATAATGATGCAGTCTTACCTTTCTGAAGTTTCTATAGCATTTCATTCATATCTTGTCGCTCCATCTCTTCAACCAGCGGCGTGCGGTTTCATTACCAACACTGAGGTCTTCGTCCGTGCAGTTGGGCCCGAGTGGGCAAGATGTTAAAATGTGCTCGATGGTCTGAACTTGCTATTCAGAGTAAGGGCAAAAGTTGCAAAAACTGGCAACAACCTCCTCATGTGGGGTTACTCTACAACTGCTGAATGCCCATTGTGGTGCCCAAGTTCAGACCATCGAGAACATTTGAACATCTTGCCCACTTTCTATAGCAAATACTCTTTAATGAAGTGAATATACTTACCCACATTTATGCTATGTTCTCTTTCTCTGTGGCTAGTTGCTCTGTCAAGGGCAAGGCTAGACTCTCGACTATTTTATAATTGTTAAATGTCTTCTTTTTTTTTTTTTTTTTTCTTTTTAAAACTCACGTTCACCCCTAACAAGGCATATTACCACTTGGACATAAGGGGCTACTATTTGGGACCAGGCCGAGGAAAGATTAAGATGTTAGTTTACATTACATTTAAATTTCTGCATATCAGTACAGTTAGGGAAGCAGGAAGGGAATTCCAAAGTCTAGCTGTTTGAGGAAAGAAACTATTATAGTAGAAAGCTTTCTGGCATTTAGGGACTTCAACAGTGAAGGTGTGAGATTTTGTTGATAAGCGGGTTCGTCAGAGATACGTCGAGGGAGCACAAGTGCAATGAGTTCATCAGAGCACATTCCATTAAAATATCTGTAAAACAGGTACAGAGATGCAACATTGCGGTGATGGGACAGGGATGGAGATTAATTGACAAAGTGGGAAAGATATCGGATGAGTATAACTTTTGTTAGTTCAGGATAGCAAGAAATAGGATTCAGTTGGGATCAACTAGTACAGAGTTTCCCAAACTTCAGGACACCACGGAACTCCTTAGCAGGGCAAAGGTTTTTCATGGAGCACTAACAAGATAATTGCTAAAATAAATATGAAACACATTAATTTCAAATTTTAACACTAACTAGTGATAATGCTTTTTGTTTTTGATTAATCAAAAATTGTTGCATTTTTGTTATTTTTTAATTACTTTTTCATAAACCATCTTGAAACACTTTATACTTGTAATTATGCATCCTATCTCTTTCCAGTAAAAAAGATCAATGCAGTTATTTAATTTTTCCATATAAAGCATTTGGTCCTCTTTAAGAAAGGGCTTCCAGAGCCCTCAACCTCACTCACAGAACCCCAGGGCACCGTGGTGCCCACTTTGGGAAACCCTGAGCTAGTATACTTTTATGTCAGCTGAACCACAGGCATGACATGATATCGTTAAAAGGAGAAGTGATCTAGTCAATACAAATATACGTAAGAGGATGAGAAACGGATTAATACTTTTTGCACAAGATAACAAGTGAAAATGACCCAACAGTCTCGACTGAACTTGAATCTGACTTACCAAGTCTATGATTCATGCTGTTACTGCACTTTGCACATGCCCAATAACAGAAATAATTATTTAAATGCTGAAACTGACATTTTAATTTGAAAATGAGGGAGGAGGGGATAATAATGATGATAAAAATTCACTGTATAAATAAACGTTTTTTTTTTATACCAAAATTCTTTTGTCTGTTTATTTCAAACAATTTTTTTGTATATAAAAATTTAATTTCAGAAATAAAACATTTTTTTTTTTTTTTACTGACATCTCTGAAAAATACTCACACGTCCTCCAATGTCAACTAGAATCTTATGTTTCATGAAAGCCAGTTTTCCATTGCTTCTTAGAGAGAAATGGTTTTATGGGTGATCAAATGCTTGTAGTTCTTGTCATCATCAATGCTTGGCGGCTGCACATCAAGAAGATCCTGTATCGCTGCATACCAGACGTGACGATTTTTAGCTTCCTCAGTCACAAATACCATCTAATGGTGAAGGCTGTAGATGTTGGGACTCCAAGATGTGTTGAAAATCCAGCTTGATAGTGGGCAGCCATGTTGGATAGTGAAACACAAGGCTGAATCAACGAAGTTGAAATCAGTTGTGAAATCTATGAGCAAACCACAGAAGCTTGGAAGAGATTCCCTGCTCCATTACATGTGTTACAGGCATTAGCACAACTACACTATAATAGTGAAATTCGAAATTTTTAATATTGAATTTCAAGGCAAACTAATAGTCTCTACTTAATTGTCATGTTACAATAATGAATATATAAAAAAATTACGAAAAACGATAAGGTAGAAAAAAAAAAAAGAAAAAAACATTTTCTTAATGAAAATAAAATGTTTGGTTAAAAAAAAAACACTGGAGAGTTCCAAGGAGTATAAATAGCGTGTAACTATTGCCAATTTTTGGAAATAATTTGTGCATTAACAATCATAAATATGAACTACTGGCCTTGTTTTTAGCACAACTGAGTTACTTAACTTGCTATTATATCACATGTTCCCAAACAAATATGACAAGGGACTTTTATGATAAAGATCTTTTTTTTTTATGATAAAGATTGCATTTTTTTTTAATGTTTTAAGTACTTCTGACATGCCAATTAAGTAGATATTACTGCTTTTAGTGGAAATTGTCAAGAAAAATCAGTATTTTTGCATTTTTTTAAAAATTAATTTTCAATCTGACAACTACACTACAATAGGAAAATTTAAAATTTCTGATATTGAATTTCACGGCAAACCAATGGTTTCTACTTAATTATGTTTCATGTTGCAATAATGAATATATCTAAAAATTATGAAAAATGACAAGGTAGGAAAAAATGATTTAAGAAAATATTTTTTGATGAAAATTATCCAAAATAAAATGTCTGGCTAAAAGAACAGTGGTGAGGGAAGGTAAATAGCGTGTAAATATTGCCAATTTTTTTTAATAAATTGTGTCAACAACCATAAATACTTTATTTTTAGCATAACTGAGTTATAAATAAATAAAATGTTTGGTCAAAAAAAACATGAGAGTTCAAAGAGGAAGCAAATTTGGCAATTTAAAAAAAAATAAATTGTGCATTAACAATCATAAATATGAACTATTTACTTTGTTTTTAGCATAACTGAATTACTTCCCTCGTTATGTCACATGTTTTTAAAACAATATGGCGAGAGTTTTTTTATGATAAAGATAAAAAACTTGTGTTTTTTTTAAATGATATTTAAATACTTTTGACATGCCAATTAATTAGATATCATTGCTTTTAGTTGAAATTGAGAGAAAAAAAATCAGTAGATACCATTTTTTTTTTTAAACTGATTTTTTCGTTTTCCGAATTTGGCCATTATAGTGCAGTTGCATCTAGACGTTAAACCGAATATCATTATATGAACATTACAGGGCAGCAAAACCAAAGCAAACGTCAAGACATTTTAAATATCAGAATGAATAAAAACTCCAAAAAGTCTAAATAAATAAATCAACAATTTATATTTTATAATTTATTTTAAAAAATGGTTCAGCTATATGGTTTTGTGGAAAATGTGGTAAGCTAAAACAATAAATAACAATCTTCCTGCACTCTAACCCTCAAAAATAAAAAGGTCATAAGAGGTTTGGAACCTATTTAAAAAAAAAAAAATAAAAAATAAAAAAAATCTGTAAGAATGTTCAACTCAACTCGCACTTGTGATCTTAAGAAAAAATTAAATTGTTGGAAAAATACTGTCCGATTTAACAAATAATTTTTAAAACATTGATTTAAATTTCTATTCTTGCATAATGTATCTAAAAATGGACAAATACCTAGCTGGAGTTCAACGGAAGCAATATGATCGCATGCAACCTGACTGGTGTCAATCCTTTTAGATTGGACCACATAGAGAGTAGGTGTGAAAACATTACCTGGTCTTATATCGCGAGTCCAAAACACTCGCAGCATCATAAATACCAAAGCCAAATAAAAAAGGAGATTCTTGAAATAATTTACATAAAACTTCCTATGTTTTAACCTTTTTAGCGAATCTGTCACAAAATTGTTTAATAGCAGGAGATACTATATGCAAAACTGGTTTTATTTGCAATACACACAATAAATTCAGCAATTAACTAATATATGCATGGAAAAGAAGACAATTTTCAATTGTCAGCATTCAAGATGGCCGCCATCAGAATATGTAAATTAATCAAATTTTATAATTTATTTTGATAGTCTTACTTATTATGTTGCTGCAAATGTCATATGCATTGTTTGGACATACAATAAAAGGTTAAGTTTACTGAGTCATTTAAAAGTATGTCTAAAAAATAATTTTTCTACAAACAAACAAAAGAAAAAAAAAAAAAAAAAAAAAAAAAGCGTTTACTTTTCTTGTTCAAAATCAGTTATAAAACTTCTCACTTCCCAAAACAACCAGCACTATCAAGAGAGCATGGAGAAAAAGGGTCAACAAGTAATGGGACAATACAAATGTGGTTTAAGAAATTCTATAATAGTGATGAGAACTTTGAAGATGACATTGAAGTAGTAGTTGTAGAAGCAGCATAGTTTTAATTTGAAATAATTATAGCAATTCAAAGTCAACTGAACATGTTTTTAAAATAAACTTAGTATATAATTCGATATTGCAGTTTCAACTTTTTATTAAGTCATTTGGAAAATACTGTTAGGTCATTTGGAAAATAGTCAGTTTTTGTGACTGTTTTAAAAAGTTAATTTTGATTGTTTTTTTTTTAACATACTTTTTAATAAATTTCCAATTTCTTTCAAATTACAATTCTGAAGCATAAATGAATTTAAACTCGATCGTTAATTCTTCACAAAACAGTTATGAATATAAAGAGGGCATGATCGTGCAGTGCAAAGGTGATTTCAGAAATTCTATCGTAATAAGAGCTTTGCAAATGAATGTAGAGAATTGCTATGCACTCTAGACAATGAACATTTAAAAGTAATTGTTGAACAACGTCTAAATCAAAGTGTCAAAGAAAATGTCTAAAGAATTTGATGTCGATATTTCAATAATGTCTGACCATGGAGATCACGCATGTAATGTTTTCACACCTGCTGCCCACCCCAGAGTCTGAGACATTTACAGAACTTAAACTACCAAAACTGGATAATAATGGTGATGAAGATAAAATAATATAAACACACACACATATGTATATGTACTCCATGTACGCCTGACAAGTCCATACAGGGATGAAATGTGAAAAATTCTGTGTCGCTTAATAGCCATATCTATTTTCATAACTTTCTATATGAACTATAATAAGTAAAAAAAAAAAATGCATTGGATAAGGCAAGGGAAGCTAAAACAGTAGCCCTTGATATATCTGAGACCTTTGACAGGATTTGGCATTAAGGTCTTCTCATAAAAATTAAATCATGTTATCATTGGACGAATATTTAACATAATCAGATCCTTCTTAGAAAAGAGGAAACATGATTATAAATGTCGATGTGTCTCCCAAGTTGATCCTTCCATCCATAGCCCTTGAGTCCCTAGAGGGGCATAGGCCATCCACAACTTTTTGGAGATGTTTTTGTAGCGAGGATTTATTTTTTACAGGGTGAGAGTGCTGGTCCCACGCCCAACCTTCCCAGAAGGTACATACAGCGCCTAGCCTTCCCAAATCGTCACCCATCTGGTACTGGCCAGGCTCTGCGTTGCTTAACTTCGGTGATTTGGTGAGAACCGGTGTGTCAACGTGATTGTGCCGTACAAGTTGATCCTTACACTTTTAATATTCCTGATATTCATAAATGACTTACCTGACAAAATTGTCTCTAAAATGGGTATATTTGTGATGACACCACGCTCTATAACAGACACAAGGGGAGTAATGAATAAACGCATATCTAAGGCAATCGCTGAAACCTTAGAGAATGGCCTCCAGTCTGTAGTGGGATGAGGGTATAATAGAGACACGACCTTCTCATTTGAAGATTCAAGTATTTCAGATTTGTATTAAATTTTATCCATAATCATCAGACATCAATTAAGCAAAATTCAGTGAATTTCAATTCCTTCTGAAGCCTTAAATTTTTTTAATGAATGTATTTTGATGAAAATGGGAATAAGGATTCTAGACATAAGGTTTAGTAGGATTATATCTTGATTTTCATTTTTGTAAGGATCATAAAAGTGATGCAAAACTGTTCTGTTTGATTATATAAAAAAATGACAAAAATCTATATTCCAAATTTCAAGATGTTAACCATCTTACCTTTTATTTCTTTAAGTATGTTGAGATGCACAATTCTGTTAACATCTTGAAATCTGGAATATAGACTTTTGTCATTTATTTAAATATGCTCTGTAGTTACATTGAGCTTCATAAATTAAAGGATCGGTATGAATAAAAGGGGAAATATAATTAAATAAATATATTTCCCCATAAACATAGACATTATAAAAATTACATTCATGTACATATGTATGGATTATGTTACTAACAGAATAAAATCCCTGTTGTAAATCTAATAAGGATTCGTGATGGATTTCTCGAAATATATTCTAAAGGTGGTAAAGGACAACCAAAAATGTTAATCTCTGTTTTTCCTATAAAATTTCACATTCCTAGGTCTAATAGCCTAAAATAACTAGTGGACAGTAAGACAGACACATGTCTCTCATATTAGCATAGATAGATGAATATTACGCAACAAGAATTAGTCAAAGTTTTTCCTTTCTATTTGGTAGAGACTGGATACATATGCTTTAGATGTGATAACAGGATTTCTGGCAGGAGTTTTCAATTGGTCATCCAATGTGGATGAAATGATCATAACTCATATGAGACTTTGCAATTGATCACTATTGCGGACACTTAAGCACACCTCATTTTTCCAAAACTCACAGACCCCCAAATCGCCCCAATGTCCAGTCCAGACTTGTTGTAAACTGTTTTTATCAACATTGTCAAGTTTTTGGCATGAGAACCTCAGCTTGACCAGTGGAATTTCCAATGATAACTTGCCGCTAATAGCATCCAAGAGGTTTGAGTTAAGAGGGGCCCTAATGCCACAATGGCTCATGTCCACTTGTTCGAGCGCACACTGACCATTATGCGTAGCGTTATCAAGCAATTCGTACAACACTTGCTGAGTAAAACATGGATTGTTTGATAAATTCACGGAACGCAGCTTGACAGCAAAACACGGAAGCCTGGAAAAAAAAAAATAAATAAATAAGAATGAGGACTTGTCAAAGAAATACTTTATTTTTCTGAATTTTTGAGATGAGGAATTGATAACTCGTATTAGTTGGATTATTCAGATTATTGTTTTCATCTTAAGTGTTATTTTCATAACATTTTGACTGATGTAACCTCTGACCTTATTCAGGTGTATCTTGTCGAATTCAGGAATTCTGAATGAAATCCTTTATTTAAACTAGAATGCTCTCGTTCTGTTAACTATGACTGGGTAGAAGTCTCAAGTAATTTGCAGTTGTATTCTTAGTATCGCCCGCACTGAGGATTGAACCTTTAACCTCTAGAAGAGGTGTCACTTATAACTGAATTTTACTTAGCATTTTTACCTGTTACGCCATGGGTCCACATTATATATATATAAGTCAAAGGTTACAATGGGTCAATACGTTGTGAGAATAACACTGAAGTTGAGAATAATTTGAATAATCAAAATATTTTATTATTAGGTTGGTGCAAAAACAATACCAGTTTCCCACATGTTACTTTTATATATGATTTATGAATTAATTCATTGATATATATATATAGCCATGTTATATATCATTTTGAAGCGCATTTTTCGCGCTATCGAATCGTGTTATTCGTTACTGTTCTCAATCTCGTCATTTATTTTTCTGCAGGCTTTTCGACAGCATGGACAAAATTCAAATCCACATGATTTTTTTGTTCCAGTTCAAACTAGGCTGAAAATGGTGGTTGAAGAAATTTTGCAATGGTGACGAGAGCCTCAAAGATGAAGACGGTCGTAGTCGGCCGACTGCAGATAATAACAAACATTTGAAAGCCTTAATTGTAGCCGATCCTCGCAAAACCACACGTAGTTGCTGTTGAACTCGAGGTCATTCACTCAACAATTGTTTGCCATTTAAAGCAAATAGGGAAGTCAAAAGAGTTGGATAAATCGGTGCCGCATGAATTGAACGATAATCAAAAAAATCGTTGTTTTGAGGTATCTTCTATGCTCCTTCTGCACAACAAAAATTACCCATTTTTGACGTGTGATGACAACTGGCAACAGTGGTTGGATGTTGGAGAAGCTCCACAACACTTCCCGAAGTCGAAATTGCACAAAAAAAAAAAAAAAAAAAAAAGGATATGGTGGCTGTTTGGTGGTCTGTGGCTGGTCTCATCCATCACAGCTTCTTGAATCCGGGCGAAATGATTACGGCGGAGAAGTACTGTTGACAAGTTAACAAAATGCACCAGAAGCTCCAACATATGTGCCTGAGATTGATCAATACGAAGGGATCAATTCTCCTCCATGACGATGCTCGCCCGCATGTTGCTCAACTGACCTTGCAGAAGCTGAACAAATTGGGCTACAAGACCTTGCCTCATCCACCATATTCATCAGACCTCTCACCCACTGATTATCACTTTTTCAAGCATCTTGAAAACTTCCTGTGCGAAAAGTGCGTCAAAAGCCGAGATGATGCCGAATCGACCTTTAATGATTTCATCGCTTCCAGAAGTCCGGATTTTTATGCTAATAGGATAAATAAACTTGTTCCTCGTTAGCAAAAATGTGTCGATTCTAATGGTTCTTATTTTGATTAATGAAGTTTTTTATGAAACTAGTTATGATCTTTAGAAGTTGAATGTCAAAAAACAACATTATTTTTGTACCAACCTAATAATTCAAAGTTAATTCCTAAAAGATATAATGAAATATTTTTTTTACTAGTAAGTCACCAGTTATCAAAATTAAAAACCACCCAAGGATAAGGGGATTGTCAGTTGAATGATGAAGAATGTTATGAGAAGAATGGAAATGATGAAGACAAATTTTTAGAGATTCACCGCAAAAAAGAAAATAAGAGAAAATTGATTTGTCTTTTTTTCTTTCTTTCTTTCATTTCATTTCTAAAGTTTGGCTGAAAGAGAAAAGTAAGATTGTTTTGTTTTACTTTTATGGATATTTGGATTGTAGGTGACACAAAGTAGTTCTGCTAGTGTGTGTGTGTCTGTGTGTATATATATAAATATATATATAAAATAATGTGAGAGATTATATAATTATTTCCACAGTCAAACAAAGAAATACAAAATAAAATGAATAAAACTTTGGAATGTAGCTGTATTGTTATTCATCTATGATATAAAAGCGAAAATGTATGTGTGTATTTTTTTTTCGTATGTCTGCCAAAGGCTTTTGGAGGGAGGGGGGGGGGGCACGAAGGGGTCACAGTTTCTTATAACTTTTTATATACTCCCTAGATTGTAATATCTCCGATTTACGAAAGGAAGTCACATGTATCCTTTATTTCAGTGACTTTTATGTTGCAAAATTCCCGCTGCGCTGTGATTTCATTTTCTCTATAGTGTGAATTTTGACCTAGAAAACCCCACGTTCACGTTCGTTTAATCACCTGCTTTTTTAAACATTGAATTTCACCCTTCCTCAATTCTCTGCCTGCATAGAGTCGTGGTAAGGTGTCAGGCTATTCGCCTCAAGGCTTCGGGTTCGAGCCTACCTCTCTACCAAATTTTTTTTTCTTTTACACCCCAGCTAGTCTATAATAAAAATCTCACCTGTTTGTTTAAATGTATGTACGTATGTATGTATGTCTGTCTACCTAAAACTTTTAACAGATGTGATGGATTTTCACAAGATCGATATTGTTTTGAAGCTCAACCCTTTAGATGACAAATATTGAAAAATTGGCTAAAAACATCAATTCCTTCACCCTCAATTGGACAGTTTTCTTCAAGGGGGGGGGGGTCGTTTGTTTTGCGTCACCATTTTTGCAAGTCATTGTATCGGTTGGAATGATTTTACTAATTTCAACGTTCCGAACTTCCACTTTTTTTTTGCTCAACACACACCTCCAAACACTCGGGCACCCAGACTAGTATATATATATATATATACTAGCAAAAGTACCCGTCGTTGACTGGGTTCAAAAACAGCCTACAGAAAATGGACTCTGATTTATGAAAGTATGATAGGTTATGAAAAGGAAGGGCTATAAAGAGATAGCTTCGAATTTGGGGGTATCAAAACCAAAGCAAAATATGATGAAAGTAAAAATAAAATAGATAAACCCCATAATTTATTATACCATACCTGTTCACACTGAAACACTTATCACAATATTCTGTGGATCTATATTAAAAAACCTTGTTAAACTTTGTAACATATTTACATTTTATGGAGGTCAGGCGCGAACGAACACTCCATAATTTTATTATACCGTATTTCTTCAAACTGAAACATAATTATCAAAGTATACTTATGCAGATAGATATGAAAAGTCTTTATTAAAGTTGGTGCCTATTTCCATTCTATGGAGACCAGGCGCAAACGCAGACCCCACAATTTTATTATACCATCCCTATTTAAGTTAAAACATACTTATCAAAGTATTCTTATGTACATCTATATCAAAAACACTTGTAAACGTTTATTTTTAATTTTTAAATTTTTTATTTCCATACTTTGTGGACCAGGCACGTACGCAGACCCCACAATTTTAATGAATCATCATTATGCCAGATCCAACATACCTATTCCTGTGTCTCTATACATCTTCTATCATTATATGTGATCAGTTTTCTATAATAGTCAACCATATAGGAGCCTATTCATGACTAGGCACACACACAGACGTTCAGCTTTATATTATATATATATATATATATATATATATATATATATGACAAAACAGCTATATTCCAAATTCAAAGATGTTATTCATCTTACCATTTCTTTCTACATGTGAAAACGTTTAACTCTTGACAGTATCTGTTTCGTAGCGCAGAAACAATCATAATTATTATGTTAATTATGAATATTTCCAGCACAGACTCCTCAGAAACAGATACTGTCAAGAGTTGACGTTTTTATAAATCACACTTACCTAACAAGGAGATTGCCATCATCAAGACTTAAATCGCAGCCAGACAAAGAAAGTTCTCGCAATTCTGGTTGTTCACACTGCATAAAAAAAAAAAAATGGATGAATACACTTTGTTATAAAATTTCAGATCAAGTAAAAAAAAAATTGATAACAGTTTAGATCAAGTAAAAAATTATGTTTTTTTATAACATGAAAAACACTTAACAATTTTATGGAATTACGTTTCTATATTTTTGAGATAAAGATTGATTATTCGCATTATTTTGATTCTTTGAACTACTGTTCTCACCTAGAGTGTTATTTGCACAACATTTTGGTCGATGTGACCTCTGACCTCCTTCAGGTGTATCTTGTCGAAGTTGGGAATCTTTTTGTCAAACTCAGAAATCTGCACAAAATTTCGAATGGAACCCTTTATTTAATCCACAAGGGTAGCATGCTCTCGTTCCATCAGCCATGACTGAGTAGAAGTCCTAAATAATTTACAATTGTATTTTGAGTGTTGCCCTCACTGAGAATTACACCTTCAACTTCCAGAAATGTAACTTTACAACTGAATTTTACCAAGTACTTTATCTAATATGCTATGGATAGTTTTAGATTCCCGAATTCGACAAGACACATCTGAAGAAGTTTGGAGGTTACATTAACCGAAAAATGTGAAAATAACACTTAAGATGAGAACAGTAGTCTGAAGAATCCAAATAATATGAATTTTATGGAGAGTTGCTATTTTAAATTAAGGTAATTTTCTACGAGAAGTGAAAAAGTACCATTACTTACCAACGGTAAAAAAAATAAAAACTTACCAGGAGTAAAAAACAGTATAAACTTACCAACGGTAAAAAAAGTAAACTTACCAGGGGTAAAAAATTCATAAGAGAAGAACAGACAACTTGATTGGACAGAGTTGATGACTTGGTCGTCCAAGAAAGATTCAAGTTAACGAGACGTGTTGGGTCTAGCCATTTAAATAAAAGACGGATTCCACTGGATTCAAGAATATTGAATGATATATCAACATCCTGCAAAAAGCAAGCTGAAAAGAAAATAAAATTTGTTGTAATATTGACTATTAACTGGAATAGCTGTCCCATAATAATGAGACACACATCATCATCATCACCAACACCACCATCATCATCAGATTTGGTTTAGCAGCTGTTTTATATGTTAGCATGTGTTCGTCAGATTTTAGAAATTGACTTCTAAACTAACCTATCTTTGGTCAGGTTTTTATTTATCCTTTTTTTTTTTCTCTCAATCCCTTCTATATCACATTTGTCCATGTTTTTATTAGGCTTCCCCTGTGAACTGACCCTACTATCTCAACTGTTCTACTACTAACCTAAGCACTCTCATCTACTTTTTAATGTGACCAAGCCAACTAAATCTCTTGCTTTACACACATCTCCCTATACTGTTCTGAGATAACTTGATCTGAGCATGTCTTTTCATATCCTCAAACCTAACTGGCCAGATTTTACGTTTATGCATCATTACACTGCATATACATGCCTGATAGTTTTCTGCTGGTTAGTAATGACCAAAGTTCCCTGAACATATTCTATTCACTTCCCACTCTTGCAATCACAAACAGTCATTAATAAGACTAAGCTGTTCTCTTTTAACAATTACAAGATGCCTCTCCAATAACCAATATCCATGACTAATAACAGCCTACCTGAGAATTTTTCCTTCAAACTTCTTGGCTTAACATTCACAGAAAATATGAACTGGAACAAATATATTGAGGACATTGGGAAAGCTGCTGCAAAGAGGGTGGGCTCTCTCTATCATGCTTAAAAACTACCCATACCTGAGAGTATCCTGTACCTCTACAAGGCAACCATTCACCCATGCATGGAGTATTGTTGCCACATCTGGGCTGGTGCATCTACCACAGGTCTCTCCATCTTGGATAGGGTTCCAAAAAATGGTCTCTAATCTGATAGGTCCCAATTTGTCAACTAGTCTCCAACCCCTGTCCCATCACCACAATGTTGCACCCCTGTGCCTGTTTTACAAGTTTTTTATTTTAATGGAATGGGCTCTGATGAACTCTGATGTGACCCCCTCAACGTACGTATCCCCGGCAAACCCGCTTAGCAACAAAATCCTACCCCTTCACTGTTGAGGTTCCTAAATGTCAGAAAGTTTTCTACTCTAATAGCTTTTTTAGAATGGCTAGACTTTGGAATTCCCTACCTGCTACCTGCTTCCCAAACTACTAATATGCAGAAATCAAATACAACCAAGATCTTAATCTTTCTTAGGCATGGTCCCAATTAGTAGCCCCTTACGTCCAAGTAGCAATATGCCTTGTTTTGGGGTGAAGATGAGTAAAAAAAAAAATGATGTTGATAGTTATTTAATTCTCGATGTAGGTGTGAAAATTCATATGTGCACTCACTTGCCCTGATCGTCTTACACATTGTTCCGGGTTAAGGCAGTCGTCAATCTAGCCAGCACTGCTATGAAGAGTTCTCATACCCAGTAAAATATGTCTGTTTATAAACAATAATATATACTAGCAGGACCCGTGGAAATTCCACGGTAGTTGAAAGTTTTTAAAACACATAAATAAAATAAATAAAAAATAAAATAAAACAAATAACAATGAATTTAAAACAATTTTTTAGCAAATTCTTTTTTAACCTTTTAAAGCTAAAAAGAATTGATTAAAATTTTTTTTTTTTTCCCAATGCAAATTCAACATACAACATATTTTTTTTTTTACTTTTGTGTCTTCAACCTCAATCTATGCAATAATGGTGAACAGCACCTTTTAAAGATCAGATTTGATAATTGATGTAGAATCAGGTGGAAAACAGTTTGAGGGGAGGAAGGGACTCAAATATAAAAATGGCGCTACAAAAATGTATATAATGACCCCTTGACGTACATATCCCCAACAAACCTGCTTAGCAGCAAAATCACACTCCTTCACTGTTGAGGTCCCTATATTCCAGAGAGCTTTCTACTCTAATAGCTTCTTCCCTAAGGCAGCTAGACTTTGGAATTCCCTTCCTGCTACCTGCTTCCCTAACTAACTGTGCTGATATGCAGAAATCCAAATGTAATGTAAACTAAGATCTTAATCTATCTTAGGCATGGTCCCAATTAGTAGCCCCTTACGTCCAAGTAGCAATATGCCTTGTTTGGGGGTAAAAATGAGTAAAAAAAAAAAAAAGAAGAAAGAAAGAAAAAAAAAAGAAAAAAAGACACTTTTGAAAACATTGCATTTATTAGAAACTAGTTCTATTCATCCAGCATTGCCCAATTAACACATATTACTAGAGGGAGGGGCTTATTAGAAAAAAATAATTAAGTCATGAAGATAGCATGTTATCACCTTATCGGATGCAGGGCGAAAGATTTTGGGAGGAAAAACATTGCCAGTTTAGGTTGATCACTGGAGGTACAATAGGAACCACCAATCATCATTGTCCATACTAAACTTTTAAATAAAGAATTACAGCAAAGCTATTAGATATGTAAAGTTTAAGGCTTTACCGTTTGGTTACAAAATGTAGAGTGGTTTTTGGTAAATAAAAAAATCGAATAAAAATTGAAACCATGAGGAGTCCAAAACAGAGGTGTAGACATTAAAAAAAAAATATATATATATATACTAAAAATTTTCAGTCAAGTTTTAATAAACATCTGAAACTGAATAAAACTAAATTGAAACATGGAATCGACAAGAAATGCAAATGTAAAACTGTATGTATTCTAGTTTGCAAGTCGATTCATTTCTTTCTGGAAAAACTTTCACAGCATTCCCCTCTGAATTGAAACTGTAAAAATTGTGGATATGTACTCGTTGGACATTTAATGCTGGGCTAATCAACTTTACAAATATTAATGGATTGTTTTATATTGTTCTGGACCCCCCCCCCCCAAATTTGACCTGGCAAAATCTTGATCTTACATTACTTCTGTTAGAGTGTCGATGCAGATGTCTATATCTATGTTAGTGCATTTGTATTATACACATTGTATCATTTTCATATGATTTCTTTTCATGCAACTCATGTCTTCAACCGACACTGGTCAGATCTCACTTCAATACATCATCATACTGTGTACACACGCTTGATAGACTTTTCTTGTTGGTCAACAGTGCGAGTTAGTAACAACAGAAGTACCCTGAACTTACTCCACCCATTCTTAATTATTGATATCATACTAGCACCTGCTCCAGCCTGTGCTTCAATAGTATCACCAAAGTAACAAAATTTCTAAACAACCTCAATAATATTGCCATCTACATATACTTTGTCCACGTCTGCACTATTATGCTAAAGATTTGGACGAATGCTATGGAAAGTAAAAAGTCTCAGAGTTACCGAGATCAAAGTGATGATCAGTAGTTGTAGTGTTGGGAAGCTCCCCCCAGAAAAAGGAAAATTCTTTTGCTCGGTTTGTGGAAAGGGAGTCTGGTGCAATTCAATTTTTTGTGGTATCTCTAAGTAGCAGGTAGACAAGTGCAGTAGAATTACTGGTTGAAAGAGGACAAACAATATTTTGTGCAAGAAGTGTAAGAATGGAAAGGGATGAAAACTCAGATGCGGAGAAAGTATATTTGTATGGTGAAAGCTATTAGAGTTGTCAAGTTTTGTGTCTTGTGGCACCGTTAGAGCACAAGGTGGAGCAAATGCTAGCGTGATTGCAAAAATTAGGAGTAAATTTCGTGAACTTCTGCCATTACTAAGTAGCAGAGCATTATCACGGTCGACCAAAGGACAGAATCTATCAGTCTATGAGATGTTTGTACGTAGTATGTGAATGTATAACAGTGAAAGTTACATGGAAAGAAATGATACGAGAATGATATGATGGATGTGTAATGTGGGTCTTAAAGACAAGCTTAGTTCTGATGAGCTCAAATGAGGATTAAATCTGGTGAGCATAGGGAGATGTATGTGGAAGAGTAGACTTCGTTGGTATGGTCACATTAGAAGAATGGCTAAAAATTATTCAGTTAGATGTAGCACAGTTGAGGTAGCAGGCTCAGTTCACAGAGAAAGGGTAAGAAAAACATGGGATGAAGTGATAAAAATAGACCTTCAGGATAAAGAAAAACCTGGCCAGAGATAGACTACTTTGAAAGTTAATTTCTTAAAGCTGTCCGATACATGTCAGCATATAAAACAGAGGTTAAACCGATGATGATGATGATGATGATGATGATGATTTCAGTTTTATTAAACTTGAATCTTAAGGTGCATATAATTGAGATTTTCATTTCTCATCACCACAAACTACTTACCTCGCATATCATGAGTTTCACTAAGAGCTGGCGGCAACCGATATGCCATTTCAAAGAATTTATACGTGATGTTACACGAGACAAGACTCAAGCGAATGAGCGACGGCAAAATAGAAATGAGACCCATTAACACGTTGCTGCTCTGATCAGTTAAGCAGTTGTAGCTCAAATTCAAATGTTCCAGCTTCTGTAAGAAGAGAAAGAAACAGCATTATTATATATTAGCAGGAACACCTTGCATTACCCGGAAATTAATATAAATCTTTTAAATTAAAACCTAAGTTATTACCAAGTAAAAAAAACAAAAAAAATTTATTCACATAACCTAGAACATGGATCATTTGGTAAAAACAGTGCCGTTGTTTCATTTTTTGAAAAATAGTCTAATACTAGCATGGGTGCCCGGCGTTGCCTGGGTGTTTGGAGGTGTATGCTGAGCAAAAAAAAAAAAAAAAAAAAGGTCAATTTTTTTAACTTTGACCCCTATTATTACCCCTTAAAATTTATTGTTTTGGGCTCATATTTAGTTATTAAGTTAGATCCATGTCCAAGGAACCTATATCTAAAATTTCAAGTGTTTAGACCCCAAATTGTCGGAGGAGTTTGGTAGAGTTCTCAAAGGTCAAATTGTTGAACTTTGACCCCTTAACAGCCAAATTTCTGCCCGAAAACCGATCACATAGATTTCCCCAAATCTCAGTACCCTGTATATCAAATTTCGAGTCTGTAGACTAAAAATTGACAGAGTTATTGCATAGGGAAATGTACACACACACACTTTCACTTTTATAGATATATAGATAAATAGTCTTGTTAAATATCTAGGTTGTGTTTACCAAGAAATCATTTTGACAAAGGCGTACACTTGGTGACAAATGCAAAAAACACCATAAAATAATTATCCAATGTACCAAAAGGATTTTTGAATAAAAATAATGAACCTGACATCATGTTTAATACCTGCACCTTATGTATCGAGAAGTCAGGCGTGCACCTAGCGACAAAAGTAAGAAACATAAAATAATTATAAAATTTACTAAAAGGTCATTTGAATAAAAATTATGAACCTGACACCTGGGAAGAAACAACCAGCATGGGAAGAAACCACAAACTTGATCAATTGTTAAAAGAAGATAAGTTAAAGTATATTTGATAGGACATTACAGGTGTAATCAAGTCAAACTAAAGTCAGATCAATCCAGTGAAATGATAATGACCGAATAAAACACTCTTGGGGTGTAGCTACAGTGACAATAGTTATATAAGAACAACCAAAATGGGTATTAGAGTCTTTTTATCTTCATTTTTGTTTAGTCTCCTTTTTTTTCTAAATTACGATGGTCATTCTGAAAGTAAAGCCTCCTATTTTCTTTTTAACTCTAAAAGTTGAAGAGCTACGAAGATGAGAGTGATACTATTAAAACAAACACCCTTTCGTGCTCCAGAATTTATTTTTTCTACATAGTTACCACCATTCTCAATGCACTTTTGTCAGCAATTCAATGATACATCTGCTTCTGACGCACGTCCATGGCAGGAATTGCTTTCTTAGAGTCTTATACTGTTAATATCGACAAGAGAGAGATGAAATTTTCAAGTCAAGAATGCGTATGTTCAGATTATAATAATGCAATTTGTAACCCCCTCTGATCCATTCAAGTGGAATAAAATAGGAGGCATTACTTTTGGAATGGCCCTTGTATTATTGTATGTGCTTTTTTACAAAATTATTTAAAAAAAGGAAACACCAAAAAAAGAAATGAACCCCCCCCCCCAAAAAAAAAACATTTTTAATTTAATTATTTTGGTATCTTCAGGCATTAAATTAATAATTAAACCAAATTGTTATGGTAATATTGTTGAAAATTTTATTTATAAACTTATTATATATAAATAGCTTCACAAGCTTTCAATTATTTAATATACTTGGAATAGTCGATTCCAGAATTTGTTAGGAAAAACAGTGTTCAACCAGTTGTTGATCCTCGTAATATCCAGTTTCTATTTAGCACAAGGATTGTATGTGACTTAAGGTTGAGCTTACTGTAGGATGGATCCATTATTGAGCACCACAAAGGCAATCATGACCCTG
Organism: Euprymna scolopes; assembly: GCF_053919585.1. NCBI lineage: Eukaryota > Metazoa > Mollusca > Cephalopoda > Sepiida > Sepiolidae > Euprymna > Euprymna scolopes. The sequence goes on from NC_136503.1 coordinate 31,042,126, forward strand.
TGGAGTTCAGTAAAGACCACCAATCGGATTGATGAATTCACAATGAGAAGTCATCAGTTTTAATAACAATACACACGAAAAAATTGAAATGGCTTAACATATTTCAAAAATTGCATACATAGAAAGAGCTTAATAAGCTAAGAAAGAATCTTTAAAATTTTTTTTAAATCCAATTAAAATTAAGGCAGTTATGGCTATTTTTGTGCCTTGCATGTTTGAATATTTTTCCCTCTTTAAGACCATTGCAAAGTCTGTCAAATTAAAATATCGCGAGGAACAAAACCATCTAACATTCGCATATAATTTAAAGCTAATATTCTTTCCATTTTCAGGCATATTGTAACCGATAACTTTTCTTCACTTAAATAGACTATTTTGCCGCTTACAATGCCATGTCACTTAATTAATAAGTCAATGCTATAGTAAAGACAAACTCGGTAAAAAAAAGAAATTATGCTAAGTTATTTAGAGGACATGAAAACTTTATTTAAGTACGATACTTAATATAATCAGCCATCGAAAAAAATTTTTTTTTTTTTTTTTTTTTTAAGAAAAAAAAAAAAAAAAAAGTTAATAAACATCAGTGACCCCCCCCTTCCTTGTACACTGCCATTTCCTTTCCGGATCCCTGCTCCGAACTTATGCTCGTGATCCATCATCTCATCTGAAGATGAGGGGCTCTTATGCCTTACACAACAATTTATCAGTCTGTACTATTGTCTATAAACTGATATCATCAACAATTAGATAAGCTGTTTTTAAATTTCCCCTCTTGACAAAATTGCAAACCGGAATGCAAACGGATTTTCCTTTGCGTTAGAGGATTGAACTGAAGCAGTATACTTAATATGTACAATACGTGCGTACTAAACTAAACCACCTTTGTTACCTATATACAATCGCCTATACTGAATCCTCATCGGCTCAAAGCTCTCTGTATCCCCAGACTCTTAATTTCTCAAATCTTATATCACCAAGACATCCTTCTTAATTGATACAAGAATCCTCCTGAGCAGTTCAACATCCAGTGATCATATATCCAATCCTCATGAAATTGTTTATATCACCCTGAATATTACCTTAAATCTTTATTCTATCCCTAAGCTAAGTAGAACACCTAATAACACTCTAGTCAACTACTTTTAAAATTAGATAAACCCAGTTTCAATATTAGAAGTACATCGTCCCTCACCTTGACTACAGACTTGTGCAATAAGTCATGAAACTATTGTACCTAAAATTCCTCTCCAAACTACAAAATACTGCTGCTTGTATACTAAGCAAGTACCTCCTATAGATACTTTACCTCCAAGATGACTGCCTTGTCTGTTTTGCATGACAAACCTTATTATTTTTTACTTAAATTCTCTTTCTCCTGATCACTAACAAATCAAATCTGCTCTACTTCCTAAGTTGACACTAAACAAATCCGTCTCACGTAACTTAGATGGGTCCTTGCTCTCCGCCCTTGACCATAACAAGCTCGTAAATCGATACCCATTAACACCTAAAATTTCCTAGGCATGCTCCCGATTATAACTCCCAACCCATAACCAAGCTTCTAAGTAAATACTTACTAGCCTTAGTCCAATACATTGACTTAAAGTAATCTATAATGAACAGTAACCATTAATATCTCTTTATTAAGAGATAGTATTGCAGTAATTATTACACAAACTAAACCGGTACTCATTGAAATAAAAACTTCCGGATATTAAGAGAAAGGCGAAGTCATTCTCCTTAGTTGTAGTCTAAAGGCAACTTACTCAAATTGTCTAAAATTCCATGCATTCATATACAATACTACTTATCCATCCATCTATACTTTAACTATACTTACAGAATATGCAATAACCTATATCTATCAGGTATAACTGTACTCCACATCAAATGTTCTCTTGTCTCTATACTAAGCATATCTAATCTTTCAGTCTTACTAAATGTCCGGTTTGGGCACCAAATCAGAATTTCTAATAGAAAGTAGATCATACTCTAACACTTTATCCTAATCCTAAACCTACTAAACCATATCTAACCATACATTCCTAAACCTACTAAACCATATCTAACCATACATTGCTAAACTTACAAAACTATATCTAACCATACATTAACTCGACTCTCTCGATCCAATACTGTAGCAAATTTAACTGCTTCCACTGCATGAATTTTTACGTATACCCTCTCTCAGTATAAATGAAAATGGACAGCATAATAATGCCCTTTTTAAACCACACTTGAGGAGTGAAAATCTTCTGTAGAAGCTAACCTAAATGCCCGATTTTTCCAGGAGATATTAACCTAAATAACCAATAAATATTAACTACCCATGCGGGGTCGCAGAAATATCTGGATTAGGACCCAGGCGCGGGGCGAACCCCCTCGGAGCTGATGGACCCGTAGGTCTTCCCAGGCCATCCGTCTAGGAGAAGGAAAACTCTGAAACTAAACCTAGGGGAGGGAGGTCTCTTCAGTCCTGGACGACAACCTTCCTAGAGCTGGTGACTCAAACAAATCACCGGTTGGCAAACCTAAACTGCTTAAGGAGGAGATAGACTCTGTCTATCGCTCGGCTTTCATACTCCTTCTTTGCCTATTGGCCAGGCGTAGAGGTACTATCACAGGGACTCGCTTGAATCACCCAGTGGTTGACCTTGTTTCCTGACTAGGGTAATGAACGCCGCTTTTCCCCACTCCTGCCACATCCCATCCCCCTAAACTGGACACAGTGGGGTGCTTCAGTGCCATATATGTCAGTGCAGTTGGACTGGGCTGGCTTTGCCTAATGGATTGAGGGTACCGGATTGACAGTTCCTGGCTGCTGTTTCCGACTGATAGTACAGGAGCCCTAACTCTTTGGTAGCGCTTAGAGCGGCTGCTCCATCAACAGTTGTAAAATATCGGGATGTTTGTAGTGCCATGTCGCGCATGGAAAGGGACCCTGCACTCATCCCCGGTGGGCTTTCCTGAGGCCACAATCCTGTGGGTGAGGACAGCTGATGGTCTACTTGTATTGCATGTCTGGTATTCTGCACAACTACTTGTCCAGCACCCCCTCACTCATCCACCCTAACTGAAACTTTTAAATAAAATAAAATGAAATGACAGCTCAAGCAAAAGTTACGTTTAAACCAGGACCAAACTCAAAGAAAACCAACCTGCCTCCTCCCTTGAGGCTTGCATTTACTAATATCCGCGGGCTTAGAACTAACTTAGATGATGTTGAGTCATTTCTCCTTGTAAACACCCCGGATATCTTAGCATTAAGTGAAACTAACCTTCACTCCTCCATACCCTCTAACCACTTTAACATGCCTGGTTATCTCCCACTCTACCGTAAGGACTCGGACAGACATATGCATGGACTTGGAGTCTATATTCGAAACACCCTCCCCCTAACTAGAGAAATAAAACTAGAATCAGAGGGCCAGGCCTTTATGTGCTTCAGACTAAATATGCAACACAATATTAGCTACTTATATTTTCTCTACCGCTCTCCCTCAAACCAAGACTGTACCCTAATAAACAAAGTCTCAGACAGCATAGATATAGCACTCTCCCTCGATACTAGCGCACAAATACATGTATTTGGTGACTTCAATGTCCACCACAGTAACTGGCTAGGATTCTCAAATCACACAGACGTAGCTGGTAGCGCCACATATAGCTTCTCTATATCTCATTCCCTATCTCAGATGGTTACATTTCCGACACGTTTCCCAGACCAGCACGATCAACATGCCTCACTTCTAGATCTCTTTCTGACAACAGTTCCCAATGACTGTACAACAAATGCCCATAGCCCACTCGGGAATGCTGATCACGCTGTGATAATGGTAGAAATCAGCCTAAATTCTCGCCCTAAAACTGAAGACCCACTACTCAAAACAACGAGGTATTACAAAAAGGCTGATTGGGAAGCCATCAGGGAGCTCATCAGAGATGCCCCATGGCAAAATATCTTTACTCTTCCAGCGGAACAGTGTGCAAATGAGACAACTGAATGGTTCAAAACTGCTATTGAAGCACATGTTCCCGCACGGAAATACTATAGCAAGCCCCACTCCCCCCAATGGTTTACTTCTGCTTGTGCAGCTGCCATTTGTCAAAGGCAGCATGCGTTCCGCAGACTCAACCGACATAAGTCCAGCTCAAATAAACAGAAGTTTATAGAAGCTAGAAATAATTGTAAGAGAGTGATAGACACAGCTAAGTCAGATTACTCTGAAACCACCAGAAAGCGCATCGAAGCACAGAAATTAGGAACCCGGGATTTTTGGAAAATCTACAACAGCGTAGTTAATAATGGACAGTCAATTATTCCCCCACTAACAAACAATCATGAGGTTGCTTGCACGGCAACTGACAAGGCTAATCTGCTTGCCAGTCGGTTTGCCTCAAACTCCACACTGAACTCGGTACACCACTCACTCCCTGATTTTCCTCTGCGAACAGACGCCACACTTGACGACTTGAAAATCACCCCTTCTCAGGTACATGCTATTATAAAAAACCTAGACACCTCTAAAGCATGTGGACCAGATCTCATCCCGGCTGTGCTATTAAAAAAATGCTCTGCCGAGGTTGCTCCAGTTCTGTCCAAACTTTACAATAAATGCCTTAACGAATCTTGTTTTCCCGACTGCTGGAAAACCGCCTCTGTGGTACCAGTCTTCAAGAATTCTGGTGAAAGAACTGACCCACTAAATTATCGCCCCATTAGCCTCCTCCCACTTTTCGCCAAAATATTTGAGTCCTTAGTTAATAAAGCCCTAGTCCAGCACCTAACAGCTGCTAAACTCTTGACTGACAAACAATATGGATTCAGGCAAGCCCGTTCAACAGCAGATATCTTAACTGTAGTTTCTGAACGTATATACCGTTCATTGGATAAAACAGGGGAGGGTAGAGCGGTGGCCCTTGATATATCTAAGGCTTTTGACAGGGTATGGCACGATGGTCTTCTAAGGAAAATTAGATCATATGGAATCACTGGAAGAATTCATAATGTAATTAAATCCTTCTTAAGTAATAGAAAAATCAAAGTTGTCCTCGACGGACGTACATCCAAACAATATGACATAAATGCGGGAGTGCCTTAGGGGTCTATCCTTGGACCTCTATTGTTCCTGATATTCATAAACGACCTCCCTGATAATATTGTTTCGGAGATGGGTATATTTGCCGATGACACCACTCTCTATAACAGATATGAGGGGAAAACAAATGAACACATATCCAAGAAAATGGCAGAAACACTAGAGGATGACCTCCAATCCGTAGTGGAATGGGGACAAAAATGGTTGGTCTCATTCAATGCTGCTAAGACTAAGCTTGTTTCCTTCAATAACTACAAGAAACCTTCTCTACCACCAATAGCAATGGCCAAGAACACATTGCCTGAAAGTACTTCTTTTAAACTCCTCGGCCTAACGTTTACAGGGAATATGAACTGGAATAGATACATTGAGAGCATTGCCAAGGCTGCTGCAAGGAAGGTTGGCTCCCTCTACCGTGCTAGAAAACTACTTACGCCTGCCAGTATCCTATACCTCTATAAGGCAACCATTCGCCCATGTATGGAGTACTGTTGTCACATCTGGGCTGGTGCATCTGCTGCTTGTCTCTCGCTCCTGGACAGGGTTAAAAAAAGAGTCGCAAACCTGATAGGTCCTGAACTGTCATCTGGGCTTCAACCTCTGTCCCATCGACGAGATGTTGCATCCCTCTGCCTGTTCTACAAATACTTTAATGGTGAATGCTCTGACGAACTGCAAACACTTGTACCTCCCCGACGTAACTACCCCCGACAAACCCGACAAGCTACTAAGTCTCATCCCTTTACAGTGGAGATCCCTAGGTGCAAGAAAGCCTTTTACTCCAATAGTTTCTTCCCCAGAACTGCGGGTCTTTGGAACTCCCTTCCGGGATTCTGCTTTCCCAACTGCAATGATATGCAGAAGTTCAAGTGTAATGTTAACAAACATCTTTCTACTCTTCTCCCTTCATAATGACCCCGCTAATTAATTCCCTAATAGTAGCCCCCTGCTTCAAAGTGGCACTGTGCCTTGTTTGGGGTGAAAATTGAATTAAAAAAAAAAAAAAAAAAAAAAAAAAATATGCATTTTGTCACATATTTTGTAGTACCTTTTTTTAGCAAAAATGCTATATCTTTGTTAAAACACAGGATTAAGCAATGAAATTTGCTATGTAAGTGTATTTCTGTGCAAGAAATCAGGATGACACTGAAAATCTCCAGAAATTAATGGTTTCCAAATAATCTGCAGAAAATGTACATAAATTCCTTAAAAATGCCATGCATCCATTAAAAGAAAAGAAGTTAGAAAACTCAAAGCTGAATTGTAATGCATTTTATACACAAAAAACTGAAATCTAAATCTAGGACTGTTTAAAAATGAATATATTGCAATATTTCTTTGGTATTATTGTAGATTAATACCGTCTGCTCCCCCCCCCCATCCATCTGACCACCTCTCCAAAATATGTGATTCTACCTTTATTGACGATTATGTGTGAATACCCTGAAAAAACTTTAATTAAAGATAAACAAAAATTATTTTAGAATTTAATGTAAAATGATTTCCCATTTTGAGCCATTACAGTGTATTTGGGCCAGTTAACAGAAAATTTTCTAAATCCTGGGCGTTTTTTTTTTCCTAAAAAAAATGTGTGGTTTCAATATGGTCTCTGTGCAATTATAAGATGGGGAGGTTGCCATTCTGACTTTGGGTTGATGATAGGGCTAAGGGAAATTATGTATGAACATCCTGAAGACTTGATAGAAACAAAACAAAAACAATTTTAGAATTTGGAGTAGGGGTTGGTTTCACATAAATTTAATGTAAAATAATTCACCATTTTGAGACAACTTTAGCATTTTAGGACAGTTAACCAATTTATTTTTCTATGGGAGATAAATCATTTGCATTTTCTTTAAGGAAAGATTTTTTTTTTACGCTTATATGTAGCTTACAGAGGAATTTTGTTTAGTGGGGAGCTCTCCCACTCTGACTTAGCATTATTGTTAGTGCTAGAGGCTTTAGGAGGAAGCTTGCCCCTCATACCTAGGGTTGGACATAGGATTAAGGGAGTGTTTTTTGTTTTGTTATTTTTTTTGAAGAGGGCATTTGACACCCATTGTGAAACTTGGAAAAGTATCAAATACTTTTTGTCCCACCTATTTAAATATTTGGGGGAAAAAAAAAAACAAACTTTTTGCTAAAGCTGACAAATTGTTCACAAATTTTGAATGAATTTGATTTTTATTTTTAATTACAATTTATGTTTTCTTTCTACCATTTTTATTTCTTAACTAAGCACCTCCTACAAATATTTAAATATCGATTTTTCATTTTTTTTTTGATAATCGGGTAGATTAGTTTTTATTCAATAATAATCCGCTGAAAACATTGTAAAAAAAGACAAAATTTTAAAAAAATATAGAGGGGTTGTACCGCTCGTACACTGCAAAAAAAAAAAAAAAAAAAAAAAAAATCATATTTCAGTGCACATTTTCTGTTGTTCAAAGCATTTTTTGCTTTGAACAACAGAAAATGTGCACTGAAATATGATATTTAAAAAATTCAACCACTGGTCAAATTTTTTTAAATATTCATATGGTTGATAACAAAATAGCTGTAACTAAACATGTAAGAAAATTTTTTTATAATCAGATTTCAATAAAAAAAATCCGATCTGGAATAAAAATCAACAACAAAAAAAAAATGTCTGTTTACAGTGGGTGTGGTATTTCTGTTGCTTTTGCTGCTGCTATTACTAATACTACAGTCTACACTCAAAATCCAAATGATTTTTTTCCAGATATTATGTTTTTAAATTGCTATTTACCACAAGAGAAAACCACATACAAGTATTCTTTTAACGGATAAAAACATTAAAAAGATGGTTTTACTCAACAGTGGGTGTCCGAAGAAAATTAAAAAAATTTTTTCACTAGTTATCATGCTGAAATCTTTTTTTTAACACGAAAAAAAAAAAAAAAAAAAACAATGGTAAAATGTATTTTGGATACCCAAAACTATTAAATGTGACATCTCTTCTGGTTAGTTTCTAAATTTCATGAAAAATTTTTTAATACAAACACAGCTAGTACGAGTATTTACAAATCAACGGTGGTCGTTACAAAATCTTACCGAAAACGCTGTTTTATGATGTTCACATTTTTATCACTTTATTTGCTTAAAACTCTTAAAATATATAATGCACATTATTATTTATTAATTCGTTTGAAAGTATATTCATTTCTGAACAAAACGGTATTATTTTGAGGACTTAAAGTGCTTTGGTTTGTAAAATATGACTATCTTAGCAGAAGTTCCTTGAAATCTGTGATTATTCAGAGCTTGGTTGACCATTTGAGACCTGTTAGATTAGAGATTCTTTTTTTTTGGATCCTGTCCAACAGAGGGAGACTATTGATTGATGCATCAGCCAAATATGGCAAAAGATATTACATGAATGGGCAAATGAGGGTTTTGTCAGATGTGAGTATTTTTCAGCGCAGTAGAAGGAGTCCATCTTCTTTGCAACAGTCTTGGCAATGTCTTCTATGCATTTGTTCCAATTCATTATCTTTTACAATGTTAAAATTAAATTACCTGCAAGGGTTTCTGAGAGAAAGCCATCAGTCCTAGCCCTGGTGTGGCAGAAATTGCATCGGATGGTTCTATGATCTTCTTCAATTCCATGAGACCAACTGCAGTAATGCCGTTACACGAGATATCTAAAGAAGCGAGTCCAGGAATCGTATCCAGCATCTTGGCCAACATTTGTAACCCGATGTCACCAAGCTTGTTACCTAAAGAAAGAGAGATAAAAAAAGATTCTTTTTCTTCTAACATGGTTTTACTATTATTTTTATTATAAAAAAAAAAAAAAAAAAAAAAAAATGAATACATAATTAATTTTAATTATTGTTGTGGTCCTGTACGGGTATGGAAGAAAAACCAACTCGTAATTAATGGAAACAAAATATATTGAGCAGAAAAGTATATACAACAAAATAAAAATACATCAGTCCGACTGCCAAGTGCGTATGACTTGTGCATAACGTGTGCTAATATCGAGAGATATATTCTCCCAGTCTTTATGGTAAGTAGAAATGGGCATTATTATCTGTAGGGTGGACACACCACAACAATTATACAAAAATAAAAAGAAAGATTAAATACATTTTGGCACTTCTACACTATTAGGACGAAATTTCGGAAATCGTAAAACTGAATTTCACATGAAAACAATGGTATCTACGTATTCCTCATATTTTTAAGATGATTATATCCAAAAATTACAAAAATTGATAAGGTAGAAAATTATTTATTAAAGAAAATAAAAAATAGAATTTGATGAAAACAATAGTACAGGAGAGTTCAAAAGGAAGGTAATTTTCCATTTTATTTAAACAAGATGGCAGCAATTTTTCACCTGCTACCACAATTAAAGTTGTTTTTTTTTTTTTTAAATAATTCAGTAATATTCAAGTAATTTCGACTGCATAATTTGGAAACTATCATTGTAATTTATTAGAATTGACCAAAAAATCAGTTGAAACGATTGTTTTTATCTGAAAACTCCATTTATCGACTACAAAATCTCATTCCAATAGTGTAGAAGCCCCTAAATTAAAATAAAATCTTTTATACTAAAGTTAAGATGTTTTCCCTTTATACTTTAATGACACAAAATAGATGATAAAGTACACATTACAGAACTTTACGTTCGGAGTAAAACAGTCGCATTTGAAAGTGGTTTTTCCAAGTGGCGACTAGAAATAATAAAACGCTTATCTTTTAGCGATTGTGTTTTTTTACCAACAATTTTCCAAAGGTATTACTGAATGAAAAATGTTTTTTTCAACCTATTTTTTTTTTTTTAAAATAAAATGAGCAAAGTAAAATTATTTAAATAATAAAAGTGTATTAGAACAATATACACCCTTTTTTTTATTTAATGAAGGCTGTTTAAAAAAAACATTCGAAAAAATTAAAATTTTTAGACGTTCAAGTCTCAACATAAAATTTGATGTATATTTAGAATTACACTTACTAAAAAACAAAACACAAAAAAATTTACATGATGTAAGTATTTGTCATGGAACAAAGATTTCATATTCCAAAAATCACATGGGCTTGGTTAGTAACTTTAATATTTGGCTAGTAAACGAAAATATTTAGTTGTCACAGGTCAACTAAAGATAAATTTGACTGTAGTGCCCTGCATTAGTTCTGAGACTGAATTACGTTTAAAAAAAAATTCATTTTTAACTCTTTTCATTAGCTGTAATTTGTAATTAACTGACCAAACCACCTATCTCTCACTTAGTTCTGCATTTCTCTCATCCTTTCCCACTTTATGATGATTCAATCATTGTCGAATGGTTGTTAACGTCTGCGAACATTTAGCGAAAGAGTGACTCTCTCTTCTTAACTAATTTACATAGTGTATTTACACGCACCATTAACATGCTTGTAAATTAAATAGCATTTGGCATCTATATCATCCATAAGGTTACGTCTAGTATTTATTAAATGCAAATATACGACGGATGCGTGATGTGAGTCTTAAGGACAGGCTTCGATCTGATGACCTCAGTACAGGGAGACGTTTGCAGAACAGGAGACTTTGTTGGTATGGTCATATTGAAAGAATGGATGTGAGTTCTTGGGTTACTAAATGTAGAACAGTTGTGGTAGAAGGTTCAGTTTATAGGGGAAGGCTAAGAAAAACATAGTTGGAAACAATAAGAATGAACTTGAGAGGAAGAGGAATAAATAAAGACCTGGCCAGAGATAGGTATGTTTGAAAGTCAATTTCTAAAAGCCCTCCAATCTATACTAGTATGCTCACTGCTTGTAAAACATCACTAAAACAGAATTTTTGTGGGGAAGATCATGAGAGAAAGACTCATAAGATCACCATAAACCGATTTAAATTTTGCCAAATCAAATATCAAATGAAAGGAAACTGATTTATAAGTTTATCAACATTCTTATATATGCGTATTTGGTGCTTTTCGTTATTAGAGTGAAATAGAAACATTGAATTTCAAGTAAAACCAATTGTATCTACTTAATTGCTACGTCGCAGTAAAAGGAATACATGGAAAAATTATGAAACACGATAAGATAGAAAATTAATCATTAATGAAAACAGTTTTCAAAGACAATTAGCAAAAACTGAGTTTTGCTTAATTGGCCTAAGGTTTTCAAAGTTTGTAGAATTAATAATAATAATTACCTCCCCTGTCAGGATTCAAATTATTCTGTTTATTTATTTATTTTAACAAAACTCAATTTTCGGTCTTCAAAAACTATTTTCATTAATAATTAATTTTCTATGTTATCGTTTTTTTATTTGTGGGAGGATATGTTTTTTGCTGTGACATTATAATTAAATTATTTTCATTAATAATTAATTTTCTATATTATCGTTTTTTTATTTGTGGGAGGATATGTTTTTCGCTGCGACATTATAATTAAATTATTTTCATTAATAATTAATTTTCTATGTTATCGTTTTTTTATTTGTGGGAGGATATGTTTTTTGCTGCGACATGATAATTAAAAAGATACCGTTGGTTTTACTTGAAATTCAATATTTTGATTTTCAAATTTGTTCTAATAACAATGAGATACTGTGTTTTTTGCAAAAACAAGATAAATATTGTAAAATCGTTTTTTATTTTATTTTGATCGAGTACATAAAAGGGCTGTTAATTGTCTGTATTTTTGAGATGAGGTGTTTTCATTGATTGAGATTGTCGGACTGACTTCCTCATCTTGGTTGTTATTGTCACAACGTTTCGACCGTTTTGCCTCCTAGTGACATATGGCCGAGTGGTCCTAGACGTTGTATCAAAGTTTACAGTTACCCAGAGGTGCTGAGTTCAATCTTGAACGAAGGCAGTGAAAAAGTAACATTCAAAACAGAGAATCAGCAACTATGTCCCAAAGCCTAGCTGGAGTCCGAACATGGTACCCCCGTAATAATAATAAAGGATTGGGTTTGAGACTCCTAACAAACGGTTCCCCAGTTCGATACAAAACACCTGACGAAGGCCGGAGGGCAAAACAGCCGAAACGTTGTGACAATAACAACCAAGATGAGGAAGTCAGTCTGACAATCTCAATCAATGAAAAGGGCTGTTGTCTGTTTAATTCTATTTCAAAGTACAACTGGTGAGAATTTGGTAAAATTTGGCTTTCAAAATTGAGCAAGTCTTTTAAAGTAATACATGTTTGAATTTGGTAAAATTTGGCTTTCAAAATTGAGCAAGTCTTTTAAAGTAATACATGTTTGAATTGGGTAAAATTTGGCTTTCAAAATTGAGCAAGTCTTTTAAAGTAATACATGTTTGAATTTGGTAAAATTTGGCTTTCAAAATTGAGCAAGTCTTTTAAAGTAATACATGTTTGAATTTGGTAAAATTTGGCTTTCAAAATTGAGCAAGTCTTTTAAAGTAATACATGTTTGAATTTGGTAAAATTTGGCTTTCAAAATTGAGCAAGTCTTTTAAAGTAATACATGTTTGAATTTAGTTGGTCAAATACGTTCACCGAAATGGGTTATTAAAATTCGACTGTTGCGGTTCAGTTAAATCAGTAGAAAATAAAATGTGTCATGAGTTTGAATTGTTGTTATTTTCCATACAACATGGCTACCATGACACATTTGGTGCTAAATTATGAAAACAACTGGACGCACTTACCGCTGAGGTTGAGAATACAAAGATTGTTTTGATATTTGATTGCTCTGAACACAGACTGCAAACAGGCGGGACGTAAGGAAAGTTTCTTGAAATCAACACAACCTGATACATCAGCTTGTTCCAGCAACACTTTTAAATCCTGGCGTTCAGCTACAAGAAAAACATATACGTTTATATCCACCATAAAATGCTTTTATTAAATGAAAATTAGAGACGTAACAGGGATACAAATTAAGAACAGAATAATTACATAAAAAAAACACAAAAAAAAAAACAGGTCTCACTTTTAAAAATTACATAAAAAACAAAAAAAAAAAAACAGATCTCACTTTTAAAAATGACATTAAAAAAAACAGGTCTCACTTTTAAAAATTACATAAAAAACTAAAAAAAAACAGGTCTTCCTTTTAAAAATTACATAAAAAAACAGGTCTAACTTTAAAAAATTACATAAAAAAACAGGTCTCACTTTTAAAAATTACATAAAAAAATAAAAAAACAGGTCTCACTTTCAAAAATTACATTAAAAAAAAAAACAGGTCTCACTTTTTAAAAATGACATAAAAAACAAAAAAAAAAAAAAAAAAAAACAGGTCTCACTTTTAAAAATTTTTTTAGAAAAAATAATTCTGTGCCTGTGCAGAAAGTGTGTATGTGTTGATGTAAACCGGATAGATGGATTTTATGGCATTTTATGGCCTAACGATTCTTTAAATGTAAACATCTATATATATAAAAGCAAAAATGTATGTATGTATGTGTGTTCGCTTTTTCTGTATGTTTACAAAAGGCTTTTTTCAGAGAAGCAGTCGATCGCTTCACAACTTTTTAAAACTTTTTATATCACATATAAATCGTAATATCTCACAGTTAACAATGAAGCTCGCCTGTCTATTTAATTTGCTCGATTTCGGGAAGATAAATATTCAACATTTGTCGCTCGCCGCATGTGGATTAGTCTTTTTCCTATAACATCTTGGGAAAATAAAAATAAAAAAAAGCGTTCCGCAGTAAATGAAATACTATCCCGCAGTCAAACTTGACCTCATGAACTCATTAAAACGGGCACCTGCCAAATCCAAGTAATTAAATAAATTCAAACATGTTTCCGTTAGCATCTTGCGGTGGGGCAATGGTTAATGTCGCACGTTTTTTTTTTTTTCCACACTTCAATTTACACAACCAAGCAATGCTGGTATAATACACACACACACACACACACACACACACACACACACACACACACACAGAGGGGGTTCCAAAAGTCTGAGTTATTTGGTTAACTATGAATGGTAGTAAGATAGAAATGATGCCCTTTTAAAGCTAAATGCATTGCTTTTTTCTCCGAACCCACTCTAGAAACTCATACAACGCATACACAGGCCACATCACAAAACTCTCCCGATGACTAACCTATTATTTAGCTGACAATAGCGCCATAAAACAACACCTAACATCCCATGATAAAAACCTACAGTCGTCCGACATTAGAAATATCTTAACTAACAATACTAAAATTCGATACCTTAACAATTGCACATGACGACTAAAATTTCTAGAAGCCATACTTATAAAAAAAAAACTACAGCCCCTTAATAACCGGATCTCATTTAACACCGGGACAAATATACTAACAGTATTTAATGACTAACAAGAAACTAAATAAATAAACTATAAAATAAGAAAATCGAAATTAAACACAAAAATAATTCGCCTCTAACTATCCTGCACCCACCTTCATAACCAATAAAAAAAAAAAACAAACTATAAATACACCAAGCCTCAAAGAAAAAGAAAACGACAACAACAATCACTCCTGATGACAATCAGATGTACCGATAGAAAGCGCTTGAGAAGAATATGGCTGAACAACAACTTTTGGGCGCCATAATATACAACATGCCAGCTGAAATAAAAAAGATCATTTGACGAATTGAAAAGATACCCCCCCCTCCCCCCCCCAAAAAAAAAATCGGAAAAAAGGATAACTCTATCGTGTTCAATCAGATGTGCTTGAATATATATATATAAATAAATAAAGTACTTTTATCAATTTATGTAATTTTGGGAATATATTTTCTTCCAGTCATAAATATGTGCATCATATGGATTTTTCTTTATTTGTTTTTTAAATATAGGGTGAATTCTGGACAAGCACCAAAGTTTATTACTCCCAGGCAATACCAGGTTTCTTTGATAGTTTTTTTAATAACCGAATAAAATGTTGAACAACTTACGAGTTTTGTTAATTTTACATGCTTCTACATATCGTTGCTGAATCGGTGGCAGGTCCCAAGAAGTGACTTGAGCTTCCAACTAAAAGAGAAAATAAATATCTGTTAACAAATGACAGAAAACAAGAAAATTTGATGCTAATGTATGAAAGTGATCCCAAATTTCTGGTCAAACTTAGGTCATGCTGTATTAGCTGATCGATATCACGTCAAATGACATCGTCTCCTCTTTTTTTGACCTGTTTTATTTGGGGGACCATTCGAAAAGCCAGTCAAGTAGATGAGTGTTTCAAGGGGTAATTTTGTTATTGAGTCGTCCCTTTTGGAGAGAGGGTCATCTAGATAACCGATTTCCTTGTTGGGCCTTATACAGGTGGCCTTTGGGAAAACTATTCCATGAGTGATGGTAAGAGGTATTGACCAAGGAAGAGAGAGAGAGAAAGAAAGACAAGGCCCCAAATAGAAGGGGGACATAAATTAGAAGTTATAAGGATAATAATAAGTGGCTTTTTCGCTAGTTTGGGAGAGTTCGTTGGTGAGGAGAGTTCGTCGGCCGTCGGATGTATTTTTTGCGTCCGCCGGTCTAGGCGAAAAACTTAATTTCAACCGTTATAATCCTACACCCAAAATTCAGTCTAATTCCCCAAGTTTAGAGTGGCCTTAAGTTTATGTTCTTACATGAGAGATACCTGTAATAACTTATTTGTTACTAAAAAGACTGCCTTTGTGATTCTTTGTTGTTTGCCTGTGGTTGTGAAATGAATTCTTTCTCGATCAATGTTCAAACTGCGAAAGCGGCCCCCATCTCCAACGTCTGAGAGCAGGCGACCAGCTGAAGGACCCTCGAGATAGGGTTACCAACCAGCCATCATGAGAGCAGAACTACTACATGAACTTAGGGTTATGCACAAGTTGCGTGTTTGAGTAGAAAAACAATGAGTTCCCGCAACCAGCGAGTGTCTGGCATAGATATTAGGGTTCTAACCACTAGACGAAGAAAAGATGAAGGCAAAGATAAAAACTAGACAATCAAATCACGAGACAGAGTTATGAAGAAGTCTTCGCCAGTTTAAAGACTTTTAGTTTGTAAGAAGTCTGACAGTTTAAAGGCTCTCAGAAGATTTTGGAAACATTTTGAAAAAGATTAAAGGCAGTTGGAGACTTGAAAGGTCCAGATGCGAAGTTATTGAATTTTATTGAAAAGATTTATTCTTTTATTTTATTTTTTTTAAATGTAACCCTGAATCGTTGGGGGTGGGGTTACCTTTAAGGTGCAACCCAACTTGGCTCCTGGCGATGCAGCCTATAGGGTTATATTTATATAGTCTTTTTTCTTTTCTGATGACATCACTTCGCATCTGCGCTATGTTACATCTTTGACATGAGTCAAAATAAATGGCTGCCTACATGTGCTCATTAAATGGCTGCCTATATGTGCTCATTAAATAGCTGCCTACATGTGCTCATTAAATGGCTGCCTACATGTGCTCATTAGTGGAAAAAGAACCAACTGTTACATCTAGTTGCGTCACTAACCTGATCACTCCTCCCTCTAATTATACCCCACTATGAGACATTGCATTGATGTGAAAATGACATTTAAAACCCATGTGGCTAAAAAATTCTATCAAAATTGGATGTAATATTTATAAAGAAATTGAGATGAATGTACAGGTGTAACCCCAGTTAATTAGAATGATGCAGGGGAAAATGTTACCTTACAGTGCCCAGTTATCACGACCTTTAGATCCTCCACATGGAAGCTCAAAGATGTCACTTGGTAACATGTCATTCGTTTTTTTTTTTTAAAAATTTTTTTTTTTTACACAGTGATCACCACTTATCAAGGCCCAGAAGCCACTCAGGGATAAGGGTTATTGCAAGTACATTACGTTAGTGTGGAGATTTGATGAAGTGTTTACTTAAGGGGGCGGTTCATTAGGAATTTGTTAATGTTGGACTTGAAGACATCCAAGTTGTAGTCCGGTGGGAAGCAGGCAGACGGAACAGAGTTCCACAGGATGCAGTTCTAAGAAAGAAGCTTTGTTCATGGAATCCGCGTTTTGATTTAGGCACAGATATAGAGTGGGGGAAATTTTTCATAGTGGATTCAGCTAGACGGGTGTTTTTCGTGAAAGATTGGCGAGGGGGGACCAGAGA
Source organism: Euprymna scolopes (assembly GCF_053919585.1). NCBI lineage: Eukaryota > Metazoa > Mollusca > Cephalopoda > Sepiida > Sepiolidae > Euprymna > Euprymna scolopes. The sequence continues at coordinate 31,059,268 of NC_136503.1, forward strand.
TTGGAGTTCAGACGAGCACCTGCCATGGAAATAACGATAAAACAAGGACAGGCTCGCAACGTCTCTTCTGTGGGAGAGAGGTTGCAGGGTAGAGAAAAGGGCATCCCCCACTAAGCCACGAAGTCTATTTTGTACTCTGTCAAGGCAGGATAGGCTGTTTTTAGCAGCTCCTGCCCAGATATGGCAACAGTATTCTATCCTTGGACATACTTGGCTTTTATATAGATAGAGAATTGCATCAGTAGTGAGATATCTTCTGGAGCGGTAGAAGGAACCCACCATCTTTCCAGCGACCTTGGCAACAGACTTGATGTACGTGTTCCATTTCAGATCAGGAGTAAAGGTCAAACCCAGAAGCTTGTCAAAATACGGGGCCTCACCCAGACGAGAGCCATCCATCACAATTGATGCCAGATGGGGATCAGAGCGTTGATGATGTAAGGATAGGAGTTTGGTTTTGGATGCATTAAAGGTAACCAGCCACATCTTCCCCCACTGAACCATGCGCTCGAGATCAAAGGAGAGAGAATCAGACAGAACTTACCGGTTGCTTAGCATTTAACATTCGAGGTGGAGGCCTCGTTTCCAATCAAAAACAAGTCAAGGTTACTAGTTGAGCAAATATGATGTTGTTGTTTATTATCATTGTTGTTTATTATAAACATTATTTTTTATTATCAACATTGTTGTTTATTATCAATGTTGTTGTTTATTATCAACATTATTGTTTATTATCAACATTATTGCTTATTGTCAACATTATTGTTTATTATCAACATTGTTGTCTATTATCAACATTGTTGTCTATTATCAACATTGTTGTTTATTATCAACGTTATGTTTATTATCAACGTTGTTGTTTATTATCAACGTTATTGTTTATTGTCAACATTGTTGCTTATTATCAACATTATTGTTTATTATCAACATTGTTTATTATCAACATTGTTGTCTATTATCAACATTATTGTCTATTATCATAATTGTTGTCTATTATCAACATTGTTGTCTATTATCAACATTGTTGTCTATTATCAACATTGTTGTCTATTATCAATATTATTGTTTATTATCAACATTATTGTTTATTATCAACATTGTTGTCTATTATCAACATTGTTGTCTATTATCAACATTATTGTTTATTATCAACATTATTGTTTATTATCAACATTATTGTTTATTATCAACATTGTTGTCTATTATCAACATTGTTTATTATCAACATTATTGTTTATTATCAATATTGTTGTGTTATCAACATCGTTGTTTATTATCAACATTATTGTTTTTAATATTGTTGTTTATTAAAACATTATTGTCTATTATCAACATTGTTGTTTATTATCAACATTATTGTTTATTATCAACATTATTGTTTTTAACAATATTATTGTTTATTATCAACATAGTTGTCTATTATCAACATTGTTGTTTATTATCAACATTATTGTTTATCAACAACATTATTGTTTATTATCAACATTATTGTCTATTATCAACATTATTGTTTATTATCAATATTATTGTTCATTATCAACATTATTGTTTATTATCAACATTGTTGTTTATTATCAATATTATTGTTTATTATCAACATGATTGTCTATTATCAACATATTGTTTATTATCAACGTTGTTGTTTATTATCAACATTGTTGTCTATTATCAACATTATTGTCTATTATCAACATTATTGTCTATTATCAACATTGTTGTTTATTATCAACAATATTGTTTATTATCAACATTATTGTTTATTATAAACATATTGTTAATTATCAACATTGTTGTCTATTATCAACATTATTGTCTATTATCAACATTGTTGTTTATTATCAACAATATTACCTATTATCAACATTATTGTTTATTATCAACATTATTGTTTTTTATCAACATTGTTGTTTATTATCAACATTATTGTCTATTATCAACATTGTTGTCTATTATCAACATTATTGTCTATTACCAACATTGTTGTCTATTACCAACATTATTGTCTATTATCAACATTATTGTCTATTATCAACATTGTTGTCTATTATCAACATTGTTGTCTATTATCAACATTATTGTCTATTATCAACATTGTTGTTTATTATCAACATTATTGTCTATTATCAACATTGTTGTTTATTATCAACATTATTGTCTATTATCAACATTGTTGTTTATTATCAACATTATTGTCTATTATCAACATTATTGTCTATTATCAACATTATTGTCTATTATCAACATTATTATCTATTATCAACATTATTGTTTATTATCAACATTGTTGTTATGCTCAGTCCATCAAGTCCAAAGAAGCTGAGCAGCGGCTTGGTTCCCACCATTTTTTGCAAATAGCAAACAGAATACTGAACAGAAGCATTTGCTCTATCCCAACTATCATAAATGGACCCGAGGTAATCTCGTCAGCATCAGACAAAGCCAAACTTTTTGTCAAGAACTTTGCAGCTAATTCTACCCTTTGCGACCAAGGCCGCCAACCCCCAATATATCCTCCTGTATCAGAAAACACGCTATGTGATATACATATATCTGTACGTGATGTTGCCAAGCTAATCAAAAACCTTGATTCTAGTAAAGCAACCGCCGGCCCTGATGCTATTCCAATTATAGTACTCAAAAAACTTCAACCAGAACTAGCCTCCATACTTACAAAACTGTTTAAACGTTGTCTTAAGGAGAATAGCTTCCTATCACCATGGAAAATCTCATCTGTATGCCCTGTATTTAAGAATTCAGGTGATCGCTCATCCCCCTCTCAGTACAGGCCAATAAGTCTTCTGTGCATCATAAGTTGCTGGAATCTGTGTTAAATACAGAAGTAATCAACCATCTCAACAAAAATAACCTTCTTAGTGACACTCAATATGGTTTCCGTTCTGCTAGATCTACAGCAGATGTGCTTACAGTTATATCTCATAGGATTAGCAAATCTCTCGACGGAGGCAACCTTTCTAGGACATATCTAAGGCCCTTGACATATCTAAGGCCTTTGATAGGGTATGGCATAAAGGTTTACTTCACAAGATCTCTAGATATGGTATAGCTGGAAATGTCTTCTCAATTATTAAATCATTTCTTTCTGATAGGTTCATAAGAGTAGTAGTTGAGGGGCAAAAATCAGAAGCTCACAGTATTAATGCTGGAGTCCCTCAGGGGTCCATCCTGGGCCCAACTCTTTTCCTGGTCTATATTAATGATCTTCCAAATCACATCCTTACATCATTTGTAGACATTTATGCTGATAACGCTCCATTTATGGTAGCACATCTAAGACAGTAAACGACCAAGTTATCTCCGATTCTCTCTCCTCTGATCTTGAGCATGTGGTACAATGGGGAAAGGAGTGACTGGTTACTTTTAATGCATCTAAAACCAAGATTCTCTCTTTACATCATCAACATTCTGATCCACATCTGGCATCAATTGAAATGAATGGCTCTTGTCTTCAGGAGGCCTCAAGTTTTGACAAGCTTCTGGTCTTAAATGGAACACGTACATCAAATCTGTTGCCAAGGCCGCTGGAAAAATGGTGGGATCTTTCTATCGATCCAGTAGATATCTCACTGCTGATGCTATTCTCTATCTATATAAGAGCCAGGTACGTCCAAGGATGGAATACTGTTGCCACATCTGGGCAGGAGCTGCTAGAAAGGACTTGTCCTGCCTTGATAGAGTTCAAAATAGATTTCATAGCCTTGTAGGAGATGTCCTTTTCTCTTCCCTCCTGCAACCTCTATCTCACAGAAGAGATGTTGCGAGTTTGTCTCTGATGTATCGTTATTTTCATGGAAAGTGTTCGACTGAGCTTCAGTCTATGGTCCCCCCTCGCCAAACTTTCACAAGAAACACTCGTCTAGCTGAAAACACTATCAATAATTCCCCCCACTCTTTATCTGTGCCTAAACCTAAACGTAGATTCTATGAACAAAGCTTCTTCCTTAGAACTGCACGCCTGTGGAATTGTCTTCCGTTTTCCTGCTTTCCAGCAGACTACAATATGGTTGTCTTCAAGTCTAACGTAAACAAGTTCTTGATGAGCCGTTCCATATAAGTTAACAAATTTACCAAATTTCCATTACTAATGATTAGTATATTGTCCAATTTCTACTGTACGCTCTTCAACCCTAAAATTTTAAAGAAAAATAAAAAAAATATTTATTGTACATAAAACCAAAGAAACAAAAATATGTACAAATAATCCAAGGGAGATAAGCAAGTTCTTAATTCAGTCTAGTTTACATTTAGAAGAAAGTCCGAGTTATTGAGAATTAATAATATTCTTTGGTCAGAAAGAAAAGGTCAGAAAATCTTTATAATCACCAAATGTGTTCAGTTTTCTTTGACGATGCTTGTAATTGATTCATTATATAAGATTAGTTTCGACGGGATTTTGATCCCAAGAAATATTAGCCGGAGTTAATCTAGTCAGCGTCTGACAACCTCGAGTAGCATAACGACTTAAACTGATTCTTTTACTAACTGAAGAGTTGAAGCTATCAGTGTTTTTTTTTTATATAGTTTTGGTGAATGGGAAGTTCCAGAAACATTCCAAATGGAACACCATAACTTAGAATATTCCAGAAGATCTAAAAAAAAAAATTTTTTTTATATTCTAATCTGAATGTAATGTTTTTAATAGTAATAATTAAACATTTTTAATAGTATTATAAGAAATTGTGATATCCTAATACGGAAATTGTGTCCTCCTATGACACACTGTACTTGTTATGTACGCAAAGTTTAAAAGTATCACAAAAAACTTAAATTGCATCCAACAAACTGAGCAGTGGAACTTTTCTTTTTTTTTTTAATAGGTTTCCAACATTACAACTGTAACAGAGTGCATATGAGCACGTGAAGAAATATCAGCCGCAGCGAAGGATGGATGGCAAGTAATTGTCTTAACAGAAGGAGCAGCATTTAAACATGTATGAAAATTAGGAAGTGTGAGCGAGTTGGCACGAAAAGAAAAATGAAAAAAAAAAAAAATGAACACCACATGGTCGAGAAACAAAGTTGGCATCGAAATGAAGGTGAGAATGGGCCGGCTGTGGCCAGCGTGCGGTAGGAAAAAAGAGAAACATGAGCGGGTTAGATAGACATGTGGCACCGAGAAGCTTTTTAAGTGGTATCGAGACGGGAGAGTAATGGTATTAAATGCTTTTATTAACAAAGAAAGAACACCGACCCGGAGTGTTATTTATTTTATTCCAGTTTTATTTTTATGAATTACTAAAGTAAAGTTTTATTTTATTAATTACTAAAGTGAAGTTTTATTTTTATGAATTACTAAAGTAGTTTTATTTTTATTAATTACTAAAGTAAAGTTTTATTTTATGAATTACTAAAGTAAAGTTTTATTTTTATGAATTACTAAAGTGAAGTTTTATTTTTATTAATTACTAAAGTGAAGTTTTATTTTATGAATTACTAAAGTAGTTTTATTTTTATTAATTACTAAACTAAAGTTTTATTTTATTAATTACTAAAGTAAAGTTTTATTTTATTAATTACTAAAGTAAAGTTTTATTTTATTAATTACTAAAGTGAAGTTTTATTTTTATGAATTACTAAAGTAGTTTTATTTTTATTAATTACTAAAGTAAAGTTTTATTTTATGAATTACTAAAGTTTTATTTTTATGAATTACTAAAGTGAAGTTTTATTTTTATTAATTACTAAAGTGAAGTTTTATTTTATGAATTACTAAAGTAGTTTTATTTTTATTAATTACTAAAGTAAAGTTTTATTTTATTAATTACTAAAGTAAAGTTTTATTTTATTAATTACTAAAGTGAAGTTTTATTTTTATGAATTACTAAAGTAGTTTTATTTTTATTAATTACTAAAGTAAAGTTTTATTTTATTAATTACTAAAGTAAAGTTTTATTTTTATGAATTACTAAAGTAAAGTATGAATTACTAAAGTGATGTTTTATTTTATGAATTACTAAAGTAAAGTTTTATTTTATGAATTACTAAAGTAAAGTATGAATTACTAAAGTAAAGTTTTATTTTTATGAATTATCAAAATTTTATTTTATGAATTACTGAAGTAAAGTATGAATTACTAAAGTAAAGTTTTATTTTATGAATTACTACAGTAAAGTATGAATTACTAGTTTTATTTTTATGAATTACTAAAGTAAAGTTTTATTTTTATGAATTATTAAAGTTTTATTTTATGAATTACTAAAGTAAAGTATGAATTACTAAAGTAAAGTTTTATTTTATGAATTATTAAAGTTTTATTTTATGAATTACTAAAGTAAAGTATGAATTACTAAAGTAAAGTTTTACTTTTATGAATTATTACAGTTTTATTTTATGAATTACTAAAGTAAAGTATGAATTACTAAAGTAAAGTTTTATTTTATGAATTATTACAGTTTTATTTTATGAATTACTAAAGTAAAGTATGAATTACTAAAGTTTTATTTTATGAATTACTAAAGTACAGTTTTATTTTACGAATTACTAAAGTAAAGTTTTATTTTTATGAATTATTAAAGTTTTATTTCATGAATTACTAAAGTAAAGTTTTATTTTATGAATTACTGAAGTATGAATTACTACAGTAAAGTTTTATTTTTATGAATTATTAAAGTTTTATTTTATGAATTACTGAAGTAAAGTATGAATTACTGAAGTAAAGTTTTATTTTATGAATTATAAAAGTTTTATTTTATGAATAACTGAAGTAATGTATGAATTACTAAAGTTTTATTTTATGAATTACTAACGTAAAGCATGAATTACTAAAGTAAAGTTTTATTTTATGAATTACTAAAGTAAAGTATGAATTACTAAAGTTTTATTTTATGAATTACAAAAGTAAAGTTTTATTTTTATGAATTACTAAAGTAAAGTTTCATTTTATGAATTACTAAAGTAAAGTTTTATTTTTATGAATTACTAAAGTAAAGTATGAATTACTAAAGTAAAGTTTTATTTTTATGAATTATTAAAGTTTTATTTTATGAATTACTGAAGTAAAGTCCGAATTACTGAAGTAAAGTATGAATTACTAAAGTGACGTTTTATTTTTATGAATTATCAAAATTTTATTTTATGAATTACTGACGTAAAGTATGAATTACTAAAGTAAAGTTTTATTTTATGAATTACTACAGTAAAGTATGAATTACTAGTTTTATTTTTATGAATTACTAAAGTAAAGTTTTATTTTTATGAATTATTAAAGTTTTATTTTATGAATTACTAAAGTAAAGTATGAATTACTAAAGTAAAGTTTTATTTTATGAATTATTAAAGTTTTATTTTATGAATTACTAAAGTAAAGTATGAATTACTAAAGTAAAGTTTTACTTTTATGAATTATTACAGTTTTATTTTATGAATTATTACAGTTTTATTTTATGAATTACTAAAGTAAAGTATGAATTACTAAAGTAAAGTTTTATTTTTATGAATTACTACAGTAAAGTTTTATTTTTATGAATTATTAAAGTTTTATTTTATGAATTACTAAAGTAAACTTTTATTTTTATGAATTATTAAAGTTTTATTTTATGAATTACTGAAGTAAAGTACGAATTACTGAAGTAAAGTATGAATTACTAAAGTAAAGTTTTATTTTTATGAATTATTAAAGTTTTATTTTATGAATTACTGAAGTAAAGTATGAATTACTAAAGTAAAGTATGAATTACTAAAGTAAAGTTTTATTTCATGAATTATTAAAGTTTTATTTTATGAATTACTAAAGTAAAGTATGAATTACTAAAGTTTTATTTTATGAATTACTAAAGTAAAGTTTTATTTTTATGAATTACTAAAGTAAAGTATGAATTACTAAAGTTTTATTTTATGAATTACTAAAGTAAAGTTTTATTTTTATGAATTACTAAAGTAAAGTATGAATTACTAAAGTTTTATTTTATGAATTACTAAAGTAAAGTTATATTTTTATGAATTACTAAAGTAAAGTTTTATTTTTATGAATTATTAAAGTTTTATTTTATGAATTACTAAAGTAAAGTTTTATTTTTATGAATTATTAAAGTTTTATTTTATGAATTACTGAAGAAAAGTACGAATTACTGAAGTAAAGTATGAATTACTAAAGTAACGTTTTATTTTTATGAATTATCAAAGTTTTATTTTATGAATTACTGAAGTAAAGTATGAATTACTAAAGTAAAGTTTTATTTTATGAATTACTAAAGTAAAGTATGAATTACTAAAGTAAAGTTTTATTTTATGAATTACTAAAGTAAAGTATGAATTACTAAAGTTTTATTTTATGAATTACTAAAGTAAAGTTTTACTTTTATGAATTATCAAAGTTTTATTTTATGAATTATGAAGTAAAGTATGAATTACTAAAGTAAAGTTTTATTTTATGAATTACTAAAGTAAAGTATGAATTACTAAAGTTTTATTTTATGAATTACTAAAGTAAAGTTTTATTTTATGAATTACTAAAGTAAAGTACGAATTACTAAAGTAAAGTATGAATTACTAAAGTAAAGTTTTATTTTTATGAATTACTAAAGTAAAGTTTTATTTTTATGAATTATTAAAGTTTTATTTTATGAATTACTAAAGTAAACTTTTATTTTTATGAATTACTAAAGTAAAGTACGAATTACTTAAGTAAAGTATGAATTACTAAAGTAACGTTTTATTTTTATGAATTACTAAAGTAAAGTATGAATTAATAGTTTTATTTTTATGAATTATCAAAGTTTTATTTTATGAATTACTGAAGTAAAGTATGAATTACTAAAGTAAAGTTTTATTTTATGAATTACTAAAGTAAAGTATGAATTAATAGTTTTATTTTTATGAATTACTAAAGTAAAGTTTTATTTTTATGAATTATGAAAGTTTTATTTTATGAATTACTAAAGTAAAGTATGAATTACTAAAGTAAAGTTTTATTTTATGAATTATTAAAGTTTTATTTTATGAATTACTGAAGTAAAGTATGAATTACTAAAGTAAAGTTTTACTTTTATGAATTATTAAAGTTTTATTTTATGAATTATTAAAGTTTTATTTTATGAATTACTAAAGTAAAGTATGAATTACTAAAGTTTTATTTTATGAATTACTAAAGTTTTATTTTATGAATTACTAAAGTAAAGTTTTATTTTTATGAATTATTAAAGTTTTATTTTATGAATTACTAAAGTAAAGTTTAACAGCCACAACCACTAATCATCATTTTGGTCTCGGTAACATTCATTTTCAGATTATTACTTTCCATTTCATTCCTATAACTTAATAAGAACTTCCATCGTTTCACAAGTATTTAATCATAAACACACAGTGTATCTTCCTATACAAAACTCTAAAGAATGCTAAAAACCTCAAACAAATGCTGAAGCCAGCAAATCACTGAGAAGTAATATGGAGCATTTTCAAAGTGTATTTTTCAATCTCTCCAAAATGAAGGTTAAATCTAAAATGTCTTATCAAGAGATCTATAATAAGAAATTATCAATGACTGAGGATTCAATTTTTTATGAACTGTTATCCTCATCTTCATAGTTGTTGCTGTTTCATTACGTTTTGGCTAATTTATCCTTTGGTCTTCTTCAGATTGTTAATCGCGATGGAATAGGGATGCTGAGTCTTGTAAGTGTATCCTCAGCAATTACTGCCTTCCATAGTTGTTGTTGTCTCATCACATTTTGGCCGACTAATCCTTTGACTTGCTTTGGAAGATGAGAATAGCAGTCCGCAAAAAAATGAATAGTCAAATTATGAAGCCTCATCTCAAAGAATTAAAAAAAATAAAATATATAATACCATTTGGTACAAACCCAACAATCGAAAACCAAAGAACACAAAATTAGATTTACAGGACCACAAAATTGAACCTTGATGGCACATGGTGCAGTGGATAGAGGCATTGAGTATCTATGGTTCTAGGTGAGCATTGTCTGAAGATAGTAGTTTCAATCCGACCCAAAGCAAGCTAAAGGATTAGTTGGCTAATACGTGGTGGGACAACAACTATGGAAGGTAGTAATTACTGGGGATACAGTTACAAGACCCAGCATTCCTATCCAGTCGCGGCTAACCATCTGAAGAAGGCCAGAGGATAAGTTGGTCGAAACGTGGTGAAACAACAACTATGAAGATGAGGATAACAGTCCGAAAATATATATATATATATATATATATATATATATATATTTATATATATATATATATCAATAAACAAATTATGAAGCCTCATCTCAAAGGATTAAAAAAAACTAAAAAAAAAAAAAAAAATAATTATTAAGCACAATTACATTTAAGACTAAAAAAATTGCAATGTATTCATCATACACATGTTAAAATATACAAATAAAAATGATCGATAATTTCAGAAATACAAAATGCATTTTCTTAATTTGAAAACATTTTTTTTTTATTTTGAGAGACATGACTAAAATGTTTCATTTGAACTATCAATAATTAACTATTTGTAAATAAAAAGCAATCTATAATTGCTTGATTTACGACATATCAATCCTTTTAGGTTATTTAATGCCAAATCCATTTATAATTTGGTAAAAGGATTTCATGCTTGAAGTTGATAATATTTAAATTTTTCAACCTTTTATTCTGGACTAGAATCAATGTTAGGTTGTCATTTAGAAGATTTCAGAATGAATGTTTTTTTCTTTTCTTACCTCTTCTCCATTCTCGACTAACATTCTGATCTCGTCATCTGGACAGAGGAAAGCTCCAGATTTCGTTGTTAATAACAATAGCGGTTTCAGTTGGCATTGGGCATAAACGCGACGTGCTGTCTCCTGAGTCAACCAGGCAATATCATTTGATTGATCACTATAGAAACAAGAATAAGAATAAATAATAAAAATGAAAAAATAAAACACAATGGCACCAAGTGGGTTACAATAATAATGGAAAGGAAAGTATTAGAAGAGACTTGCTGTCAGTCAATATAAGTAAGGCTATGACAAGAGAATATTCTTATTATTGTTTTGACTCTCGAGTATATATCCAACACAGTTAATCAACTGAGAACCATATCACTCTATCTAAAAACATATAAGATAATATCTGATATATACTCGAGAGTCAAAATAATGAAAAGAATATTCTGTTGTCAAAGCCCTAGTCATTATCAGCAAGAAAACTTGTGTGAGATCTCCAAGTGAGTTATAATAGTTGTTTACTAATATATTTAACACATTAAATGTCAGGGTTGGTTGGTTGGTTGTTTTTGTTTTACGGCATATCAACCCTTTTCGGGTTATTTAATGCCGAATCCAAAGATTTTGAAGAAAATTTTTTTTAATAGAATATATTTGTTTTCATGTCGGTTTCTATTTAACCCATAGTTGGGACCCTAACAGGTATTACCACTCCGAGTCAGAGTGGACCTGGGAGCAATGGTAATTAAAGGGTTGCTCCACACTCTCCAAAGCCCACAAGCTGGGGCCTCACCACTGGATATAGTTTAAGGTCATATCCAGGACCCCCATTGAGGGACTTTTACCCTCTGCAGGGGGGCAGTCGGCGTATTCTAATGCCTCATCGACAGGGCCTGGAGATTTGATGATATATCATATGATTTTTTCCTAATTAAATGCATTATACCAACTGCTTGTCATTAAGTTTGTGGCCAGAGGCTCCAATTCCAAGAGATCAGTGTCTGTCTCCAGAAGAGTCTTGATTACAATACGAAACCTCTCAGTTTGTCGCTTTACCTCTGGGATCCACAAAAGTACTTTTCCAGCAGGTCCATAGGGTACATTTCCAGTCATTGTTAAAATTTGGTGTTGGATAACTGGAAATATGGATGGAAGGCAATAATACAGCAGGTGTTAAAATAATATATTGTTAACTATTCTCTACTTTCAAAAATAGATTGTTAACTATTCTGTACTTTCATCTAAAAAATTTTGTAGTCAAAAGCATCACACTTCAGTCCAAACTCATGACTCCAAATCCACTACCATCTCTGAAAAACGGGCTTTTATTTAAGCCAGTAGAATCTCATTTGCATATGAGTAATGAGATTTCTCGTTACTTCATGAGACTGACCATGATATAATTAGACGCAGCAGCCATTTTTTTTGTTTTGCCCATAATTGAGCCCTACATGCTGCACAAAATTAGAGGTTTGTATTAATGTTTTACTATTATTATTTGCTACGAGCAGCGACCAGGTATTTATCACACAGCATTTTGTGTTAAACGATCGCATCTTAATATGTTGTAGACAAGGTGTAGCATTTTGCTGTATGACCAACTTAAAAAATTTTTTTTAGATCAAGCAACAAGAGTCTGATTTGTAGAGTAAGATGAATTCAACCAATGTGTTGAAAATTTTGAATTTTGTCCCATTCTTGATAGCAGCTTTTTATATTTTGCCGACAGATTGCACGTTTGATTGGCACACCATCTGAGGAGACAGAATGGTGTTTGATGAGGGATTTAGTTGCATGTATTTGATTTAAAAAAAAATAATTCAAGAACAAGCTAACGTTCGGTTGTTTTCAAGAAAAGTGATAATATCAGCATAGTAAAGATCTGCTAGAAGTTCAGGTGAAAAGGACATTTCAAAGTGAGACAATCTGCAACAGTGATGGCAGAGTGGAGGGCGTGGTTCAAATGGATTATTAATAAGAAAAGAGTGAAAGAGTTTCTCTACAAAATGCCTGTATCAATTGCAAAACTGATTGTTCTTGCCTTCAGGCGTAATGACAAATGCAAACGTATTCTTGAATGGTTGCACAAAAAAAACAAACCCACTTGATATAAGCAGCTAACAAGGATGAAAGATGATTGTCGCAAAAACAGAAGATGCCTTTTCACTTTAGTCTTATAGAAAAAAAAAAAAAACAAGGTTGTAGTTAGGAGGAACAGAGCAGAAAGAGAGTTCCACAATCTTACAGTTCTTGGAAAGAAGCTACTGGAATAAGAAACTGTATTACAATGAGGTTTTAAAACAGAAAATTGATGAAGACTACTAGACCAATGAGTAAAACGAGCTAGAACAAAGGAAGCAGGGAATAGATTAGATGATTCTGAAGAACATGTATCAATAGTATAGAAAAGACTCAGACTAGTAACATGGCATCTGTGATAGAGACTCAGACTAGCAACATCTGTGTTGACGTCTGTGATAGAGAGAGGTTGCAGTGAAGAAGAAAGGGTGGGGTGGGGCAATCAAATTACAGATACGTTTTTGCATCTTATCAAAAACCTTCGAATGAAACGAAGATTCACCAGACCAACTATGACAACTGCACTCCATATATGGCCTGAAAGCAGATTTGTAGAAATCAAGAATCTTATTTAATGTACACAATTCACGCACAACAATAAAAAAAGTTTTAGCAAGATTATTTTTAAAGAGCAAGAATAATACTTACTTAACAGAGAGCGGGACACAGAAGCGAATAGTTCCAACTTTTATAAAAATTTTGGTGACAGTTGAAGTAGGAAGGGAAGAGTTTATCCCCAGGTTTACCTGTGGAAAAATAATGGATGTGTTGAGAGGGGTTAAGTTATCTGAAACCTCAGCCAATGGACTAGGTTCAATAACTTCAGTTTGTGGCGTCTCCAAGGGAGGAATATCATCATCCCTTAAGCTTGTACAAAAACCTTCGCCTTGAGAGTCTGTGTCCTGCAAATTGATATAACTGCTGCTATTTTCAGAGGATTCGTCGTCGTTATCACTGATTGTTGGGAATGTTTTTACTCGCTTAGAAGTTGAGCCGAGTTGGGAGGATTTTGCTGATTTTCTTTCGGTCTGTGTGCTGCCTTCAAAATAGGAAGAATTTGTACGTTTTCGCTTGGTAGGTCGAAGGTCATCGATAAGCCAATCGTCATTAATATACTCATCTTCTAGAACAAGTGCCCCCTGGGGTCCTGTTTTTGTGACGGTCGTTTGAGGCACACTCGACCCACACATCAGACGTCGGGAAGCACTTTGAAAAGTGGAAATGGTATCCTTGTAAACAGCAGCCGCAGAGGTTTCCTCTTCTGGTATATCAGTTTGCAACAGGTTACGGATGCCGTCATCGGAATCTGAAGAATCGTCAGAGTTATCATCTTCAATAAACGTTGAAAGGTCACTATAATAAAAAGAAATAAAAATTTTTTTTAAATGTGTCTAAAATTTCATAAACTGAATATATATTGTCTGAAAACACAAACATATAAAGCTAGTTTCCCTATTTTTTTTTTCTATGCTGAAAAGTTACCCCCCCCAAAAAAAAGAAAACAACAGATACTCTACCACTAAACCTAGGTCCAAGCTATAAGTTCCCCTAAAAAAAAAAAAAACTTTCTCTAACCCCCAAGTTTAAGTGGCGTCCCTTCCCCCAAAACATTATAAAACAACATATAATTGACTAAACAACATTTAATCTATAAGTAGTCCCCCACCAATCATTTTTCATAAGTTTTGGAATTTATACTAATTTCAGCATGACACGTGAGTATGTACTGTTTTCACTTGAAATGTGTTGGTTTAAAAGATCACTGATATAAACAAGCATCAATAAAACTATTGTCGTCCATAAACACTTGTTGAATTATTTTGTCTGCCTTTGATTTTCACTGAACAAGTGTTCAAAGGACTGAGGTTGAGAGAGGAGAAGAATGAGCAAGGTGAGATTTATTATGTAAATTAATTGCGTTGTAGATGCTTGAAAGGTTTTGGTTGGTTGGTTGTTTTTGTTTTTGTTTTATGGCATATCAACCCTTTTCAGGTTATTTAATGCTGCATCCGGTGATTTTGAAGAAAATTTTTTAATAGAATATATTTATATATTTGTTTTTTGCAAGTCAGTTTCTATTTAACCCATAGTTGGGACCCTAACAGGTACTACCACTCCGGGTCAGAGTGGACCTGGGAGCAATGGCAATTAAAGGGTGGCTCCACACTCCCCAGAGCCCGCAAGCAGGGGCCTCACCATCGGATATAGTTTAAGGTCATAAACAGGACCCCCATTGAAGGACTTTTACCCTCTGCAGGGGGGCAGTCGGTGTATTCTAATGCCCCACCGACAGGGCTAGAAAGGTTTTGAGATGTAATGAAGGAACTAATGCTTATGCCATAAACTATCATTCGTTTCAAACTAAATTGTTGCAGATGTCATCACTATGTGATATTGCTACTGTTGTGTGTTAGGGAGACAAATGCTAAGGCGATAAAAGGAAAGAGAGAAAAAGTATAACAAAAAAAAAAAAAAAGAGGAAATAAGTTTATCAGGTAGACAAAGCTATAGAAAGTGGGGTTGGGGGGAAAGACAATGGTGAGGGAGTTGTTCACCAAAGAAAACAAAAGGAAGCTGAGGTGCGAGTTATTGGTCAAGGTGTGACAATGATTTGGACAAAGAAGAATAATATATTTCAGAGTTAGTTTACAGTTTAATGGGTGACCATTTGAAAATACCAGGTGCTGTATGTTATCTTCGCTTATCTGAACATTGTTTCCAGTTGTCTAGCACTTCTCTTTGCCACTGGACTCAGGTAGTGCTGATTCAGGAGAGATGTGATTAGGGACTGTGCAACCCTTGCTTCGCACTTGCACGTGCAGCTACTCCTACAGGAGGTATCCATTGTCTCTTGAAACTGAACGGAGGCATCGATCGATTGATCAAGTTTACAGTCACTTTTAGGACTGGCAATGAGTTTTGTAGCAGTTTATTTTTATCAGGTAGACAAAGGTATAGGAAATGGGGCTAGTGGAAAGACAAAGGCATAAAAAGTTGTTCATCAATGCACACAAAGGAGAGCTGAATAGGGTTGTAATCAAAATGTGGCAGATGACGAGAACAAAAAGACCTGAGATATATTTAGAGTTAGTTTTAGGATTGGCAATGGATTTTACAACAGCTGGGAGTGGTTTGTAAGACAGCCTTGGGTTTGCGGCGGTCGAGTTGAGGAGATTGAGATGAACTGACAAATTCAGCTTCGACAGAATGTAGATGTAGACCTTAGCGTGTAGAGGGTCAATGATGTCACACACGCACTCAGAGTGCAACTAATATTTATGGAAAGTGTCAGAGTTTGTGTTTTCTTAATTTATTTATTTTTTTTATAGTTGCGAGCCAGTGCACTCCCTTGGCAATGACCACTGACATGAACAGAACGAGAAGAGAAGATCACGGAAACAATGTTGTTATGCGGACACACAAGTGGTTTTATCATTTAAGCAGTTCATGCTTAAATTTAAAACAGAATTTCTAAATGTGTCCACGAAACAGGTTTCATCGTCATTTATAAGTTTGAAAAAATATTTCCTTTGCACAAATTAAATATCTCTTCATATAAACAAGTAATGTTAAATATCTCTTCATATAATAATAACAAGTAATGTTAAATATCTCTTCATATAATAATAAGTAATGTTAAATATCTCTTCATATAAACAAGTGATGACTTACTCCTTCGTTGTTTGATCACGCATGTTTGCCCTTTGCTTGGAGGTAGACATCCTAGGAAGTCCAGTATCTTGAATCGAACTCAGTTTAATGTTTTTACTTTTAGCCCAAGAATTAATATCTGGAAAAAAAAAATAAATAAATAAAATAAATACTAAAGCAAATTTATAAAATTGGAGGTAGACATCCTAGGAAGTCCAGTATCTTGAATCGAACTCAGTTTAATGTTTTTACTTTTAGCCCAAGAATTAATATCTGGAAAAAAATAAATAAATAAATAAAATAAATACTAAAGCAAATTTATAAAATTATAAAACTAACAAAGAAAATTAAAAAGATCTATTTTTAAGACCCTGGTGTGGCACACTACCAATGTTTGAAAGAATTCTAAAACATCTCAATTTGTTCTTTTATGTTTCCATTGCACTACATGTTCCTGACCAAAAAATAGGAAATTAATAAGATCTTCATCACTAATGTTCTTTGAAATGCTGCCACAGACAGTTATTTGGATGATGGATCTGAAAGGATGTCAGGATGAAGGGTGCTTGTTAAGATAAAGTTGACGGATCGATATTTTAAATATGCTGTTTTTAGCAAAACCAATATTAATTGTAATGTATCAAATAGTAATGTACCAAAATATTACGAAAATTCATTGAGTAGAAAGTTATTTATAGTTAAAAGTAATTTTTACAGAAAATTGGGTAAAATCGCATTTTTCTTAAATGTTATAAAGTATTCAATAGGAATCTATATGCAGGGGACATAACTCCAAAATGAATATTTTAGATTACTTGTGTCATGGCTGCAATATTTGTTGTCTATAATGATAGGCTTTTTCTTTTTTTTCTTTTTTTTTTTTTTACTAAAACCACAATAGCAGTTGTTCTATGAATTTTTGGACATATTACTATTTTCAACATGACAATTGCATACGTAATATTGTCTTTTTGCTTAAAACGACTTGATTTGTCGATTATACCTAACAAGCACCAACGAAGAAAATCATTTGGTAAAATTAGTCATGTCTGAATGTATTTGAGTGGCATTGAATATTTTTTTAAGAAAATGGTCGCCATCTTCCACAGAAAAGATCAATATTTTCACTGAATTATGAATCAACTTTATTTAAAATATTTGGAATATAAAAAGAGTTGTTCAGCAGGTTGGCTTTAGTCAAAAGACAGAATGTGGTATTCTGAAGTCAGACAAATTCCTAAATAAGTGTTGCTTAATCTGAATTATTATAAAAAGGAACAACTTTTACAGTTTTAGTTTTAAGTTATGAAAGATTCTTGTGTGGCATTTGCTTACCTTTGATACCCATTCTTTCTTGTAAAAGTTTTAACATGGCCTGATAAGAGTCTTCAAGCTCTCGATCAAGTTTCCCTGCTCGATGTCTCCACTGAAGCAAACTATTTAGAGGATAGTTGCCCTAAAAAAGGAAAAGGGAAGAAAACAAAATATTTGATTAGTTGAAATATTTCTTGTATCAAGCAATGGAAACATCCTGATAAAAGTTAAAATGATTTGTAGTTGTTGATGTGAGTTGTTGGAGATGATAGCCAGCCATTTTTTTTCTTTTATAAGGAAATCGTCGCTTATCAAGGTCTGAAAGCCACTAGAGGATAAGGACTAATGAATGTAAGGTAATAGTGTAATAATTTTTAATAGTGTAAGTTGGGGAAATTTGATCATTTAAGAAAATGAATGAACAAGAACTTGTATACATTGCACTTGAAGACTACGACATTGTAGTTTGCCGGGAAGCAGGCCAGTGGTACAGTGTTCCACATGTAGGCAGTTCTAGAAAAGAAGTTTTGTTTATGGAATCCGTGTTTAGATTTAGACACAGAGAGAAAGTGAGAGATATTGTTGATAGTGATTGTAGCTAGTCGAGTGTTTCCTGTGGAAGTCCGGCAAGGGGGGGGGGGCATAGATTTGAGCTTAGATGAGCACTTACCATGAAAATAATGGTAGAAGAGACAGGCTAGCAACGTCTCTTCTGGAAAGAGAAAAGAGAATCACCTATTAAGTTTCGAAGCCGGTTTTAAACTCTATCAAGACAGGATAGGACGTGCCGAGCAGCTCCTGCCCAGATGTGGCAACAGTACACCATTTTAGGATGTACTTAGTTCTTTTACAGATAGAGGATTGCATTGGCAGTGAGATACCTACTGGAGCGGTAGAGTGATCCAATGATTTGATACAATCATTTGCTGGGGAGAGTTACTTGGTCGTAAAAATGTCTCTGGAACGGTTGTTATGTCCTGGGAACAGCAACCAACTCCTCGGGTATAAGACACAAATGATAGGCACATTCCCTTTAAACTAATGAGTTGATACAATACAAACGTTTGTTACTTCAATAGAATTAATTAGGGTTGATTTGACGTTGGTCAAATTTGTTAGTGGGTCTCTTGACGGCATAATGGTTTTGACGCCATTTTATTGTCATTGTTAATAACAGGAACCGTTGGGCTGGAATTGAATGCTTGAGGTAACGAACATTAGTGTACCCCTTAATTTAAAGGGGATGTGCCCATTGTTTGATTGTGTCTAACACCCGGGGAGCTGGTTGCCGTTTCCAGGACGTAACAACAGTTTCAGAGACAGCTTCACAACACAAACAAAACAAGTAACTCTACCCAGCAAACATTCAGATCACAATGGTGCCTGAAAATCAGGATATATCCTGAGGACAAAATCAACAGAATAGAACTGAAAATCATTCTACTAGACAAAAAAAAAAAAATAAATAAAAAATAAATCTATGCAACACAACTGAAAGTCCAAGCATTAGACGACAAAGAAAACATCAAAAGAAGTGAACCACTGGAAATAAATTTACGGACACAAGAACACACGAAAACAGCCACATCAACCCACCTCAAGCATCAACGGAGGAAGAAGAAACTGTAAAAACTAAGAAAAACTAAAGTAGGTGACTATTTTCTCTGGTCTTTTATTATTACTCTGCAAATTTGTTGGTTAAATAATTTATAAAAATTATTAGTGGATAGAGCTTTTTGTTTAAACATCGGCTATATATATATGGGGTCTTATTTACATACAACGAAATCTTATTTTTCATAACATTTAACGCAACCTCCTGATTTTAACTCTGTGATGAAGAAGACCTGATATTTTCATTGCAAACTGCTTTCATATAAACTGTATCGCCTGAAGAGGTCTCTAGTTACTAGTAGCTAGCTGATCAAAACATGCTCATGACTGTGTAGCAACATATTACTGTTTAAGTAAAAACAAATAAGAAAAACAAAAACAAACAAACAGGCACCTTCAGTCTTTAACAGATTATGGATACCTACGAAGAGGTGCCTGCGCGTGAAATTTTTGCGGCAGGAGGTGTACAATCTTCTACCAGACCTCTCCTGAGTCGAGATTATTAAATACCAGTGGCAACTGAAGTGTATGTACAGGACAGATGGAAACAAATGGCAAGATAAGTGGAGAGTGCATACAGTGCCTAGAATTCCCAAATGGTCACCCATGTGGGACTAGTCAGGCTCAACGTTGCTTAACTTCTGTGATCTGACAAGAACCGGTGTGTCAATGCGATTATGCCGTATAAACAAATAAAGAATATATATATTCAATAAGGTGAAAAGCTATAGTAAACATATATATGAATATTTTAACCATAGTTCCTGATTTCAAAAGGCGAAAAATTAAAAGATACATCTGCCTTACTTTTAATGCTAGGTTTATTTATGGTGTCTTTTAAATTTAATAAAAACCTTTCACAATTTGCTGACGAGGAGACCTTGTTTATTAAAAAACTATATGTAATAATTATTGTCCGTAACTTGATGTCTACCACAATAAAAACACTGTTTTCCAAAACGATCGTACAGATAATTGATTTGTTGTTGTTCCTTCTTATGAAACGGATTTTTAATTTTAATTTAATTATAATTTAAATTTTAAATTATCAATCACATTACTTAATATTAAATTAGCTCTAGGATATTTACCTATCGAGCTTATTATATATCTAAATTACAACGAGCACTTTTTCTTTCCTGTATTTTAATTAAACTAGTAATTTCACTATTACATTAAAATACACTCAGCTCTTTAGACTATTGTTCTAATCTCCTTTGAATATATATATATATATATATATATATATATATATATATATATATATACACATACACACACTCTTTATTTGTTTATACGGCATAATCGCGTTGACACACCGGTTCTTGTATTTAAAAATATATATATATATATATATATATATATATATACCACTCCCCATCTGGGGGTACCAAATTGGTTAAAAGGAAAATTATTCCCAACTTGCATTTAGGTAAAAATGCACTTTCGTAAATAATTGAATTCATTCAAAACGTATCACAAAAACAAAAACAAATAACACACGCACAAAATGATTAACCGTAACCCAATCCCATTTAATAGAGGTCCGTACAGGTGGATTGAAAATTCCAATCTTTACTGGGAAACCGTCCGACCTAAGACCATGGTTAGCAATTTTGAAGAAGAAAGAGTGCGTCTACCAGTTAACAGACCCTGAACTAGTAAACATAGCATATGATTTTTTGGACAGTCTTGTATTGGAATGGACCAGAGAATATCTTGACGAAATAGTAGCCTAATATGGTTAATTCATAAATTTGTTGATGCCACTTGAACTTTAATAAGAAGACGTACTCATGGACTTAGCAAATAGAATTAACCAACTTGCCAAGTTAGCATATAGGGACACAGATATAAGTGAAGGTTCAGTTGTGAAAGTGCACCTAGCTAAATTTTTCATAGATACTTAAAGTAACCCCTTTATTAAGAACATGGTCAGCAAGTTTTTGAGGAGTTAAAAACAAAGAAAAGAAATTGAACTGTAATTGCAAATAGTTGAGGCTTGAATTCTGATGACAACGGACAGGTCTCAACTATCGGATCTCAAAATCCATGTTTTTATAAAAAAAGATGCTTTGTTTGCTTATTTTGTACAAGCGTTCAATTTTCAGCAGCAGGGGTTCCTGCCTGCCATTAATGACGATGAAAATTCTGCTTGTGAAGACGACCAAACCCACAATAACCGACACATAGCCGATTATAGTAGACGCCATATCGACCTCTTGATGTAAGGGGATGTGTCTAACACCCAGGGAGCTGGTTGCTGTTCCCAGCACGAAACAACATTTTCAAGAAACATTCACACAACAAAACAAGTAACTCTCTCCAGCAAATGATCGGATCACATTGGCAAAAGATTTGATGTATGTGTTCCATTTCAGATTAAGAGTTAAGGTCAGTCCCAGAAGCTTGTAAAGACATGGTGCTTCCTCAAAACAAGAGCTATTCGGTTCAATTGAGGCATGATGGGTGTCAGACTGATTATGACGGGAAGGGGGGGGGGGAGTACTGTGTTTTAGAACTTTTTATATACTCCTTAGGTTATAATATCTATGATCTATGATATGATTTACCAAACGACGTTGTCTCTAGATTTATTTATTTATTTTTTTTTATATTGCATTTTCACCCCAAACAAGGCACATTGCCACTTTGTTCTTCGGGACAAGATCAAAGTGTAGTATCTGTTCTTCAGATGCTGCACTTCTATTTCTTGTTCTCTTTCGGTGGAGGAGAAATCCTTCACGACTGAGACAATTTTTATTTTTGTACCTTTTCTCCACGTTAAAAAACGACCCTGGTGTCTAACTCTGTCCCGTGGGGAGGCATAGTAAATAGGTACTATCAGGGACATAAGCATCAGGGGTACTGTGTAAGGAGTTGGGCAGCAAGATGTCGGTTCACATTACACTTGAACTTCTGCATGTCAGTACAGTTGGGGAAGCAGGGACCCGGAAGGGAATTCCAAAGTTTAGTGGTTCTGGGGAAGAAACTACTGGAGTAAAAGGCTCTCTTACATTTCGGGATCTCTACCGTGAAGGAGTGGGATTTAATTGCTTATCGGGTTTGTCGGGGGTATTTACATTGAGGGGGCACAAGTGTTTGCAGTTCATCAGAGCATTCACCGTTAAAGTACAGGCAGAGGGATGCAACATTTCGTCGATGGGACAGAGGCTGAAGTTTAGATGACAGTTCAGGACCTATCCGATTGGCGACTCTCTTTTGAACCTTGTCTAGGAGCGAGAAACAAGTGGCAGATGCACCAGCCCAAATATGACAGCAATACTCCATACATGGGCGAATGGTGGTCTTATAGAGGTACAGGATACTTTCGGGTGTTAATAACTTTCTAGCACGCTAGAGAGAACCTACCTTCTTTGCAACGGTCCTGGCAATGTCCTCAATGTAATTGTTCCAACTCATGTTTCCTGTGAACGTTAGGCCAAGGAGTTTAAAAGATGTACTTTCAGATAAAGAGTCATTGGCCATTGCTATTGGTGGTAGGGAAGATTTCTTGTAATTATTGAAGGAAACAAGTTTAGTCTTGGCAGCATTGAATGTGACCATCTATTCTTGTCCCCATTCAACTACGGATCAGAGGTCATCCTCTAGTGTTTCTGCCATTTCTTTAGATATGTGCTCATTTGTTTTCCTGTCGTGTCTGTTATAGAGTGCGGTGTCGTCAGCATATATATCCATCTCAAAGACAATTTTGTCAGGTAGGTCATTTATGAATATTAGGAATAATAGAAGTCCAAGGATAGACCCTTGAGGTACTCCCGCATTTATATCATATTGTTTAGATGTACGACCGTCAAGGACAACCTAGATTTTTCTCTTATCCAAGAAGGATTTATGTTAAGTATTCTTCCAGTGATATCGTATAATCTGATTTTCTTGAGAAGACCCTCATGCCATACCCTGTCAAAAGCCTTAGATATATCTAGAGCTACCGCTCTACCCTCCCCCACTTTGTCCAGTGAATGCTATATACGTTCTGAGATTACAGTTAGGATGTCTGCTGTTGAACGGGCTTGCCTAAATCCATATTGTTGGTCGTTCAAAAGTTTAGCAAAACCAATTATGACATGTGTTCTTCAGAATTGTCTGATTTATTCCATGCTTCCTTTGTTCCAGCTTGTTTGACTAATTGGTCTAGTGGTCTTCATTAATTCATTGTTTTGATTCCTCATTGTAAGTTTCCTATTTCAGTAATTTCTTACCAAGAACTGCAAGCTTGTAGAACTCTCATCATCTTTTATTCTTGTTAGCTTCTTATATCAAATATTTCCATTCTTGATTTCATTGCTACATGCAATAATGTGACGTAGACCATAGCAGGTCAAGTAGAAATAAAGATATGCTAAACTCTAATTACGTCTGTAACATTAGTAAAGACAATAGAAAGTTAAAAAAAAAAAACTGATGTGCACTTTCTTACATATCAAACAGATTTCTTTCATGAAAATGTTAATGAAGCTATACGGGCCACTGAAATAGGGGAAAATAAAATCACTTTGCTTCATAAAATATAGTCTTTGAACAAGGAAATTTTTGGAAGACAGGTCATGCCAATTTAAAATATGAAACCATTGTTTTGGGTTCGGCTTTTATACAAGAACAAGAACAAATTTTATAAATGCTGCAAGATACAGAAAATAAAAATTTAGTGCCTCTTTATAAAAATGCATGGAAAATATGGAAGTTTTGAATAAAATAACAAGAAAATTTTTGTATATAATTACTTATTAGTGAAAAATATTAGTTTAAACCAAAAATTACAGAAAATAAGCAAATAAAATTTTAATAAAAAATTAGATTAATATACTATTTGTAATTCACAAACTTCAAATGACATTTCAGCATTTCATAAACGATTATCTCCCTTTTTTAATATGAAAACATCATGTGATTGTGTTGCAAATCAATTTTATTGGTCCTCTGACAAAAGGAGGGTGAATCTGTAAATTCACCCATGTTTATTTGTCTGTCCGTACTTTTCTCAATAACTACACCTTGGAATTTTTTGAAATTTTGCACAAGCATTAAACATGATAGGAGCAAAAAAAGTAACAGAACAGATTTTTCGGGAAAAGTCTGCTTGCCCCCCTAGGAGTGCCTTTCGAGTTAAAATGGCTAAAATTTACACTTTTGTGCTTATTAAAAAAAAATTGATGCCTTGGATTTTTATAAAACTTTCTGAAAAGTTGTAACTAACTGATTTCTTTATAATTTTGTTTGTCTATACTTTGCGATAACTCTTTTAGGGCTAATAAAAAACACTCCATTTTTGGGACTATTTTACCATATTTGTTCAAAATTTTCTGTGTATGTCTATTTAGCAGTTTTGCATGGCACTGAACTCAAATTTAAATATGTTATGGCCTTGGGGACTTTTGGGGCTAAATGGGGCGGGGGGGGGGGGGCAAATGATGGACTAATGCCTCGTTCACTGTGCACTCATGGGAGACCATGCATGCTTCACTTGTTTTTATTAATATTCTACTCGCTTCTTTACCATGGTTTTTAGTGTACACTAATATTTGTCATTTTAGTGTACCCTAATATTTGTCACTGATAAGCATATCTGTAAGTTTTCCTGTTGTTTTATTTTGAACTACCATATTTCATTTGTATCATAAATAAGCAGCAAATATTCTTCTCACCTCGTTGTCTTTAAGAAAAATGTCTGCCTTATAGTTTATGAGAAGGCCCATAATTTCCATATTTCCACAGTTGGCGGCATCTATCAAGGGTGTCATTCCATCACACTGCTCTCCGCCTTTGTCGTTCACATAAGCACCATTCTGAAGCAGAGCTTCGACTATATCATAGAAGCCATGGTTACAGGCTTCATGCAAAGGTAACCAACCACAATGATCCCGGACGTTTATCGGGTGACCCTGAAACATTGAGAATTGGCATCTGATAAAATACTTATAGAAAATTTATTAATTTAAAATATTTATACTTATACCTTTATTTAAAATGGTTACTTAAAAAAATACAAAAAAGAAAAATATTTTAAAAGCTGTTTTAGTGTCAAACTCAATTCCTACAAGACTTTGATTGTAACCCTTTATGACCTGGTGGAACTAATTCATCCAGTCATAAATAAATGAATATAACAGCATAAATAAAGTGGGAATTGATTCAAACATGCCTTGTATGTATAAGCTAAGTATTTTTTTTTTATTAAAATATACTTTTTTCCAGTCTGAAGAAAATCATTACCTTTTAAACTAGCTAAAATATCTATATATCAATACGATATTTATGTTATTTTATGTGTCACACTCACATCTTTTTTCTTCTGAGTGACTGCTGTTTAATTGTTATGACCTTTCATTTCTTGTAAGAAATAATTTTACCAAGAATTCTTCGTAAGTTTTGGTTTCGGTTTTGATTATAGCTGATGGCAATCAAGTCATCTATTTTTTTTTTATAATTAATTTTACCAAGAATTCTTCATAAGTTTTGGTTTCGGTTATAGCTAAGCAACTCAAGTTATATATATATTTTTTTTTCTTCATAAGTTTTGGTTTTGGTTTAAGCTGATTCACCCAAGTCATATATATGGATATATTTTTGAAATCACAACTTTATATAATATATAAGCATCAATAGAAAATTGACTCTATAATAATATATATACAAAATCTGCATAAATAGAACACCATATTTAAGTGTATTTTATGAGCGGGCTATGTCGGGCATCCCTGCTCGCTTAGATAAATACTTGTGCAGTTTAAACAAAAGAGCTACAATAATATCAGAGCGTCTCCATTTACGCTGAATATCTACAGAATGCCTACATCAATATATTACATATGAATGAGTCTGCTGTGGAATTTCTATAGATCTTGCTAGTTATCAATAAATATTTTTTTAATCATCTACATCATAATTCAGGTAATATAGGGTTAAAAGTTATGCTTCCCTGCAGAGATTTCAGTGAAAAAAAAAAAAAAAAAAAAAAAAAAAAGCTAAAAAAGAAACAGAGAAAGAGAATAAATGCACAATTTCATTTCAACAATAATAAAAAAAAAAAAAAATTCAAGTTAAAAAAAATATTTGCCAAACTTCGGCTCCTATCACACGTGCTTGTTTTGCAAGTACTTCCATGAAATGTGCTCCGATAAGCTTACTGAACTTGTACTCCCTCCATGTAAATATCCCAACCCACCTGAACTCATTATCATCGGCAATCACTCGTGACGAGTATGATTGTTCTCCTGTTAGTGAGATTGGGTCTGGTTATGTATGGGCCTCAGATGGCTGTGGAGGATGATCCTTGATCCGCAGACTTTATTGCAGTGGGAGCATGTATGGATGGTCGACTGGGTAGTGGAAGAGGTAGGAGGAGCTGTGTTGGTAGTAGATCTCTCCTTTCTCTGCAGCTCTGTGGAGGACCTTTTCTGAGTGAGCTGTGCTTTCATGGACCATCCTGCTCCACATGCCCCTCTTTTAGCTGACCGTAGAGCATTTTCTTTAACTACCTGAACTATAGAGGTCCCTAGATGCTGGAAGATTTTCTACTCTAATAGCTTCTTTCTTTGGGCCGACTTACCTTTGGAATTCCCTACTTACTTTCTGTTTCCTCGACTGTATCAACATGCTGAAATTTAAATGTAATGTGAACAAATGTCTTTTTATTAATTAACATAAGTGCAGGAGATAATAATAAAAAACAAAACCTTCTTAACATGAACTCACCTGCTGCAGTAGTAATTTCACACGTTTTAGATTGCCATCGATGCAGGCACGATGCAGTAATGTTTCACCTTTTTCATTTCTTTTTATCTACAATGAAATTGAAATCGTACGCACACATCATATATATATATACACCCATATAATGCATATGCATGTATATATATATATACATATCAAATAGGTTTAAAGAATATGGATAGATGCTTTATACAGAGACTTATCAAGATAATATGAGAAGTGATGGTGGAGCATAAACATAGAATGAAATTATAGACAAGATAAAATAAATATAGGTATTTTTTTTTTTATTCAATTTTCACCTCAAACAAGGCACAGTGCTACTTTGAAGCAGGGGGCTACTATCAGGGACTTAATTAGCGGGGTTATTATGAAGGGAGATGAGTAGAAAGATGTTTGTTAACATTACACTTGAACTTCTGCATATCATTGCAGTTGGGAAAGCAGAATCCCGGAAGGGAGTTCCAAAGACCCGCAGTTCTGGGGAAGAAACTATTGGAGTAAAAGGCTTTCTTGCACCTAGGGATCTCTACTGTAAAGGGATGAGACTTAGCTTGTCGGGTTTGTCGGGGGTAGTTACGTCGGGGAGGTACAAGTGTTTGCAGTTTGTCAGAGCATTCACCATTGAAGTATTTGTAGAACAGGCAGAGGGATGCAACATCTCGTCGATGGGACAGAGGCTGAAGCCTAGATGACAGTTCAGGACCTATCAGGTTGGCGACTCTCTTTTGAACCCTGTCCAGGAGCGAGAGACAAGAAGCAGATGCACCAGCCCAGATGTGACAACAGTACTCCATACATGGGCGAATGGTTGCCTTATAGAGGTATAGGATACTGTCAGGCGTAAGTAGTTTTCTAGCACGGTAGAGGGAGCCAACCTTCCTTGCAGCAGCCTTGGCAATGCTCTCAATGTATCTATTCCAGTTCATATTCCCTGTAAACGTTAGGCCGAGGACTTTAAAAGAAGTACTTTCAGGTAATGTGTTCTTGGCCATTGCTATTGGTGGTAGAGAAGGTTTCTTGTAGTTATTGAAGGAAACAAGCTTAGTCTTAGCAGCATTGAATGTGACCAACCATTTTTGTCCCCATTCCACTACGGATTGGAGGTCATCCTCTAGTGTTTCTGCCATTTCCTTGGATATGTGCTCATTTGTTTTCCCCTCATATCTGTTATAGAGAGTGGTGTCATCGGCAAATATACCCATCTCCGAAACAATTTTATCAGGGAGGTCGTTTATGAATATCAGGAATAATAGGGGTCCAAGGATAGACCCCTGAGGTACTCCCGCATTTATGCCGTATTGTTTGGATGTACGACCGTCGAGGACAACTTTGATTTTTCTATTACTTAAGAAGGATTTAATTACATTATGAATTCTTCCAGTGATTCCATATGATCTAATTTTCCTTAGAAGACCATCGTGCCATACCCTGTCAAAAGCCTGAGATATATCGAGGGCCACCGCTCTACCCTCCCCTGTTTTATCCAATGAACGGTATATACGTTCAGAAACTACAGTTAAGATATCTGCTGTTGAACGGGCTTGCCTGAATCCATATTGTTTGTCAGTCTGGAGTTTAGCAGCTGTTAGGTGCTGGACTAGGGCTTGATTAACTAAGGACTCAAATATTTTGGCGAAAAGCGGGAGGAGGCTAATGGGGCGATAATTTAGTGGGTCAGTTCTTTCACCAGAATTCTTGAAGACTGGTACCACAGAGGCGGTTTTCCAGCAGTCGGGAAAACAAGATTCGTTAAGGCATTTATTGTAAAGTTTGGACAGAACTGGAGCAACCTCGGCAGAGCATTTTTTTAATAGCACAGCCGGGATGAGATCTGGTCCACATGCTTTTATAGTGTCTAGGTTTTTTATAATAGCATGTACCTGAGAAGGGGTGATTTTCAAATCGTCTAGTGAGGCGTCTGTTCGCAGAGGAAAATCAGGGAGTGAGTGGTGTACCGAGTTCAGTGTGGAGTTTGAGGCAAACCGACTGGCAAGCAGATTAGCCTTGTCAGTTGCCGTGCAAGCAACCTCATGATCGTTTGATAGTGGGGGAATAGTTGACTGTCCATTATTTACTACGCTGTTGTAGATTTTCCAAAAATCCTGGGTTCCTAATTTCTGTGCTTCGATGCGTTTTCTGGTGGTTTCAGAGTAATCTGTCTTAGCTGTCTCTATCACTCTCTTACAATTATTTCTAACTTCTATAAACTTCTGTTTATTTGAGCTGGACTTATGTCGGTTGAATCTGCGGAACACATGCTGCCTTTGATAAATGGCAGCTGCACAAGCAGAAGTAAACCATTGGGAGGAGTGGGGCTTGCTATAGAATTTCCGTGCGGGAACATGTGCTTCAATAGCAGTTTTGAACCATTCAGGGGTCTCATTTGCACACTGTTCTGCTGGAAGAGTAAAGATATTTTGCCATGGGGCATCTCTGATGAGCTCCCTGATGGCTTCCCAATCAGCCTTTTTGTAATACCTCGTTGTTTTGAGTAGTGGGTCTTCAGTTTTAGGGCGAGAATTTAGGCTGATTTCTACCATTATCACAGCGTGATCAGCATTCCCGAGTGGGCTGTGGGCATTTGTTGTACAGTCATTGGGAACCGTTGTCAGAAAGAGATCTAGAAGTGAGGCATGTTGATCTTGCTGGTCTGGGAAACGTGTCGGAAATGTAACCAACTGAGATAGGGAATGGGATATAGAGAAGCTATGTGTTGCGCTACCAGCTACGTCTGTGTGATTAGAGAATCCTAGCCAGTTATTGTAGTGGACATTGAAGTCACCAAATACATGTATTTGTACGCTAGTATCGAGGGAGAGTGCTATATCTATGCTGTCTGAGACTTTGTTTATTAGGGTACAGTCTTGGTTTGAGGGAGAGCGGTAGAGAAAATACAAGTAGCTAATATTGTGTTGCATATTTAGTCTGAAGCACATAAAGGCCTGGTCCTCTGATTCTAGTTTTATTTCTCTAGTCAGGGGGAGGGTGTTACGAATATAGACTCCAAGTCCATGCATATGTCTGTCCGAGTCCTTACGGTAGAGTGGGAGATAACCAGGCATGTTAAAGTGGTTAGAGGGAATGGAGGAGTGAAGGTTAGTTTTTTTTTTTTTTTTTTTTTTTATTACATTTTCACCCCAAACAAGGCAAATTGCCACTTTGGTGTAGGGGGCTACTATCAGGGGCAACAACTACTGGGGTACTATGTAGGGATTTGGGCAGCAAGGTGTCGGTTCACGTTACACTTGAACTTCTGCACGTCAGTACTGTTGGGGAAGCAGGGACCTGGAATGGAATTCCAGAGTCTTGCGGTTCTGGGGAAGAAACTATTGGAGTAAAAAGATCTTTTACATCTAGGGACCTCTACAGTGTGGGGGTGGGATCTAGTAGCCTGTCGGGTTTGTCGAGGGTGCTCGCGTCGTGGGGGCACAAGTGATTGCAGTTCATCAGAGCATTCACCACTAAAATACTTGTAGAACAGGCAGAGGGATGCAACATTTCGTCGATGGGACAGAGGCTGAAGCTTAGATGCCAGTTCAGGGCCTATCAGATTTGCGACTCTCTTTTGAACCTTGTCAAGGAGCGAGAGACTAGTAGCAGATGCACCAGCCCAGATGTGGCAGCAATACTCCATACATGGGCGAATGGTGGCCTTATAGAGGTACAGAATACTTTCGGGTGTTAGTAGTTTTCTAGCACGGTAGAGAGAGCCTACCTTTCTTGCAGCGGCCCTGGCAATGCCTTCAATGTAATTGTTCCAACTCATGTTTCCTGTGAACGTTAGGCCAAGGAGTTTGAAAGATGGACTCTCAGATAAAGAGTCGTTGGCCATTGCTATTGGTGGTAGAGAGGGTTTCTTGTAATTATTGAATGAAACTAGTTTAGTCTTGGCAGCATTGAACGCGACCAACCACTTTTGTCCCCATTCCACTACAGATTGGAGGTCTTCCTCTAGTGTTTCTGCCATTTCTTTAGAAATGTGTTCATTCGTCTTCCTGTCGTGTCTGCCATAGAGTGTAGTGTCATCAGCATATATACCCATCTCAGAGGCAATGTTGTCGGGGAGGTCATTTATGAATATCAGGAACAATAGAGGTCCAAGGATAGAACCCTGGGGCACTCCCGCATTTATATCATATTGTTTAGATGTGCGACCGTCGAGGACTACCTAATGCTAAGATATCCGGGGTGTTTACAAGGAGAAATGACTCAACAGGAGGAGTGAAGGTTAGTTTCACTTAATGCTAAGATATCCGGGGTGTTTACAAGGAGAAATGACTCAACATCATCTAAGTTAGTTCTAAGCCCGCGGATATTAGTAAATGCAAGCCTCAAGGGAGGAGGCAGGTTGGTTTTCTTTGAGTTTGGTCCTGGTTTAAACGTAACTTTTGCTTGAGCTGTCATTTCATTTTATTTTATTTAAAAGTTTCAGTTAGGGTGAGTGAGTGAGGGGATGCTGGACAAGTAGTTGTGCAATACAAGTAGACTATCAGCTGTCCTCACTCACAGGTATATAGAGGGTGTCCATAAAGTTTGTGTGCACTTTAAAAAATTTATAACTTTATATTTGCGATAGAAATAATCTGTAAAAAATGTTATAAGGTTTCATGTATCTAGTTTTAAGTATAGTTATTGAATAATTTTTCACCACAAAATTCGTAACAATTTTTAGATAAGTAAAAAATATTTTCTTTTGTTTTTCAGAATCAATTTGATCCCATGGCTTCAATTAGCAATACATATGAAAAAATTGAAATAGCTTGAAATATTTCAATATTGGTATGCACAGAAAGAGCTTGATGAGCTAAGAAAGAATCTTTTTAAATTTTTAAAATCTGATTAAAATTAAGGAAGTTATGGCTATTTTTGTGCCTCACACGTTTGGATATTTTTCCCTCTTTAAGACCATATGCGTTTCGTCACATTTTTTACACTACTTTTTCAGTAAAAATGTCATATCTTTGTTAAAACACAAGACTAAGAAATGAAATTTACTATATAAGTGTATTTTTGTACAAGGAATCAGAATATGCAACTGAAAATCTCCCAAAGTTTATGGTTTCCAAATAATCTGCAGTAGATGTGCATAAATATGCAGCAATTCCTTAAAAATGCCATGTATCCATAAACAGAAAAGAAGTTGGAGAACTCAAAGTTGAATTGTAATGTGCTTTATGTACAAAAAACTTAAATCTAAACATAAGACCATTTAAAAATGAATATATTGCAATATTTCTTTGGTATTATTGTAGATTAACACCTTCTGTTTAACCCCACTCAACTCCTTCTGACCACCCCTCCAAAATGTGATGCTACCTTTTTAGGAAATTATGTATAAAATGCCATGAAAAACTTTAATGAAAGATAAACAAATTATTTTAGAATTGAATGTAAAATAATTTCCTAATATAGGTCATTCTAGCATTTTAGGGCAGTTAACTGTTTTTTTTTTTGTTTTTTTTTTTAAAGATGATTATGTGTAGTTTTAAGAGGGTTTCTATGCAATGAGAATATGGGGAGGGTTGCCATTCGGACTTTGAATTAATTGTAGGGGCTAAGGAAAATTATGTGTGAACATACTGAAAACTTGACAGAGACAAAGCTAACAAAAACAATACTAGAGGGGGGAGCGGTTAGTTTCACAAAAATTTAATGTAAAATAATTCACCATTTCCTGGCCATTCTAGCATTTTAGGACAGTTAACCAATTTATTTTCATGTGTATTTTTCTTTAAGGAAGGATCTATTTTTGTTTGTTTGTTTTAGATGCTTGTATGTGGCTTACAAAGGTATTTTATTTGGGGGGGGGGGGCTTGCCACTCGAACTTAGTGTTATTGTTAGGGTTAAAGAGTGTTTTAGGAGGAGACTTGCCACACATAATTTGGATTAGAGGTGAAGTAAAAGAAAATTCCATAAATTTGTTGATTTCTATTTTCGAGGTTGAAGGTGTTAATTCCATAGGCCGTTTATACTACGCTGGAGCAGGTTGTAAAAATATCTTTTGCTTAATAAGTAGAAAAAAAAAAAATAACGAAATAAAAAGCTTCCTAATTGTAGTGTGATGTGTTTTCTAACTGCTTTTAAAATTTCAAGAATATTGATATAGATTTTGAGGGTTTGTATTACTATACACATAGATTCGAAAAAGTTGTCAAAAAACAAATATATAACAAATAAATGTTATCAAAAGCAAGTTACTTTTCTACATAACTGGATAATTTTTTAGTGTTTTTATTTAATGTAACATGTTTATTCAGCTTGAAAACAGTGTTTACCGATGTTTTGGAAAATTTAAAATGGCGCCCGACTCTTGAAACGGTAAGTTTGTGGAAAAGAGTTAAAAATAAAAAAGTAGACAAAATACTGCTAGAAACTCGCTCAATATATGTTACCGTGACATGTGACATAGGCTGGCATATATTCGGTGAGTTTTTAACAGTATTTTGTATAGTTTTTTTTATTTTTAACTCCTTTTCTCAAACTTACCGTGTCAAAGAGAGTCGGGCCGGGCGCCATTTTTAATTTTCCAATACATCGGTAAACACTGTACGTTTTTCGAGTTGAATAAACATGTTACATTAAATAAAAACACTAGAAAATTATCCAGTTAGGTAGAAAAGTAACTTATCTTGCCTTTGATAACATTTATCTGTTATATATTTGTTTTTTGACAACTTTTTCGAATCTATGTATAAACGAGATTTTGATACTTATTTTGATTTTGAAAAAAAAAACATTTGTGGCTGTTCGCAGTAAAACATTGTTTTAATTCGCTGTTCAAAACTAATTTAAAGAATAAAAGTGCATGCAATCTACAAAAGTTTATTTTGCTTTTTTAACCATGTTTTTAAATTTGACGAGAAATGTGAGAAATTGCAACAGATTCAATGAATGTCCGCGTATTCAATCACCGCGAGCGGATATTTTGTCAACACGGTTTTTTAACAAATAAGAAATAATATTTTTATTATGTTTGAAACAACTTTAATAGTTTATTTTGGAAGTATATTCCATAAATAAAATAAAAAACCCACTTTAAAAACAGAAATTACGATTTTTTTTATATTTTATTTGCAGTTTTGTCTTAGGGGTGTCAAATTTGCAATGGCGATTTTCCCAAAGATTCTGACACTGCTACAGATTCATGATGCCGAATTGGTTGGGATTGTTGTTATTATACATTCTGAAAACCGAATAGTTCTAAACTAATGTTATTCTGATAACAAAATAGCTCTAATTAAACATATAAGAACATTTATATTCATATTTTCATGTTTTTCTTAATTCGTTCTTGAATAAAAATTAAAGAACGCGTGTTGTTTATACACTGTGCTGTGCTATGGCTGATTCTACAGGCTGGAGCTGCTGCTGCTGCTAGTAATACTAACTTCATTTGACCAAATTCGAGAAATAGAAACAATTTTTTTTTCGGGTAGGTCCTTTTAAATTATCAATTACCGCGGTCCTACTCAACATAAAATAATACTTTTAATTGATAAAGATAGTAAAAAGATTGATTTACTTACTACTGGGTGTCCGAAGAATTTTTTTTTCAAAATGTTCGATACTAGTCATATTAAAGTCTTATTTTTAACACAACAAAAAAAGAAATGGTCAAAAATATTTCGGACACTTGACAGTATTAAGATTAACACCTCTACTGATTGGTTCCCAAATTTCATGACGAAATTCTTCATACAATCACGGTACGGACCTTTAGAAAACAGGGGGGGGTCATTACAAAACCTTACCGAAAACGCCATTTTATGACGTTCACATTTTTATCACTTTATTTGCTTAAAACTCTTAAAATATATAATGTACATTTATATTTATTAATTCATTTGAAAGTATATTCATTTCCGAACAAAACAGTAGTAATTTGAAGACTTGAAGTGCTTTGGTTTAAGAATTATGGCTATTTTAGTAGAACTACCTTGAAATCTGTGATTATCCAAAGCGTTTTTTCGTCCGTGTGTATTACTACTTCAATTGAGGAAAAAGTAAAATGTGTCCTTTTGTTGGCGGAATTAAAATCTACTATTGCTGTACAAAGAAAGTTTAGAATTGAATACAATAAAAAAGCGCCTCATAGGAACACCATTGTTAAATGGATGAAAAAATTTAAAGAGACAGGCTCTGTCCATGATAAACCATGGTCTGGAAGGCCATGTGTCAGTGACGAAAGTGTTGCTTCCATAGAAGAATCCTTTACTGCAAGTCCAAGAAAGTCTGTAAGACGGGCATCATTGGAGCTCGGGCTGCCAAAGTCTACTGTGCATAAGATTCTGCGGGCAAAACTTCATATGAAAGTTTACAAAATTCAATTACATCAACAGTTGTTAGAAGAGGATTATTATGCACGGCTAACTTTCTGTCACCAGTTCAATGAAAAACTTTGCAATGATGATGCATTTGTGAGTAATTTACTGTTTTCTGATGAAGCAACATTTCACATTAGTAGCAAGGTCAACAGGCATGATTGCCGAATTTGGGGAACTGAAAACCCAAATGAAACTGTTGAACATGAAAGGGACTCTCTTAAAGTTAATGTGTGGTGTGCTTTGGGAATAAATCGAATCATAGGGCCATATTTTTTTGAAGATCGTGTTATTAACAGTGACAGCTACTCAGATATGTTGCAGAATTACTTTATTCCGCAACTTGAACAATTAAACTTGAAAGATGATACAGTGTTTCAACAAGATGGAGCTCCCTGTCACTTTGCTCGGCATGTTAGACAGTTTCTAAATCAGGAATTTCCTAAAAGATGGATCGGAAGGGGTGAACCATTTCATTTGCATCCACGTTCGCCAGATTTGACTCCATTAGATTTTTTTTTTATGGGGACAGGTTAAAACAATTGTGTATGCAACCAAACCTAGTTCATTGGAAGATTTGAAAGCTAGAATAACTAATGTGATTTCAGGCATTACTATAAATCATTTGGCAAATGTTTTTTTTTTTTTTTTTAAATTCAATTTTCACCCCAAACAAGGCACAGTGCTACTTTGAAGCAGGGGGCTACTATCAGGGACTTAATTAGCGGGGTCATTATGAAGGGAGATGAGTAGAAAGATGTTTGTTAACATTACACTTGAACTTCTGCATATCATTGCAGTTGGGAAAGCAGAATCCCGGAAGGGAGTTCCAAAGACCCGCAGTTCTGGGGGAGAAACTATTGGAGTAAAAGGCTTTCTTGCACCTAGGGATCTCTACTGTAAAGGGATGAGACTTAGTAGCTTGTTGGGTTTGTCGGGGGTAGTTACGTCGGGGAGGTACAAGTGTTTGCAGTTCGTCAGAGCATTCACCATTAAAGTATTTGTAGAACAGGCAGAGGGATGCAACATCTCGTCGATGGGACAGAGGCTGAAGCCTAGATGACAGTTCAGGACCTATCAGGTTGGCGACTCTCTTTTGAACCCTGTCCAGGAGTGAGAGACAAGCGGCAGATGCTCCAGCCCAGATGTGACAACAGTACTCCATACATGGGCGAATGGTTGCCTTATAGAGGTATCGGATACTGTCAGGCGTAAGTAGTTTTCTAGCACGGTAGAGGGAGCCAACCTTCCTTGCAGCAGCCTTGGCAATGCTCTCAATGTATCTATTCCAGTTCATATTCCCTGTAAACGTTAGGCCGAGGACTTTAAAAGAAGTACTTTCAGGTAATGTGTTCTTGGCCATTGCTATTGGTGGTAGAGAAGGTTTCTTGTAGTTATTGAAGGAAACAAGCTTAGTCTTAGCAGCATTGAATGTGACCAACCATTTTTGTCCCCATTCCACTACGGATTGGAGGTCATCCTCTAGTGTTTCTGCCATTTCCTTGGATATGTGTTCATTTGTTTTCCCCTCATATCTGTTATAGAGAGTGGTGTCATCGGCAAATATACCCATCTCCGAAACAATTTTATCAGGGAGGTCGTTTATGAATATCAGGAATAATAGGGGTCCAAGGATAGACCCCTGAGGTACTCCCGCATTTATGTCATATTATTTGGATGTACGACCGTCGAGGACAACTTTGATTTTTCTATTACTTAAGAAGGATTTAATTACATTGTGAATTCTTCCAGTGATTCCATATGATCTAATTTTCCTTAGAAGACCATTGTGCCATACCCTGTCAAAAGCCTTAGATATATCGAGGGCCACCGCTCTACCCTCCCCTGTTTTATCCAATGAACGGTATATACGTTCAGAAACTACAGTTAAGATATCTACTGTTGAACGGGCTTGCCTGAATCCATATTGTTTGTCAGTCAGGAGTTTAGCAGCTGTTTTTCGTGAACTGCAAAATCATATTACCCTTTGTATTGCTAATTATGGAGGGCATGTGGAAAGTTAAATAAAATTTCAATAAAAGCTTAAAAAATATAGATTTACTTCTTTCAAATCCATTTTACAGATTATTTCTATTGCAAATACAAATAAAGTTATAATTTTTTTAAAGTGCACACGGACTTTATGGACACCTTGTATATATATATATATATATATATATATATATATATATGTCGGTTCATTAAGGAAAAACAGCAATAGAAAGAGGGATTATAACCATTCTTTATACCTACGAATTTTGAAGCCTAATGCTTCTCATTAGAAGAGGAGAAAGGAGCTAGATTACAAATATAGGGAAATGTGACATCTAGCTTAGAGCACATTAGGAAGGAAATGTAGAATAAACAAAATAAAAATAATGATGAAAAGCATAAGCCTTTGAAATGCTTAGGTATATAACTCCTCTTTTGAAATGTTTAGGTTTATAACTCCTCTTTCTATTGATATTTTTCCTTATTGAACTGACAAATAAATTCATATATACCTATATTTATTTTATCTTATATATATATATATATAGACAAATTTATATGGTCACAACACTGGACATGCTAATGTTTTGGACAGATTGTTGGCTAAACCACAAATCCTCGTCAGGCGACTTAGAAGTGTTTGTCTTCCACAGAAAAAAGCCCGTTCTCAAACCTCAAATAAAAGGTTTGAGACACACATTTTTTAAGTCGCCTGACGAGGACTTGTGGTTTTAATGAACCATCTGTCCAAAACATTAGCATGTCCAGTGTCATGACCATATCAATAAAAATATATCTCGTTTTTTATTGAGTCCTCTTAATAATTTGTTAAATTCATGAGTTTTCTCTCTTGAATACCTTTAACTTGGTAAATATATATATATATATATATATATATATATATATATATATATATATACACACACACACACACTAGCAGTACCATTAAATATATTAAGTTTTAGAGTAGGGATCACTATGTGTGGATTGGAGAGGTGATGTCAATGTCTGTGTCAAAGAAATTGATATGTTAACAGAACATCCAAATAAGTTTCAACAAAGGTTTACAATAAATCTAAAGACATCATTGAAATTTTCTTTTGATTACATCTAAGGCCACTAGGGGCAATTACTAGTTAGGTCCATAAAGTAACTGAAATATATTAGCACATAGAAAACAAAATTGTTTTCAAGCAGACATTTTTTGTGACATAAAACAAAAATATTTAAGTATTTATTACTGGTATTTGATTTATTTGCAAAAAAAAAAGAAAAAAAAAGAAAAAGAAAAAAAAAAAGGAAATTATTTTAAAATAATTTTTTCAATATATCAAATTTGTTTCAATATGTTATTTCCATTTGCTATCTATAAAAAACAGTTTTCCTTAAGTAACAACAGTATGCTAACAATTTTCTTTTTATTACTTGACCTCATATTACAAATGTTATTTTTTAATTATTAGCTTTTTTTTTTTAAGAACACCTCTGCACCAAGAGGTGTTTTTTTTTTATATTACTTTATATAACTTAATAATCTTCTGTACAATCATCAAGGTATACCATTCCAACTTATGAAATCAATAATGCATAGTCTAAACTACTCTATTATTTTGCCCATAGCTAAGGGTAGGGAATTTATGCCCAAGCATATTTGGTGAAACTTAAACATTCACTTCTTAACTTGAAGTACCTGGTATTTTTAAATGGTCAATTATTAAAATACTGCCCAGGCTCAAGTTTGCTTAATTGCTGACACTGAAGATATTGCTAAGGCTGCTACAAAGAAGGTGAGCTTTCTCTGCTCCAGAAAATTACTCACACCTGATACACGGAATATTGTTGCCACATCTGGGCTGGTTCATCTCCCACCAGTCTTTCACTCTTAGACAAGGTCCAAAAAAGATTCTTCAACCTAATAGGTTCCACACTAGCAACCAAACTCCAAACCCTGTTACATAGCTGCAATGTTGCATTTCTACGCCTGTTTTACAAGTATTTTAAGAAAATGTGCTCTGCCAACTCATAGCACATGTGCCTCCTCGAAGTAAATACCTCCAACTAACCAAACAAGCAGCAAAATCCAACCCCTTTACTATAGAGGCTCCAAGATGCCGAAAAGCCTCTTATGCTTACAGCTTCTTCTCTTGAACTGCTAGACTTTGGAATTCCCTCATGGTCTCCTGTTCCCTGACTGTACCTATGCAGAAGTTCAAGTGTAATGTGAACAGACATCTCACTGCTCAACTTTTTATTAGGGTATAGAAGCCACCTGGCGATAAGGGTTAATTACGGATTTGTTATTTTTACTCTGACTAACGTTTGTTTTTTTTTAAATAAAAAAAATATTCTCCATTATTTGTTTTTCGTACTTATTTTAAGAAAAAGGAAAG
Organism: Euprymna scolopes; assembly: GCF_053919585.1. Lineage (NCBI taxonomy): Eukaryota > Metazoa > Mollusca > Cephalopoda > Sepiida > Sepiolidae > Euprymna > Euprymna scolopes. The sequence continues at coordinate 31,099,031 of NC_136503.1, forward strand.
TATATTAAAAAAAAAGAACATGTTGCAGAAATTTTTTTCTGCAAGCAAAATGTATAAACAAATAAAAGAACATTTAACAAATACATCATAAAAAAAATTTATATATATGTATTTATATTATATATATATATTTTTCTTGTGAAACTTTTTTTTTTTAAATTAAAATTATTCTGCATTGTTTTTTCAATGTCTTTCCTGTCCTTGATCAGGGGATGGGGGGGGGGAAGAAATCCTTCTAGACTGAGCCAATTTTTACTTTCGTTCCAATTCAGAGAGCTCCTTTTGGGGAGCTGGATCTTTTCTACATTTAAAACCAACCTTGTGTCTAGCCTGCTTAAGTGCTGAGGCAAAAATTTATAACTTAAAAAGGTATGCTCTTTATGAATTTGTAGGCTTTTTTTTTTAAAACTAAATACAAAAAAAAAAAAGAAATAAACAAAAACAAACAAATCAATGTATAGATAGTTTTAATAAAAAATACAAACATTTTGAGTATCATATGCTTACAAGTTCAATGTATGCGCACAACTAACTAGGAATGAGAGCAAATGGAGTCAAATCGAATCGGTCCTTTTCATATTTGCTTGTTTTAGCGAGTCTATAATTCAATTGATCACCTTCTAAGATTATTTAATGCAAACAGAGAACACTTTTATTCTTTTCCCCAGCCTTCAGGTTGTGTCCTCAGTGAGTGAAAGAGAAGTTGCTCTACACCGAGGTAATTTTTATATTTTTACCCTCATTGAGAGTGGCTTTTTGGAGAACTGAATTTTCCTCTCATAAAAACCAACCTTGTGTCTAACTCTGCTTTCGTGGGAAGGCCAATAAATAGGGACAATATCTTTTGTAAACCATTTTATATAATTCATGACTGAATGGATGTCTTGAACTATTAATATCTTTATGACACAAAGTGCATCGCTGACTTTATACACTCAATAATTTATTTATACACCCATTAAAATATTTATATGCCTAATAATTTATTTATACACCTATTAAAATATTTATATGCCTAATAATTTATTTATACACGCATTAAAATATTTATATGCCCAATAATTTATTTTTACACGCATTAAAATATTTATATGCCCAATAATTTATTTATACACGCATTAAAATATTTATATGCCCAATAATTTATTTATACACCTATTAAAATATTTATATGCCTAATAATTTATTTATACACGCATTAAAATATTTATATGCCCAATAATTTATTTATACACCTATTAAAATATTTATATGCCTAATAATTTATTTATACACTCATTAAAATATTTATACACCCATTAAAATATTTATACACCTGAACAGAATATTTGCTTACTGGTATTTTCAAGTGATTACTCATTTAAGTACTGATGAAGCTCAATGCTACTTAACTTTGATGATCTGATGGAAACTGGTATATCAACATGATGTCACTGTAATTGAGCACAAATTGTTATTTTACCTATAACTGAAAGGAAACCGGGGGTTCATACCTCTTCTAATGTGTAAATCACTCCAACAGAAATGATTTAGAATAGCTGATCCAATCTTCTGCGCCAATATCCGCTAAGCTAATCACGCAACACCTACCATTACTACTACAATAGAGGAAAATCGTACCTTAATTCGTGTTGAGCTTGCTCGTCTTTTTGTCAGTGGAACAATTTTCTCTGCTTCATCTTTTTCTTCTTCTTTTTCCTCTTCTGACTCTTGAATAGACAAACAACACAAACAAAAAAGATTTAAAGTTTTATAGACGAACTTAAAAAAAAAGATAGAAAAAGCATTATTATAATAAACAAAATGGTAGGTATCTAGACTGGTTAACCCCCTTTTTTAGGGTGGGGAGTTTGGAGAGTGTATGATTGGTTTGTGTGGATGCACTCAAATTTTATGGAATCGGATATATTTTTTATTGCTAATAGTGAAATTCTAAGTTCTTTTTTAAATTTATATAAATAAAACAGGTGTGCGTGTGTGTGTGTAAATATTTAACCAATAAATGGTTTATAATAAGTAAAATCTTTGTTTAGATGGATGAATAAACCGCACAGAAATATGTGTCCTGCGTTGCCTCAAATAAATTCGATTGGCTAATCGCTGGTATTTAAAAGTTTATAACTTCTAAAAAACTGCTAATAGAGATCAAACAGCCAGGGTTCACATCTAAGTATGCTGTTGCCATTGCTTACACAAACCACTATTTCGATTACTATCAATGGAAGAGATACCCTGAAACCAAAACTACCTTTAGAACTGCCTGCAACCACTGCAAATAGATTATAGGAAAAGCAAAAATTCTTATGCCTGATTTATTAAATTCAGATTTGCTGAGGAGAAACTTGAGTTCTCAAGAATTTTGGCGAATAACAAATATGGCACTGAACAAACGTAAGACTTTTATCCTAACCATCATTACATTAAAGCATCTGACAGTCAAAATTTTGGCAACAAACTTTGTCTCAAAAATTCCATTTTGATCATCAAGTCCACCTACTTCCTGAATTTCTCTGTACAATTTAAGATACTTTAAGAGATATCTATATATCTGTTTGGGATGTTGTTAAAATTATCAAGATGCTGGCAAGACAACTGGATGGCAATCCAGTCACTATGTTTAAGAATCTGCTGCCAAAATTAGTTATAATCTTTACAAAGTTACTTAATCATTGCATTAATGAAAAATGCCTTCCATCTCACTGGAAAATTTCATTGACCTGCTTTGTATTTAAAAATATTGGCGATTGTTGTTGTTTTTTTTTTTTTTTTTGCATCTTAGTATAGACCAATTGGTCTCCTGTGCACACGAGGTTGTTTGAATTTGATAAATCTGCCATTGCGCACAGAAATCACTTTTTCCACTGTTTCCAACGTAATAGATGTATGAAAACTAAAGCCGCTTTCAGGACTGCCAGCAACCATTGTAAGAAAGTAATAAAGAATGCAAGAGAGTTGTATGCTCAATCTGTTAAGTCCAAAGTAGCTGAGCAGCGGCTTGGTTCCCACCAGTTTTGGCAAATAGCAAACAGAATCCTGAACAGAAGCGTGTGCTCCATCCCAACTATTATCAATGGACCTGAGGTAATCTCGTCAGCATCAGACAAAGCCAAACTCTTTGTCAAGAACTTTGCAGCTAATTCTAACCTTTGCAATCAAGGATGCCAACCCCCAATATTTCCTCCTGTATCAGAAAACACGCTATGTGATATACGTATATCTGTACGTGATGTTACCAAGCTAATCAAAAACCTTGATTCCAGTAAAGCAACTGGCCCTGACGGTATTCCAATTATAGTACTCAAAAGACTTCAACCTGAACTAGCGCCCATACTTACAAAACTGTTTAAACGTTGTCTTAAGGAGAATAGTTTCCCATCTCCCTGGAAAATTTCATCAGTATGCCCTGTATTTAAGAATTCAGGTGATCGCTCATCCCCCTCTCAGTACAGGCCAATAAGTCTCCTGTGCGTCATGAGTAAGTTGCTGGAATCTGTGTTAAATACAGAAGTAATCAATCATCTCAACAAAAATAACCTTCTTAGTGACACTCAATATGGTTTCCGTTCTGCTAGATCTACAGCAGATGTGCTTACAGTTATATCTCATAGGATTAGCAAATCTCTCGACGGAGGCAACCTTTCTAGGGCAATTGCTCGACATATCTAAGGCCTTTGATAGGGTATGGCATAAAGGTTTACTTCATAAGATCTCTAGCTATGGTATTGCTGGAAATGTCTTCTCAATTATTAAATCATTTCTTTCTGATAGGTTCATAAGAGTAGTAGTTGAGGGGCAAAAATCAGAAGCTCACAGTATTAATGCCGATGTCCCTCAGGGATCCATCCTGGGCCCAACTCTTTTCCTGATCTACATTAATGATCTTCCAAATCACATCCTTACATCATTTGTAGACATTTATGCTGACGACACTACCATTTATGGTAGCACATCTAAGACAGTAAACGACCAAGTTCTCTCCAATTCTCTCTCCTCTGATCTTGAGCACGTAGTACAATGGGGTAAGGAGTGGCTGGTTACTTTTAACGCATCTAAAACCAAGCTTCTCTCTTTACATCATCAACATTCTGATCCACATCTGGCATCAATTGAAATGAATGGCTCTCGTCTCCAGGAGGCCTCAAGTTTTGACAAGCTTCTTGGCTTGACCATTACTCCTGATCTTAAATGGAACACGTACATCAAATCTGTTGCCAAGGCCGCTGGAAAAATGGTGGGATCTTTCTATCGATCCGGTAGATATCTCACTGCTGATGCTATTCTCTATCTATATAAGAGCCAGGTACGTCCAAGGATGGAATACTGTTGCCACATCTGGGCAGGAGCTGCTAGAAAGGACTTGGCCTGCCTTGATAGAGTTCAAAATAGGGCTCGTAGGAGATGTCCTTTTCTCTTCCTTGCAACCTCTATCTCACAGAAGAGATGTTGCGAGTTTGTCTCTGATGTATCGTTATTTTCATGGAAAGTGTTCGACTGAGCTTCAATCTATGGTCCCCCCTCGCCAAACTTTCACAAGAAACACTCGTCTAGCTGTAAACACTATCAATAATTCCCCTTACTCTTTATCTGTGCCTAAACCTAAACTTAGATTCCATGAACAAAGCTTCTTTCTTAGAACTGCACGTCTGTGGAATTGTCTTCCGTTTTCCTGCTTTCCGGCTGACTACAATATGGTTGTCTTCAAGTCTAACGTAAATAAGTTCTTGATGAGCCGTTCCACATAAGTTATCAAATTTACCAAATTTTCATTACTAATGATTACTATATTATCCAATTTCTACTGTACACTCTTTAACCCTTATCCTTGAGTGGCCTCTTGGCCTTGATAATGTGGTGATGCCTATGTAAAAAAAAAAAAAAAAAAAAAATTCTTAGGACTAGTGTTCTCATCTTGGGTGTTATTTTCACAATGTTTCAGTCGATGTAAACTCAATCCAAAATAAGTACTAATAGTTAATCCTCAACATAAAATCAAGAAGTCTTCAATCACGTCAGCAAAAAGCAATTTACTTAGTGATAAACAATATGGATTTCATTGTTGCAAAAATCAATGATAGTTAAGAAGAAAGAATTACCTTACCCGATTCAGTGAGATCTGACATATCAATTTGTTCATCTGTGTCTGTGACATTTTGAGACAGAGAACAACTGTCCGAGGCATGTGTAGTATCATCATCATCATCATCTTCATCAGAGTGATCAGCATCACTTGATGTCCTTATTTTCCCTCCTAACAACTTCAGTTTTTCTGTATACTTTTTGCTTTCTTTCTTGTAAGTTTCTTGAAATTGAATGAGTGAACGAAGAGTATGACGCTATAAGAGAGAGAAACAAAGGATAAATATAAATATATAAAATAAATATGTATGTATTATAGTTTTTTGAAAGTAAATCACAACGCAGATATGAAGGATAAACAATATTTTATTGTCAGCTACGCAAGATTCAGTTAAAGTTACAAACTTTAACTGAATCTTGCGTAATCGATGCCCACCCGTCATTTCAAAACAACACCGCTGAGGACAACATGCAGACTTTCTTTTAATAACTGACTTTCTTATCAAAACCATGTCAAAAAAAAAAAAAAAAAATACAAAATTCTGAAGATGATGTTTGACTTCGAAATATATTAATTTTAAATAAATATTCTTTATCCTTTATATCTATGTTGTGATTGACTTTCAATAAAAATATAATACATACGTATTCATTTTAAACTTTAATCAATGCTTCTATCATGTCACTTACAACCTCAACTGAATATATATATATATATATATATATATATATATATATATTCTAGGTTAAAAATATCCAAAAGTAAAAACCCTTGAATTTAATGATAGTGCACAATAAAAAGAGCAGGATATTATTTTATTCAATTTAGGTAAACAAAATTACCATTTGTCATGACAATGAATCTACTGTTTCAATATAAAAAGATTTCATCAGGCGACAGAAACCGCCAGTCTTATTATTATTATTATTATTATTATTATTATTATTATTATTATAATAATAATAATAATAATAATAATAATAATAATAATAATAATAATAATAATAATAATAAAAAAACAAACATTTGGAGGGCTTTTTTTGAAAAATTAATAATTTCTATAGTGTGTGTTTGGACACGTAGAAGAAAGCAGAAGGTGGTTTAATCAGCAACTTCGAGACTCAATGAAAGGTATTCTTAGTTACTTTAATTAGGTCAGAACAGCTGCACTCGTTAGGTGACAGGAAATAAGGAATTCATTAAGGGGAAACTGAAGACGAAAGGGAAAACAGAGTGAAGCGTAGTCAATCTCTCTGCAGTTTATTGCTATGATGATGAGCACGTATATTCTAGACATTTATTTGCTTAGTTCCATTTATAAATTTATAATAATGGTGGTAAAATTTATTGTTAAAAACTTAGTTTGAATTAAAAATCAATTTAAATATAAGGACTTAATTTTAATATTACTTTAAATGTTATTATGAGAAGTGTAAGATTCCAACTTTAATATAATAAGTTTAATCTACTCTATAAATATTTAATAATAATCCTCAGTGCAAATAAAAGTCAAAATCATACAAAAATTAAATAAACTACATCATTTGTTATATCTAATTTATAGAAGTTGTTAATATTTATTTTATTCAAGTAAAAGTTTATATAATAGATATATTGTTAATATATTATAGGAAGTGACAAATACAAGCATCTTATAAACAGTAATTAAAATTTTGGAGTTTACTGGATCATATTAATATCAGTTAAGTTTATGATTTATGCATCTTTATGTCTTAAAGCCTATACATTAAGATAGCTCTGAGTTTATCTAAAAATTTAGGGTTAAAGTATTAGTCGAGAATTGAGAGAAGATTCTATCTATATACTCACACCTATGAAGGCATGCACATCTATAATATAAAGCTGAATGTGTGTGTGTGTCTGGTCACGAATAGGCTCCTATATGGTTGACTATTTAAAAAAAAACTGATTACATATAATGATAGATGTATCGAGGATCAGGAATGGGTATGTTTGATCTGGCAGAATGGTGGTTCATAAAAATTGTGGGGTCTGCGTTCGCGCCTGGTCCGCAAAGTATGGAAATAAAAAATGAAAAAAAAAAACAACAAAAAAAAAAAAACGTTTACAAGGGTTTTTGATATAGATGTACATAAGAATACTTTTATAAGTATGTTTAAACTTAAATAGGGATGGTATAATAAAATTGTGGGGTCTGTGTTCACGCCTGTACTTCATGGAAATATGGCACAAACTTTAACAAAGACTTTTCATATCTATTTGCGAAAGAATACTTTGATAATTATGCTTCAGTTTGAAGAAATATGGTATAATAAAATTATTGGGTGTTCGTTCGCGCCTGACCTCCATAAAATGGAAATATGTCACAAGGTTTTTTAAAAGGGGTGAGGGTCCACGATAACACCTTAACTTTAATCTTAATTCACGTTAGCTTTTATTTATTTTTTTGAGTTGAATCATATTGTGTCGAATAAATTCACCTCATAAATTCACGTTCTTATTAAAGTGAAAGACAAAAAAAGAAATGTCGGAACTTTAGACAATTCTCGATACAAATTTTGCATAATTCTGTTTTTTTCTTCTCCACTTGCACGTGGCACTCTTTCGAAAATAGATAAATAATAAAAAATAAGAATGTTACTTGTTATCGTGTCAAAAGAAGGAAAAATCCTGTTCACGTGATTACATGGCTTTTTAAAAACATTTACATAACCTTTTTATTTTTATTTATATATCTGTTTAAGACTTTTTTGTCAGTGTACTAGAAGGAATTCAGTTGATTACAACCCTTTCTGCGTGTTCTTTACATTACAATAGTACAACCCTGAATCCGACGGCGCAATACTACACCGTTCAATACTGTAAAGCTGAAAGGAAGCTGTTCTGCTTGAAAAGGGCGCCATTTTCTTCTTATTCATATTTATATTGATTCTTTGCTTAAAAAAACTAAAGTAATTATGTGTTTACTTTTTTAATATTCCATTTTGCTGTTTCGGATTATTTTACTAAAGTAAGTAAAACTTTTTTCAAAACTGTTTTTGTTTCTTTGTTTTTTTGATATTTTGTCGATATTATTTAGTAAAAGTGTTTAGCAGAAAAGCCAACAAACGACTACCCGAAAAAATAAATATACAAGAAATAAATCTTACCATAGTCAATAAAAGTTCAGTTCATGTTATTTTTTTGTTTTGAAATAGTTTTTAATACTCTTTACTTGAAATAATTTCAGTGAACCGAAATTAAAACGACATTTGAGGCGATAACTACTTAAATGAATTTTTATATAAACTACACATGCCATAATCGAATATTCCTCAAGCACAAAATAATGGAAAACATTAAAATATGTTTATAAATATTCCTTACGTTGACGGAACTCTCTTAAATTGTTAACACAGAATGCTCAGGTTCCCCTCCTTCAAATTGAAAACGGGGTTCTCCATTTCAAAGTCGCTGGCATTTTGATTTCTTTTAAACCGGTTCGTGAATTAAAAAGAAAAAAATTTTTTTTTACAAACTACTTAAAAATACAAACCAATGGACTTTTCTACCATAAAAGTAACTTTTATTGACTATGGTAACATTTATTTCTTGTATATTTATATTATTATATATAGGAAACATCATTTTGTTGGTCACTCTTGGCTACGAATGGAAACAAAGTTGATATAAAAAATATATTTTTGTGAAAATTATCTTGAGTATCAAAACGTATCTCTTTACAACCCCCTCCATTTCATAACCTATCATATAAAAACAGCCTACAGAAAATGGACTGTGATTGATGAAAGTATGATAGGTTATGAAAAGGGAGGGGGTTGTAAAGAGATAGGTTTGAACCCAGTCAACGACGGGTACTTCTGCTAGTATATATATATATATATATATATATATATATATATATATATATATATATATATATATATATATATATCTACAATTGTATTGATACCATCTATGTAAATCAGTTACATTTGTGGAAACAAATAAGATGAGTCAAGATGGTAATTTGCTGAAACAACTGTTAATAAAGTAAAAACATTGATACTAAAAATGTTTATATTGCTAAGATGTTATTATAATGCCTATAATTTAAGAAGGTTTCTTGTTTTTTAATGACCAACTTAATAAATAATAATAATTGAGCAACTTAATAAATAATAAAATGAATAATATTCTACCATCTTAACTCATATATGTATGTGTGTGTATTTATATATATATATATATATATATATATATATATATATATATAAATATATATATATATATATTTATTTTGATTTAAAGGTTATGAGGGTTTTTTGGTCACAAAAAAGTATCGAAACTTTTTCGATACTTTTTGTGACCAAGAGCGGTCCACTTGAAATATAAAAATAATAATAAAAATATTAAATACAAAAAGTAACATCGTTTTTCATGCTTCAAAAAACCCTCATAACCTTTAAATCACTATCCTAGAAGCATACGTGGACTTTTAACATTATATATATATATATATATATATATATATATATATATATATATATATATATATATATATATATACATCTACGGCATAATATATATATATATATATATATACACATACATACATACATATACGGCATAATCATGTTAACACACCGGTTCTCATCAGATCAATGAAGTTAAGCAACATTGAGTCTGGCTAGTACCACATGGGTGACCACTTGGGAATTCTAGACGCTGTATGTGCTTTACGATTATCTCGGCATTGTTTTCAGTCGTCTTGAACCTCCACTTACCACTGGTATTCAACAATATTGAGTTAAGAAAGGTGTGGTTGGAGATTGCACAACTCTTGCCACAAAAAAAAAAAAAAAAAAAAAAAAAAAAAAAAAAAAAAAATTTCACGCGCAGGCACTCTTACAGTGGGTATCCATAGTCTGTCAATATTGAAGGAAGCCTTTTATATATATATATAAATATATATATTTTATCTGTTTGGTTACATATGTTTCAGATGTTGGACCATGTTTATGATCTAACAGTCTTGTCAGACCTTACAGAAGTGGTTGTTAGTATTAGGAAGAAGTATTTTAGAAGAAATACGAAAAAAAAAGGAAGGGGTTGAGGTAGGAGATAATAAGGGGGGGGGGAGGGGGAGACGGGTATTGACAATATTTCAGTTTTGAGGGTTAAGATACAATATATATATATGTCCTATCATTTTTGACAGAAGGTGTACACCATTACGATTTTGACGATTGAATCAAACTTTTAAATATTTAGGAGTCAGAGTCAAGCATGTGACTCTACAGCCCTGTAAGCATGGTATTGTATCCGAGGTCACTCACAGGTCACGCTTATCGTTCTAAGTGTTAAACGAACGCATACTTTCAAAACAACAGAACAAAGAAAGTGATTTGTTGTATACTTACTTCTAAGTTTAAATGTTTGGCTTCCTGGGCAGATTGCAATGCTTTCAGGTAGGTCAGTTTGATGACTTCATAATTACTCTTGATGTTTTCTTGATTGAGGGCAATGTTCAAGAGAGTCCGACATGCCTTTCAAGAAAGAAATCAAAAGTTGAAAAATAATTAGGAATTTAAAGAAAAAGGTAAACAAGTTTTATAAAACGAAATGGTATTGATTAGTGGTGGGACGATTAATCGGAATCGGAATCGTTAATCGTAAGAATCGTGTATTTTGGGAGGCATCGGAATCGCATCATTAAAAAATACCTTAATTTTCCAATTCCTTCATTACGATTCTTTTAGTCTGATGTTGAAAAAAATAAAAAAAATTCCTGATATTTCTAACTGCAAGAGAGAAATGTAGCATGTTATAAAAAGAAACCAAAGAAATTCATTATTAACAGGGCAATGCTTAGTGCTCCCTCCCTTACAAGGTTCATTCATTCAGATCTATTGTGATCAAAACTACAAAAGAGTTAACTTGAAAAGAAGTATGCAGGGCTCTACATTGAGAGTAAAAAAAAAAAAAAAAACGCTTATCTTTTTGGCGACTGTTTTTTTTACTGACAAATCTTCTAATAGTGAATGAAAATGCTTTTTCAACTTATATTTTCTTAAAACGAGCAAAGTCAAATTATTTAAACAGTAAAAGGTTTAATAGAACAATATACTTTTTTTCTTTTTTTAAAAGAAGGCTTTTGAAAGAAATATCTCTAAAATGAAATTGATCACGTTGTATTATTTCGCAAAATTTGGACAGTAGTCGGCTTCTTTTGAAGTTTCAAAAAAACCGACTCCATACCTATCTCTTCCAAACCTAAAGTTATTAAATAACCCCTTCGTTAATTTAAGGGTAATTAATTCAATTCAGTCAAGTTGTTTTTTTTTTAAATTTCATTGAAATAAAATCCATTTTTAAAAATTTTTTCTCCAGAAAGATAAAACCCTGAATTTGATTATATTAAAAGCGGAATATAATCTTTTTTCTAGAATTTTAAATTGAAAATTAAAAAAAAAGTGTTTGACGCAGTTTTTTGCCAAATGAAAAAGAAATTAATATATATTTTTTAAAAGGTGTTGTAATCAATTAATTTTTATGTCTAAATAATATTTACGATTAATTAAATAATTTCATTTTAAAAAGTATTTATAAATAGAATTTTACTTATAGTTTAGCAACATTGAACCGCATCAACCATGTGTGAATTGAACACAGTCAACCAAAAAAAAATAAAAATTCAAAAGAAATGCATATTTGCATTTCATTATGTAAACTTTTATACATTGGTTTCAAAAATTAAATTCTATAAGTTTTTTTTTTTTGTTAACTACTGGTTGGTACAATTTACCGCTCCATCCCTTTATATTTTTTTCTTTTTGTCTTTTTTAGCGGATTATTTTCAATTAATTATCCAAATAAGTGACTAGCTTTAAAACAAAATTTAATAGTAATTTATTTGTTTACAGATAAACTGAATTTTCTAATATGGCCTCAAAGTCCAAAAAAAGTCTTGCATGGAAACTTTTTGAAGTTGATGAAGATCATGAGTTGAAAGCCATTTGCAAAGTCTGTCAAATTAAAATATCGCGAGGAACAAAACCATCTAATATGACCACAACCAACATGTTAAAACATTTAACTATGAAGCATCCAAATGAATTGGAGGAGCAAAATAAAAAAGAAAAGGAACAAAAAATTACCAACTAGTCACTCAGAGCAGTTTTATTAGTGAGGGTCGAAATCGCAGTGTCTTTTTTTTTTTTGCCTAAGTCACCAATTTTTTTTAACCTTCCTTAACTTCAAAGAGTAAATACAATATATACAACTAAAAAATAATTTTTAAAAATGCTGATTCTATTCATGAAAAATTCTTTTAACTAGAAATTAAAACTTAGGTAAAGATAGCTGACTGACAGCAACAGGAGCACTGGTTAACTACTGAACCACATGGAAAGGTGTGGGGGAGGAAAAAAGGAAATTAAAGGATGATAATAAATTATGATAACCGTCTTTGAAAGGCACTAAACTCCTAAAATTTACTTCTTTAAAATTTTAGGCGGCATTCCCCGGCGATTTTAAAGCACTCTCTCTCAAAAAAAAAAAAAAAAAAAAGATTTAATTTTCAAGAGTTTGGGAAAGATATATTTATTATAACCGAATTCCTGTATGAAGACTGGATCTACTTTATTGGACGTTAATTTGTGAGATAAGTAATTTTTCAATGTTTAATGTTTTTAAAGTTTCAATTATCAATTAAATTTTTTTAATTGCGTTTTTTTTTTCAATTTATTTATAAAAAAAAAACAGGGTTTAAAATGTATTTTTCAAGATAACAAGCTTCAAAATAAGTCTAATTAAAAAAAATCACTTAATTTTTAATTTCGACAACCCTGAGAATTTAATTATTAAAAAAATATTGAAATGTGACATTTTTTTTATTTAACATTTCTATTAGTTCAATTAATTTTCTTTCAATAATTCATTTCACTCAACAAACTTCACCATTTTTTGTTTTGTTTTATCTTTTTCTGTAATTTTGGTAACTATTTTTGCTCAATTTTATCTAGTATTTCATTTGTTTTTATAGTGATATCATTTTTATATGTGTTCCTTTGATATACCGTATTTCAAAATTAGTTTGGCTAAACTTATTCTTCACGTTAGAAACAACGTGTAAAAGTAATGAAAAAGTAAGAAAAAACAATAGGTGTTAACTACTCTTTGTGAATTATGGAGGTCTGAAGAACTGCCGTCACAAATACAACTATCAATAGCCAAACAAAAAATCGTTTTTGAAATTCCTTTACTTGTAACTTTTCGCTATACCTACCTTTTGGTATAAAACACAAAAACTTTCGATTAATGGTATTTCTCAAATATGGTCGTTAACTTTGGAAAGATTATTTTGTATCTACAGCACCATGTCACGTGGTATATTGTTTTTTTCATTACGCATGTTCATTTATAAATTATTAAATTAAATATTTATCTTTTTTTATATTTAATTAGTATATATTTTCTTTCTCTTCCGCTATATTTTTTTTATTTAATTCATTAAATCTGTAAATTATGAGGACCAAAATAATGAATCGTGTTAATTTATTCTCTAATTTTCTTGTTTTTGTTCTGTTATATAAATTCTATTTTATTTGTTTTTTCTCTGAAGGATAAATTCTATTTTCTTTGTTTTTTTTCTGTATTCCAATTAAGTAAAATAAATTTTCTCTAGAATAAATTTTGCTAATTTTTCCGTTTAGTTTACTATATAATAATTTTATTTAACCCAAAACACGACGGTGTAGACATAAAATATCTCTTCCAAAGTTAGGGAACATATTTGGGAACTACCGACCATAAGTATAAAACTACCTGGTATATTTCAAAACAATAATTCCCTAGGAATCGGAATCGTACTTGGTATCGGAATCGTTAATCAATATTTTCCTGGAATCGGAATCGTATAAAAATTAGGAATCGTCCCAACACTAGTATTGATGTAAACTAAAAAGTCAAACTTGCGTTTCACAAGTGACGGATGCTGTTCAACATTAAATCTTTTATTTACATGATCCAATTTTTCGATATTTGTTGTCTGAAGGGTCGAGCTTCAAAACAATACTGATCTTGTGAAAATCCGTTGCCTCTGTCGAAAGTTTTAGGCAGATATGATGGCAGCAAATTCGCTTTCGAACATTGCCATCACTCGATATAGCACAAAAAAGGTATATAGAAACACAAAAACATTCAGTGTGGACTGCACGAATGTGACTTTTAAGCCCTGCTAAACTCTGGCATTCCTTAGCACACATTGTACAGACATGTGCACCATAAACCGCACGTTCTTGCTGTTCTTTTCTATGCAGGATCAAATGCCGTTTCAAACCGCCTGTCGTTTTGTACATCCGCCTGTAGTTGACACAGGTTAACTCTGGCAACTCAAGACTGCTTTGTGGCCCACTGCGCCGATGAGTAGATTGGCGACTCATCAGCCCAGCTCTGCTCAGACATATTCTTCCGAACACCTCATACTCCAGACCAATTTGGCGCCCCCTCCCATCCACGGCTCTTTTCACTCTCCCTTTCCGGATATCGCGCTTCAGCTGCTCATACTGGGTTCGATCTGCCTCAAACTTGCCCACACATCCCTGCAAGGTCCTTCTCCACCCTTCGCGATCCAAAGCAAGACTCTCCCAGGTTCTTTCATCAATCTCACATTTTTTTAAAGGTGAATCTTAAACAATCGTTAAATCTCAATTTAGGCAGATTTACAAACATACATACACTAACAGACAGGTTAGATTTATATAGTAAAATATACTAGCAGTGAACTGCCTGGTTTTGCTCGGGCACTATGTACTGTTCATAACTTTATGTGCATATGTATATATATATATCAAAAAATTTGACTCATCTCCAGGTAACCTACATCTAAAATTTCAAGTCTTTAGACCCAAAATAAATGGAGGAGTTTGGTAAAGTCTTCAAAGGTTAACTTTTTCAACTTTGACCTCTTGCCAGCCAAATTTTCGCCCAAAAACTAATTTCAAAGCTTGTTGCATGTCTGAATATTCTTTATGTAAAATTTCAAATGTTTAGACCAAAAATTGGCTGAGTAATTTGGTAGAGACCGCACAGGTCAATTTTTTTTTAACTTTCACCCCAATTTTGACCCCTTAATATTTATTGTTTTAGCTCAAATCAAATTAATGTTTTTGGTCAATTTTTTGATATTTGTCGTCCGAGATGCTGAGCTTCAAAATGATACCGGTCCCGTCAGGATCTGTTGCGTTTGTCGAAAGTTTTTGGCAGACATACAAACATACGTTAAAAAAAATTGACGATTGAGATTTATCTTATAGATAAAAACGTCTCGTTTTGATCAAAAGAAAGGAGGAGGGAGAGGGGGAGCACATTTTACAATTCTTCTACAGAACAAGCAAGAATTTCTCTGGGTTCACAAGCATTTGTTTCATTTAAATCATAATTTTTTATGGATTTTGAGTGAAGACTAATGATGAAAATTTCAAATATTTGCAAGAAATTTTCATTTTTATTCCCAAGGAAATAAACCAATGATTTATCCCTAATCTGACTATTTGCATTAATTTTGATTATTTGAACCACTCTCCTCATCTTGGATGTAATTCTCACACCATATCAGCATCTGGCTGAGGACTGGAACCTGTATGAAATTTAAATGAACCCTCATTTATCAATTTGTTCTGTTCTGTTAGCCATGAACTGGTAAAAGTCTCAAATTATTTGTAATTTTATTCTTAGTGCCACCCGCAGTGAGGCAATCACTTAGAACTGATTATATTTAGTAAATTTTATCTGTTGTGCCAGGGATCTTTGCTATCTCAACATAAAGATTTCCGAGTTTGATAAGAAGCACCTGAAGAAGGTTGGAGGTTACATCGACCAAAATATTGTGAGAATAATATTCAAAATGAGAACAGTAGTATGAATCATCCAAATAAATGCAGGAAGCCAGGTTTACAGAGTAATCTCTGATTTTCCCCACAGGAGGATAAAATGATTTTTTTTTTTGTGCAAAATATTTAAAATTTTCATCATTAATTTTAACTCAAAATCTATCAAAATATGAAGCAAATCACTGGTGATCCCAACTAAATTCTGGCTTTTCTTGTAGGAGAGACGAAAAATGACCCCCTCCCCACCTCTTCCAAACATTTTTATAATATTGAAAAGTACACTCCTTTGTTTAATTTCTTCTGTAAATCCACCAAAAGTTGTGACAAATGGTTATTTACACGATTCAATAACATCCACAATGAAAACAATATTATGTTTCTAAATTTTTGAGATGAGGATTGAAAATTTCTATTATTCAGACTACTGTTTTCATCTTGAGTGTTATTTGCATGTTTCGGTCAATGTAACCAAACTTCTTCAGGGTGTATCCTGTTGGACTCGAGGAATCTTTCTACCAAACTCAAGAGTCTATACAGAATTTCTAATGAAACCCTACATTTAATCCATGAGGATAGCATGCTCTCATTCCGCCAGTCATAAGTCCTAAGTAATTTGCAATTGTGTTTTTTGAGTGTTGCCCACACAGAAGTTGAACCTTCGACCTCCAAAAGAGTGTTACTTGTTATGAATTTTACCAAGAAATTTATCCAAAAGAAACAATTTTTGCAAAAACTCCAGAGACAAAGGGAATAAAACATTAAAATATGTTCCTTAACATTCAGAAGAAATTCCAACCTGTTCTGGATTTGACTTGTAATGATCAAGTTCTTTCTGGTAGTAGTGAATTGCCTTTGTATATTGACGGTCATCTTGGTACGTCTGGGCTAAAGACATGAAAATTGGTACTAACTCAGATGATGGAGTCTTTAGTTGATCAGCAAGTTTGAGCTGGAAATAAAAATATAATAAAATAAATGACATTTTTATTTTTATTTGTATACATTTCATCTGTATATTAGTGGAGCTTATAACACGGGTTAAAATTAAATAGAGCTAAAAAAAGACTGTAGCATGATACATTTGAAACTAGTTTAGAGAATTTGATTCATAATTTTACTGATATGTTCATGAGTAAGAAAAAAGGGACTGTCTTACATCACCATCTTGGATAACAAAAAGAAAAAAAAAACAACAAAGAACAAAAGAAAACAAGGTCAGATTAGTACACAATAATTCAAAATTAATCAGCTTTGTAATGTTAATGATTTCATATTAATCACTTAAAATCATTTAAAAATGATTTTATTTATATATAAAAAAAAAAAACTACCAGATCAATTTATGTGATTCATGGAATATGACATTTTCGTTCTGTGATAGGTATGTATATCATAAAGATTTTTTTTGTATTTTTGTTTTTTATTAAATTGAACTATGCATTTGCACAGTAATTTCTCCAAAATCTTAAATATGATACAGGCCAAAGAAATTTGTCTGTAGTTACCAGATGCAATACAATGCCTCTGTTCAGTGTCAAGAGACAATGGATACTCCCTGTAAGAATAGCTGCACATGTAATTGTGAAGCAAGGGTTGCAGAAGCCTCAACCACAACTCTCCTGAATGGACACTGCTGGAGTCCAGTGGCAAGAAGTGCTAGATGATTGGAAACAATGCCAAGATAAGCGGAGAGAACATACAAAACCTGGAATTCCCAAATGGTTACCCATTTTAGTACTGACCAGGCTCAATGTTGCTTTAGTTACCAGATAAATGTACTAAATCATTAACTTGAAAGATAAGTATCAGTTTTTTAGAATTATTTAAAAATTAATTCATTAAATGCTTATTTATTTATTTGTTTGCTTAGGCATCGTTTTGTTTAAAAAAAAAAATCTATCAACTTAAATAAAAATTTCAGTATTCCTATAGATTGGTGGTCTTTTAAACCAACGAATTTCAGGTGAAAACATTACATACTTACAAGTTACAGTGAAATTAGTATACATTAACAAAAAAAAATCCAAAAAAGTGATTCAATAGAAAAATAATTACAAGTAAAAATAGAATTTATTAAATTATGAAGTTTTATTGTATATTATAATGTGGAACACTTGTATGACCAATTCAGTATGACAAACTGACTTATCTCCCTTGACTTAAATTGAGGGTTCACCATTTTTAAACAAAACATAATTGTGAATGAATTTTGTTAAAAATACATTTAACAGATTTGTTACTGGGTCATTTTTTTTTTTTTTAATTTTTGGAATTTATACTAATTTCGAGATGCCATGCAAATATGTAATGTTTTCACCTGAAATGTGTTGACTTAAAAGATCACCAATTTAAGCAAGCACCAAAATTTCACATTATATAGTAGTGTAAAAATATATCTATGGCAAGTAAGCTACACAAAAGCATTCACATTTCATCCCTGCAGGAAAGCTTCCACAATATTTATATTTTTGTTAATAAATCATAGTTTGGTTATGCTATCAAAAGCAGTCTAAACTAAAAGCACTCTATCTAAAGTCTAAATACAAAAATTTGCATTATCTCCCTTTAACAAATTATTAATTCATGGCATCTAAAAAATTTGATAAAGTTGACTTCATGGAAAATCCATGTTGTTTAGCATTTATGCCATACTAGCAGGACTACCCAGCATTGCACTGGGGAAAATTAATCTATTTCTATTAAAACTTGTCACTGTACTTCTTTCTATCTTTGTTTTACCAACTCTCTCTTTTTTTTTAAAATTTTATTTTATTGTCATTTCATCTCAAACAAAGCACAGGGCCATTTAGTCGTGAGGGGCTACTATTTGGGACCAGATTTGCAGGGATACTATTTATGGAGTTGGGCAATGAGATGTATGTTCATATTACACTTGAATTTCTGCATGTCAGTACAGTCAGAGAAGCAGGGACCCGGGAGGGAATTCCTAAGTGCAGCAGTCTGAGGGAAAAATCTATTCCAGTAGGAGGCTTTACGGCATTTAGGGTGTAAGGGTGAGATTTTGCTGCTTGTCAGGTTTGTCGTCGAGGGTGTACTGATGCTTGGAGTTTGTCAGAGCACTTGCCATTGAAATACTTGTAAAATAGGCACAAGGATGCCATGTTTTGGTAATGGGATAGTGGTTGGATAGTTCAGGACCTATTAGGTTGGCGACTCTTTCTTGAATCCTGTCTAGTAGCGAGAGACTAGTGGCAAATGCACTAGCCCAGATGTAGCAATAATACTCCATGCATGGGCAAACCTTGTAGAGATACAGGATACTCTCAGGTGTGAGTAGACTTTTAGCACAGTAAAAAGAACCCATCTTCCTTGTAGCAGCCCTGGCAATTGCCTCAATGTATTTGTCCCAATTCATGTCTTCTGCGAATGTCAACCCTAGGCACTTGAGGTAAGCACCTTCAAGCAATGTATCATTAGCCATGGCAATCAGTGGTTGAGAAGGTTTCTTGTAATTATTAAAGGAAATGAGTTTAGTCTTGGCAGCATTAAACTTAATCAACCAATTACGGCCCCATTCCACTACAGACTGGAGGACTTCCTCTAGAGTTTTAGCAATTTCCTTAGATATGTGTTCATTAGTTTTGCCCTTGTCTCTGTTATAGAGCATGGTGTCATCAGCAAATATCCCCATCTCTGAAAAAATTTTATCAGGGAGTTTCTTTCTCCATCACCCAGCCATTGCTGGACACATACATACATATACGACTCTTCTTTATATAACAGATTCTTTGAGTATGGAGTTAGCATTTTCTTTCCAAATTAATAGAAAATAACATAAAAAACACTGATGAAACCTGGCTCAGTCAGCTCCCAAAGAATGAATAATGTTTTTTCTAAACTTTAGGCAATGCTAATCAAGAATATACCAACTTTGTAGATATTAATTTTGTAGGTCTTGACTTTTACCTAGAAATACAAACGCACACACATAAACAAATTAGTATCCCTAATGATGCTAACTTAAACAGAGCTGAGAGGGAAAAGATATCGAAATACTAAGGTCTTATGTATGACATGAAAAGAAACTGGAACCTTATGAAGACCTGTATCATCCCAGAAATTATAAGAGCACCTGGACTCCTGAAAAAGAATTTCAAGAACCAAAAACTAACTGGCAAATATACCTAGTGAACCAAGTGCAAGAGAGATTCAAACAATTTCACTTAAAGGGACAGTCAGAATCTTTAAAAACATCTCTCAGTTGGAATATCTGAGTTAGTGGGTGAATGTGTGGCTTTCAGTAAGATGCTCAACTACCTTTTATATAATAAACTTTAGTGATTTCTAATTAATTTCTCAAAAACCTTGCATAAAATATGTTATAGAAAATGATCTGTAGTTAAAAGATAAATGTTAGTAACCTTTTTCATGTGAAATTACAACTACTGATTTCACATATATATAGGAAATATTTCATAATTTTCCAGCTGTATTTACCTGGTGTTGCACCGGATACAATGAAGTTATTTAAATTTTTACTTATTTATACATTTTTTAAACCTAAAAGTAGAGAAAGCCTATTATATTCTCCAATTTAGAATAAGTTATCCCCCTTGCTAATTTTTATTTTTAGGTGATTATTTAAAAATGTTTCATATTAGTGTCTGGTTTGTAGTAAGAGATTTAAAAAATAAATTGTAGCTAAGTATCTTATAATATTGCTGATAACACAGTATAACAATAACAGACGAAAATTGGCTGGTCAAGAGCTAAGATGATTTATCAGGTCAGACTTTGAAAATCTGACAAAATAACTTTATAGGTTAGATACATTTATTTTATTAAATAATGTAAAAACAGAATTAAAAAAAATCTTTAGTGCAAGTTCAACCTAACAAAAACAAAAAAAAAAAGCACAAATACAGAAAAATCTTTATGGTGTATATACCTGTCACGTAATGAAGAGGTCATATTCCAAAAATCACATAAATTGATCAAGTAGTTTTATTTTATACAGAAAAAGGAAAAAAAAAATGAAATTTTATGAATAAGCAAAAGTAGACTTTCTTGCTTAATTCCCTATACTGCTACTATTTACAGTTCTTGATAGCAAACTCAAATTTCTCCAAGGTATGAACAAATTGGAAAAGAGTGGTTTCAACTAATGAAGTTGTGAATTGACCTATCCCATCATTTTTTATAATTACACCTATAAATACTTATTAAAACGATAAAAAAATGAATGTAAAACGCACCACTTTGAGGTAATATTTGATGGCCAATTGATAAAGGTTACAATTGGCAGCATTATCTGCAAGGATTTCGTACAAATTCATTTCACCAGTGAGACTTTCATTTTGTTCCTCTGATTTCTTATTAAGGGCCGCTTCACTTTTCTTAGCTAAAAGTTTAAAAAGATAAAAAAAGAAAAAGATACCTTTATAACATTTACTGCACCATCATTTATGCAGAACATTATTGCTGACCATCAAGGGAAAGTCTATTAAGCATGTGTATGCAGTTTGAGGGTGCATGGACGTAAAACCTGGATGGAAAGGATATGAGAATGATATGATGGACGTGTAATGCAATACGAGTTTTAAAGATGGGCTTAGGTCTGATGATCTCAGAGGAATATTAAATCTGGACAGTATAGAAAAGATGTGAGCAGAACAGGAGACTTTGATGGTATGGTCACGTTGAAAGAATGGATTAAAGTTTGTTGATTATAGATGTAGAACAGTAAAAAAAAAAAAAATGGATTTGAAAGAAAGAGGGATAAATAAAAACCCAGCCAGAGATAGATTAGTTTGGAAGTCAGTTTCTAAAAGCTGTCTAGCACATGTCAGAATGCAAAATGGACGTTAAACCGAATATGTTGCCAATGACTGTTATTACTACTACTGCTGCAATCTATACAATAATCTGTTTGTCCCTCCCTTAGTTAGCACGACTATAATACTCTTAATATGTATTAAGCAGAGGTAATTTATCCACACTTGATGCAATAGTAGCATTAATAGTTTTCGGTGATGTAAAAGATTAGGTGATATGAAGTCCGCAATAAACAGTGTTTGATAACTATTTTTATTTTTCTAAAAAAATTAAAAAAATTAATAAATCAATAAGCATTTCATAAAGTATTATAATTTTTATAAAGCTAAAAACAAATTCAAAACAATAAAATTATATTTAATTATGCAAAAAAATAATTAAATATAATGCAATTTTTTTTTTTTTATCTGACACTGTTTGGTGCTGACTTAGTCGCCTAGCCCTTTGCATTATCCAACTTTCTTTTGCATGTCTAAACAAGAAACAGATGGCAACTGATTCTTCCTAACATTTATTTAATTACAAAAGTTTTATCTAAGAAAGTAATTAACTAAAAACATCCATAAAAAGAATATTGCACAGCTCTAAAAATTCAATAATTTTTTAAAAAACTTTTATGACCAGTATGGACAAAGTTTATGCAAATAACTTTATTCAAAACTAGTGACATATTAGTGATGGGACGATTCGAAAATGTTTCTTGATTCTGATACAATTATTGATTGTTTTAAATTTCTGATTCCAATACAACGGCTGATTCTGATTCTAATTCTTTTAAAATCACAAACTATTTAGTTATAGAGATTTTTTTCCTTTAAATTACAGTAAAAACCCAGGTTATTTAAGGTCTTTATTTTTGCAAACAATATGAGTAATGAGAAATTAAGTCTTAAACAAAAAAGCAAACAAAATAATAGACAATTAACAGAATTATTATTGGCATTGGAAAATAGGCACACAGTTTTTTTTTACCGATTCTGATACCTCAAAACTCAAAAAAGTTCCAATTTCCTTGATTCCTGATTCTGATCAATCGTCTCAACATGGGCACAAGTCTTTTTACTGTCATTTTTGTTTCATGTTTCTTTTTTAAATAATAATTTTCAAATTTAAATTTAATTACTATGGCTTTGTTTGGTTGTTAAATTAATTGAACAAAATTATTATAATATCATAATTTTGTTAAAGTTATCTTAGTTTATTCATAAAATTATTCAATGTAAACAGTTTTCAAAATTTTCAATCTTTTAATACAAAAGAGCTTACCAATAATTTTAAAGCCAGATTAAATTATTGTCTATTGAAGATTTTAAATGCTTCCAACTCCTTTCAAAGTAATCTACATTTTTCTTTTGTTAGATTAAAGTAGCTGTTTTTTTTTTTTAAATGAAGAAACAGAAATGCGTTCTGGTTGATATAATTTAAAAAAATATTTTTTTACTTTTAATAAATAATCAAGTAATAGTAAAAATTAGTGAGACCTGTGGAAATTCCACAGGGGACTTATTCATATGTAATATATTGATGTTAGCATTATGTAGATGTTCAGTGTAAATTGAGACGCTCTGATATTATTGTAGCTTTTTTGTTGAAACTGTAAAAGTATTTATCTAAGCTAGCATGAATGCCCGGCAAAGCCTGGTTGTAAAGTACGCTTGAATATGATATTTTAATGCTTGCAGATTTTGTATGTATTATTATAGAGTTAATGTTCTATCGATTTTTATAGATTATAAAATTGTGATTTCAAAAATTTTTAAAAATATATCCATATGACTTGGATGTATTAGCTTGAATTGAAACCAAAATAAAAACTTATGTAAAATATATATATATATATATATATATATATAAATAACTTGAGTTCCTTCAGCCACAATCGAAATTGAAACCAAAACTTACGAAGAATTCTTGATAAAATTATTTATAAAAAAAATAGATTACTGGAGTGCCATCAGTTATAATCAAAACCGAAACCAAAACTTATGAAGAATTCTTGATAAAATTATTTATGACAAGAAATGGAAGTACATAACAATTAAATGACCCGGATGTAAGCATGACACAGAAAATAACACACATGCTATTGTATTAATATATAGATGATAAACAAATATTGAAAGAACCATATTTTTGCACAAAAAGCAGTTTTTTTCTGCATATGGTCACATAACTTTCAGCCAAGAATTTGCGTAAAATTAATGAACTAATTCAGCGAAAAATCAGAATAAAAAAAAAGAAAAGAAAACACAAGTCGTTCCAGTTAATATCAGAGACCAAAATGACCAAATACTTACAAAATGACCAAATACTTACAAGCTCTGTAAAATTTGAGGAGGTTGTGCTCATCATGTGAAGCTCCGATTTTCTTAGCCATTTTTAAACAATGACAAGCAGTGTTGAAATTTTGAATTTTAAAACAAATCTGTAAAACGAGGGAACAATGGAATTGATTAAATATTTTGAATTATGGAATCGAACAAGTATCAAAAAATTCAGGATTAGATGGAGATGTAAGATAATTAAGGTTTTAGAAGCATATGTTCCACCCGCCCATACTTTTATTGAAATCGAAATCTGTGAAATCGCCTATCTTTTTTTTTTTTTTTTTTTTTAAATCAAATTGATTAGTTGCCTGCTCTCATTAAGGACCCCTCCCACAGTGTGCCAGGAGAAAGCTTTACATGCCTCCTTGCTGTAACTTAGTTCACAATACATTGTAGTCTACATTGCACTGTTGAGAACTTACTGTTGATTTTATAAAATTATCTGTAAATAATGGATTCACTTAAAGTTCAAAATGCAAAAGTCAAGTATCATGATTCAACTGTGCTCTAAACAGAAACATTCATTTTGAATGCAGCCCTGTTTTACCAACCGACTGTTGATTTATAGGCTGTGCCTTTCTGCTTGTGCGGTGATCAAACTTATCAATTGCACATGATCTTAGGTTATATTAAGTGTTAACTTTAATCTAAAATCACACTTCCTTTACATGCTCTTGCCATAAGGTGGGCTCCCTCTACCGTGCTAGAAAATTATTCACGCTAGGGAGCATCTTATATCTTTTCAAAGCCACAATTTACCCATGCATGAAGTATTCTTGCCACATCTGGTGCATTTACCATTAATCTCTTACTCTTAAAGAAGGGTCCAAAAATAGGTGCTGCACTATCAACCAAACTCCAGACCCTGCCCCATCTCTGTAATATTACATCCCTGTGACTGTTTTACAAATACTTCAATGGAACATGCTTTAATGAACTCGTAGCACTTGTGCCCCCTTGACATACACACTCCCAATTAATCAGACAACAGTAAAATTCTACCCCTTCACTGTTGCGATCTGTAGATGCAGGAAAGTATTCTACTCTAATAATTTCTTCCCTTGAACTGCTGGACATTGGAATTCCCTCCCTGTTTCTTGCTTCCCTAATTGTACTAACCCGCAGAAGTTTAAATGTAATGTGAACAGACATCTTGCTGCTCAACTCTCTTCAGTTACCTGTAAGATACGATCCCAAATAGTACAAAACATAAACATAAACAAATTCCTGATGAACCGCCCCCTTAAGTAAGGCACTTTATGAAATTTCCAATACTAATGATTACTACGATACTATTCCATTGATTAATGTACACGCAATAACCCTTATCTCTGAATGGCTTCCGGGCCTTGATAAATGGTGACTACCTTGTAAAAAAAAAAAGAAAAACAGTAGCCTGTTATGTTCCAAGAGGCAATATGGCGTGTTTGGGGGTGAAAAAGAGTAAAATAAATAAAATAAAATTAAAATGGCATAAGAATTGTTTTTTTCTTATAAAAAAAAAAAAAAAAAAAAAAAAAGCAATAAATCCACATCTGCATACCAAGTTCTTGCAAACATAATTCGTTTTTAAAAATAATAGTCATAATTTTTTTTCTTACTTGAAATTTTAGTAGCCAAGCATCGAATAAAAGTTGCTTTTTCTTGTTTTTCTTGGCAGTCGCAATGGCGGCATCTATGTTTTGTTGGGCAGCTGTCATGTCTTGAGTTGCTGACAATGTATCAGCCAGAAGGTACTGCACCCGGAACAGGTCATCAGACAGATTATTGGCACTGGGAAAAAGAAAAAATAAAAGTAGAAGGATCTCTTCAAGAACTGCTAATAGAATATTCCTTTAGTTGTGCAACAATATGTTATATAATATGATTGAAGGGAGTCAACTGGGGACCCATATGATGAGCAGATAATTAATTCATTAATTTTAACCATGTGACGCAAGAAAGATTTAAAATTTAGTTGTAAAATCGGTAACCCAAACACTAAACTTTGACTTGTTAAATTTGAAAATCAACTCAAGACATGACATTTTTCCCTTTATGACTTGGTTGAACTAATTCACTCAGTCGTAAATAAACAAATATAACGGCATAAATAAAGTGGGAATTGATACAAACACGCTTTGTACATATTAGTTCAATATCTGGGTAGATGCCAGATACCTTCAGATTGCAACTGTCCATTACTTACATTCAGTATGCTGCCATCTATCTTAGAGAGTGGAGGATTTTGTTTGTTGTCATAAACACACTTTTCTTTAAGCACTATGAATAATACTCAAAGTCAGTTTATGAAATTCAAAAATTTTCAGTGGTAGTTTAACTAATGAACTTAAATAATTTTTTAAGTTTGAAAACAATAATAGTATCATTATCCTTTGAACTAACTAAAATAAATATTTTTTTTGTCTACATCATAATTCAGGTCATAAAGGGTTAAATTTGAAAATCGCTCAAAGAAATATTTTTCCAATAATAATAATTCATATATGCAATATATTATTTATGATTTTAAAAGGGATTCGCATGTTTTAAAGGCTAAATAGAATTTAAAAATTTTTTTAACCTGATACATAATGCCCCCCCCCCATCTTCCCTGCACGCATCACCATCATTTAAGTGGTGACAATCTTCTTTTAAAAAATTCCAACACTTCAAACTTCCTTCACTGTTTGCATGTTATTGATGAACAGCCGAGGATATTAATAAATATTAATAGTAGTTACATCTATCAACCAATATATATATATATATATATATATATATATATATATATATATATATATATATATAGTAGCAGTTACACCAATCAACCTACATATTATCAAAACCCTTCCAAATTGAAAAGAGTACCTTTATTTGTGCTTATTTAGAATTAAACTTATTTTAAAACCAAAACACAGAAAAATCTATAAAATACTTTATGATGTACATACCTATCACAGAATGAAAATGTCATACTCTAAAATTCGCAAAAAATTGATCAAGTTTTTTTTAACTAAAAAATCAAATTTTATAATTAAATATTTCTATAAATTAGGGGAGACAACTCAATCCAAACTATCGAGATCAAAATCACCTTTGTAATGGTTACAATTTCCTATTAAAATCACTAACAATTATAATATAAAAAAATACTTGATCAATTTACGTGATTTTTGGAATATGACATCTTTGTTTTGTGATGGGTATGGATATCAAAGATTTTTCTGCAATTTATTTTTTTTTAATTCTAAATAAGTCTTGTTTTATTTAATACTAGCTATATCAACCTAGTATTGCCCAGGAATTTTTTGTATCAGTGATAGAGATAAAGGTTATAGTCAACTAACATACTTTATAACTTCCGGCATAGTTACTACCAGAAGCTGTTACAAGGCAAATTGGTTCCTTCGCTTTTTTCTCTCATGCCTATATATCCCCTGTGCATGTACTCTTATTATTATTTTTTTTATTGTTCTTATTTTTTTTATTTAATAATCATAGAAAAAGTTTTTTTTTTGGTTTTATTTTAATTAAGAATTATTGAAATTATTTTTTAATTACTGGAAATACTTTTTAAATATTTAAAATATATTTTGGGAATATTATGTATTGGATATATTTTTTATGGTGTTTAAAATTTTGTTATTTTGATTTCAATAATTTCATTTTTATACTTTCATAAACGTATATTTATTATATAAATTTAAATAAAAAAGCTTTATTTTTAAAATTAAAATAAAAAACTTTTATCTTTATAATTTCATAAACATATTTCTTATAAATTTCAAATAAAATAAAAACTTTTATTTTCTAATTTTGTTATTAAAAATGCAAATAATGACTAATTGTATTATCTTAATCTTTATATAATTTTGTTAAT
This sequence comes from Euprymna scolopes, assembly GCF_053919585.1. Lineage (NCBI taxonomy): Eukaryota > Metazoa > Mollusca > Cephalopoda > Sepiida > Sepiolidae > Euprymna > Euprymna scolopes. Next base: position 31,126,949 of record NC_136503.1, read on the forward strand.
TTTTATTGTATATTTTTCAATAATGTCTTTTTTCATATTTTATAATAAATTGCTTCACAATAGAAATACTGAAGAAGAATAAAAATGAAGGAACTACTTTGCCTTGTCACCGCCTCCAGTAGCAGCTGAGCTTATAATAGTAGTTAAGTTATGAATTTTGTAATATTTCTTTTCTAGATGCAAGTGCTAATATTATATTTATTTCAGTTTTTAATCTTTATTTTTATTTCATTGTTTTATTAATTGTGTAAATGGTATTCTCATGGAAAGATGTACCGAATCTATTTGGCAAGTTCCTTTGGAATATATATTGTTTTATTTATTAATTTATTTTTTTTTAACATAGATTTTTCTTGTCCATAAATGTTTATATTTTCTAAGTTGATAGCATAACAGATTTTGCAATTGTTTTCATTTTAAGTTGATGAGAGGGGAATCTTTCACCTAACCCCCTCTTAAACACACCAAATGGACTTTTATTAAGTACAATACTTAATTTTTTTTTTTAAATGGAGAGTAGACAATGCATTGTGGATGCGTTATCAGCAGCTCCCGTTACTCTCACTTCTCTTTATTTGTCCCTAAGCCCTCATTTTTTAATGAGTGATTTTTCTGACAAAGGGAGAAGAAAAAGCTGTTTTCTAGATTGGCAGTATTTTGCGTGAATAGGCACCAGGGATGTCGGAAATTTTCTGTTTCTATGTCTATCCTCGTAGCCATGTAACTAGTAAGGGTGCTGGAGGTAAACGTTTTATCTGGGCTAACGTTATCCGTCTGATAGTCAGGTACCCGAACCTTGGATTAACCACTAAGGAGGCTGTCCTATCAGCAGGTGCAAAGTACTGAGGCTGCTGTATTGTCATTTGGTGAATGGGTTCTGGACCACGCAGTAGCTTCTGGTGGGGCCTCTCGATGCCATATTAGTGGGTAATTGTTATGGCTTTACCGTTTCATGTGCTACAAAAAAAAAAAAATTCTTCATTTCTATTTCTCTCTTACTTTCCCTCTCTGCCCTGCTTCAGGCATGTTTGCCAACCTAGTCCACAAATCTCAAAACTCCATCATGAAAAGTCTCAATAAAAAACACACAATTAAACCCGGATTTCCAACTTCTAACGTAGGCCCCCCCCATCCCCCCCCCCACTACCATGTCTCCTTCTCTAACATCAAGAGTCTACGTTCTAACCTTCCAGAGGTTGAAACCCAATTACAGGAGACTAAACCAGACATATTATTTCTGAGTGAAACTGGCACTGGACAGACCATTTCCCTAGATGAGTTCGTAATTAAAGAATACTCTAATTTAACTTCCAAATCTGACCCCCAAGATCGCCATGGGCATGGAATATGTGCCTATATTAAAGATGGCTTTCCATGTGGTAGGGACATCTCCAGAGAAGATCCTAACTTATATGTGCTTCCAGGTTGCACTAGCTCAAACTACTACATTTATATTTGCTCTCTATCGCCTCCACAACAGCGGAGTTACCATCTTTAAAAGCATATCTGAGAAAATTGACCACGCCCTATCTGCTTATCCTTCAACTAATATTCATGTCTGTGAGACTTTAATGTACACAATGTGGAATGGTTAACTCACTCAAACAAGACCGATGATGAGAGGAGGTTCTGTCATGATTTCTCCATTGCTTATGACCTCACTCAGATTGTTCACGAACCCACCCAATACTGACGGCCAGTATGCAAGTCTCCTAGACCTCTTTCTCACAACTTGCCCTGAACTGTGTTCAGCTTCTGTTCTGTCTCCACTTGAATTTTCCGACCACTCAGTTTTATCAGTTAAGATAAAAATGAAATGCAATAAATGTACCTCTCCATCGTACAGTATATCGATACTCTATGGCTGACTGGGATAGCTTCCGCACATTTATATCAGATCTACCTCTGCGTTCCATGTTTAAAAAGGATGTTTCCTCTATAGTATCAGACCTGACACTGGTTAATTGTAGGTATAGACCGTTTCATACCCTCGAAAAAATCCCAGCAAAAACCTAACAGCCAACCGTGGTTCTCTCCGGAATATGCTGCTGCCATTGCGTATAGAAACCACTTTTTCCATTGCTTCCAACGTAATAGATGTACTGAAACTAAAGCCGCTTTCAGAACTGCCAGCAACCACTGTAAAAAAGTAATAAAGAATGCAAGAGAGTTGTATGCTCAGTCCGTCAAGTCCAAAGTAGCTGAGCAGCCGCTTGGTTCCCACCAGTTTTGGCAAATAGCAAACAGAATCCTGAACAGAAGTGTGTGCTCTATCCCAACTCTCATAAATGGACCTGAGGTAATCTCGTCAGCATCAGACAAAGCCAAACTCTTTGCCAAGAACTTTGCAGCTAATTCTAACCTTTGCGACCAAGGCTGCTAATCTCCAGTATTTCCTCCTGTATCAGAAAACATGCTATGTGATATACAAATATCTATACGTGATGTTGCCAAGCTAATCAAAAACCTTGATTCCAGTAAAGTAACTGGCCCTGACCGTATTCCAATTATAGTACTCAAAAGACTTCAACCAGAACTTGTGCCCATCCTTACAAAACTGTTTAAACATTGTCTTAAGCAGAATTGCTTCCCGTCACCCTGGAAAATCTCATCAGTATGTCCCGTAATTAAGAATTCAGGTGATCGCTCATCTCCCTCACAGTATAGGCCAATAAGTCTCCTGTGCGTCATGAGTAAGTTGCTGGAATCTGTGTTAAATACAGAAGTAATCAACCCATCTTAGCAAAAATAACCTTCTTAGTGACACGCAATATGGTTTCCGTTCAGCTAGATCTACAGCAGATGTGCTTACAGTTATATCCCATAGGATTATCGAATCTCTCGACGGAGGCTACCTTTCTAAGGCAATTGCTCTTGAGATATCAAAGGCCTTTGATAGAGTATGGCATAAAGGTTTACTTCATAAAATCTCCAGCTATGGTATAGCTGGAAATGCCTTCTCAATTATTAAATCATTTCTCTCTGATAGGTTCATAAGAGTAGTGGTTGATGGGCAGAAATCAGAAGCTCTTAGTATTAATGCTGGAGTCCCTCAGGGGTCCATCCTGGGCCCAACTCTCTTCCTGATCTATATTAATGATCTTCCAAATCACATCCTTACATCATTCGTAGACATCTATGCTGATGACACTACTATCTATGGTAGCACATCTAAAACCGTAAATGACCAAGTTCGCTCTGATTCTCTCTCCTCTGATCTTGAGCAAGTGGTACAATGGGGAAAGAGGTGGCTTGTTACTTTTAATGCATCTAAAACCAAGCTTTTATCTTTACATCATCAATGCTCTGATCTCCATCCGGCATCAATTGAAATGAATGGCTCTTGTCTTCGGGAGGCCTCATGTTCTGACAAGCTTCTGGGCTTGACTTTTATTCCTGATCTTAAATGGAACATATACATTAAATCCGTTGCCAAGGCTGCTGGAAAAATGGTGGGATCTTTCTATCGATCCAGTAGATATCTCACTGCTGATGCAATTCTCTATCTATATAAGAGCCAGGTACGTCCAAGGATGGAGTACTGTTGCCACATCTGGGCAGGAGCTACTAGAAAGGACTTATACGGCCTTGATAGAGTTCAAAATAGACTTTGTAGTCTTGTGGGGGGATGTCCTTTTCTCTTCCCTGCAACCTCTTTCTCACAGAAGAGATGTTGCGAGTTTTTCTCTGCTTTATCATTATTTTTATGGCAGGTGCTCGGCTGAGCTCCATTCTATGGTCCCCCCCCCCCTCGCCAAACTTTCACAAGAAACACCCGTCTAGTAGAAAACACTATCACTAGTTTCCCCCACTATTTATCTGTGCTTAAACCGAAGCGTAGATTCCATGAGCAAAGCTTCTTTCTTAGAACTGCACGCCTATGGAATTGACTTCCGTTTTCCTGCTTTCCAGCTGACTACAATATGGTTGTCTTCAAGTCTAATGTAAACAAGTTTTTGATGAGCCGTTCCATATGAGTTAACAAATTTACCGAATCTCCATTACTAACGGTTACTATATTGTCCAAGTTGTACTGTACACTCTTTAACCCTTATCCTCAAGTGGCCTCTTGACCTTGATAAGCAGGGATGTCTATGTAAAAAAAAAAAAAAAAAAAAAAAAAAAGCTGGAAGTTAGGAAGTATGTTAGCCGACTATAAGAGAGATAAATCAAATTAACTGGCAAAATATAGCAAAATGCAACAAGTCAGACAGATGTGTACATCCATATACCGTTTGAGTGTTTGTCTAATTTGACGGCAAACCTTGATATGATAGGCATCATAACTATCTCTGGTAGGCAGTTCCGCAGAACAGAAACACGGATAGAGAATGCTGCATTTCTTCTAATGGGATGAAAGCACCTATAGTACATCTTTTATTGGATCTGGTAGAAAGCATGATTTGGAACTGGGTAAAAAAAAAAAAAATCCTTGATAGGGAGAGTGTTGATTATGTGATTAATGCAGAAAAGAGAAAAAATGGGTATTAATTGTCAGCCATTAATGAAAAGATTAAAAATTTTTATAAAGTACTAACCTTCAAACAGGACATGTTAAGCTTTGAGCCCAATTGGATTATTGGTTTACAAATTAGTTATTTAACTCAAGCTATTGTAAATTTTCAAAATAATGGACATCATAAACCTAAGTCCGCTTTTATTGTAAATATTTGATCACTGTGAAACTTTTTTTTATCTTTGATTACGAGGGGTGATCCAAAAATAATGCCTTCTATTTTTTTTTATTCTGCCTGGCGGAGTCAGAGAGGGATTGCAAATTGCATTATTATGATGATTGAACTTAGGCATTCATGACTTGAAAATTTCATCTTTCTGTTGCAGATATTAACGGTGTGAGACTCTAAGAAAGCAACCACTGTCATAGATGTGCATCAGAAGCAGAGATGTGCCATTGAATTTCTAGCAAAAGTGTATTGCGAATGGTGGTGACTATGTAGAAAAATGAATTCTGAGGCAAAAAAGGTTTTAATGGTACCACTCTTGTTTTCGCAGGTCTTCAACTTTTGAAGTAATAAAAAAAAAAAAAAAAAGGAGGCTTTACTTTTGGAATAACCCTCATATGACAAAGCACACTGCGGATGTCCATGCACAGCCATCGTTCATTACTAGCAAAAGTGTATTGAGAATGATATGTAGAAAAAAAAATTCTGGCGCACAAAAAAGTTGCTTGTTTTAATAGTACCACTCTCATCTTCATAGTTCTTAAACTTTTGGAGTTAACAAAAAAAAAAAAAAAAGAAGAAAAAAAAAAGAAAGAAAGCTTTACTTTTGGCATGCCCCTCATATTTAACTTTTATTTTCTAAAACTTGATGACCAATGCTTTTAAGGAGATGAGTGGTCTCAGCAATGACAACAAGTACATGTTCTGCCACACAAAAGTGGAGAGCGTGAGCCACCTGACATCCAACTGTAAGGTCTTGCTGGGGGACAGCTACTATATGATGTGACACAATGGAGTGTGCACCACTCGACGATCTGTAAAAAGTTGAATATCGAATGCAACAGCAAATCCTGGGAACGTGTACCAGAAAGAACATTTGGTAATAAGTCATACACCATCAACTATGACTATGCAATACCTACAACTACGTACCTTGAAAATGAAGCTATTAAACCTGACATAGTGATATGGGATAAGAAGGAGAAAGAAGCAACCTTAGTAGAAGTTAGTGTCCTCAATGACGGTGGCTTAAACAGAGGTGAGAGGGAAAAGACATGAAAAGAAATTGGAATCTTAGGAAGATCTCTATCATTCCAGTAATTATAGGAGCAACTGGATTCATGAAGAAAAATTCAAAAACTATCTGCCAAATATATCTGGCAAATCAAATGCAACAGAGCTTCAAACAATTGCACTCAAAAAGATGGTTAGAATCTTAAAGAAGAAGAGATCTCTCGGTTGAGTTAATGTCTGGCATCCGGTAGGATGCCCCATCCCCAGCCTGAACAAAATAAAGATAAAAAAAAAAAAGCAAAAGTTCAAGAAGATGCAATTAAAATGTTGACCAGGTAACATCTTGTGCAATTTATACAAAATGGAAAATGCTTTAAATTAGTAAACACTTGGAGTTAAATGCTCAAATTTTCAGGATTTCTTGCGTAAGTCCTGGATGATTTGATATGGAATTATCCCCCCCCCCAGCCCTGTATATCATGGTCTTTTAGTTGTTCCTCAAAGTTGTTACTGATGCAATAGACATTGGTGTCCTTTGTTGGATTTATAGCTTAGTTCCACTGGAGATGTTTGCAGCATTTGCTTGATTTCACCTGCGAGCATTTAATTCTATCTGGGAAACCAATGCCAACAAAAAACAGAAGTTTTATTGATTTATATGAATTGCACTTGCATATCTTTAACTGACTGACTTTACTAATGGCTGACTATTTCAAAAGTACCCCCTCTTCAACTCCCATGTGAACCAATCAGAGCTGTATGAATCTCTCAAGTTCCATCTTTTATTATCAAACACAGTTTTAAAAAGGGGAAATGAAATAAAGGAAGCGTTCAGAAAAATCATATGAAGACTTACAGAGCGATGGACAGGCTGCGTTTCATGTAGATTTTCGATTCATTATAATTTCTCTTATATGAATAAACAATACCTTTGGAAAAGAAAAAAATTTTTTAAGAAAGTAAAAATATATGTGTAAAACAGAAGAAAAAACAAAGCTTTTTCCTTCACAGAGACCATTTTTCAGAAATCTAAAAAGTTATTTTTTTTTTATATTTGTTCTTCAAATTTACTGCAACTTGAACCCCTCCAACTCTCACAGAAAAACAAAGAAAACAAAAACAAAAAATCAAATTACAGTAGAACCCCGGGATACAGTGGCCTTAGGATACAGTTTTTTCAAGTTACGATGTGGAATACAATGTTCTTCCGGCCCTTGATTATGGTATTTGCCCCACCTTACGGTGTCATTTATAATGTTATTTGATAATATACATGCGTATTATATATTGTACTGTATTATGTTACTAATTTTTTATGCCGTATACTGGGGTCCTACTGTATTTATATAAATAAAATATTATATTGAAGACTAAGACAATGTGTGATAAAAGGTAAATACAAGAACATACAATCTATATATATATATATATATATATATAAAAGTGAAAGTGTCTGTCTATCTGTGTGTGTACATTTCCCTATGCAATAACACTATCAATTTTTAGTCTACAGACTCGAAATTTGATATACAGGGTACTGAGATTTGGGAAAATCGACGTGATCGATTTTCGGCCATAAATTTGGCGATTAAGGGGTCAAAGTTCAACGATTTGACCTTTGAGAACTCTACCAAACTTGTCCAACAATTTTCGGTCTAAACACTTGAAATTTTAGATATAGGTTCATTGGACATGGATCTAACTTAATAACTTGATTTGATCCCGAAACAATAAATTTTAAGGGGTCAAATTTAAAAAAAAATTGACCACTTTTTTTTTTTCAACATCTCCAAATACCCGGGTAACGCTGGGCACCCATGCTAATTATATATAGAAAAAGAAGAATGATAATACAAGGTAATAACAAAGAATGCTATCATGCATATAAATATATTTATCCACTTTTTTTTTATATATCTTTTTATATTTATATGCACTTGTCCAAGTCTTTTTCTTGGATCTTCAATTTTAATCAACGTGTTTAAGAAAGAGAACAAAAGGGTGGTGGTGGAGATATGATAATATAAAAAAAACAAAAAACAAAGCCTTTTTTTTTAATTTAAGTTAAATATTTTTTTTTAATTATTCAAACTACTGTTTTCATCTAGGATGTTATTCGCACAACATTTCAGCTGCCATCCAGCTACCTTCTTCAGATATGAAACTGCAAATCTGTACAGGATTATGAAAACTATAGGAGTAACTTGTTCTCGTTTAGTCTTCCACGATCAGCTAAAATCGTCAAGTAATTTGTAATTGCATTCTTAGCATCACTTGTACTGATGAGGATTATATCTTCAACCTCCAGAAGATTGTCACTTAGAACTAATTATACTTAGCACTTTTATCCGTTGCACTACATAGGCAAAGTATTATCATCTTAATACCATCTCTTTGTGGGAACAACCATTAATATGATTTTATGGAAGACTAGCCTGGGTGCCCGGTGTTGCGCGGGTGTTTGGAGGTGTGTGTTGAGCAAAAAAAAAAAAAAAGTGGTAGTAGGCAGGCTAGAACCCATGACGCGAAGGTGGAAAAGAAAGTGGAAGAAAACCTGACGTCTTACCCCTACTCCATGACGCGACCGGAAGTTTGGAACGTTGAAATTAGTAATATCATTGTTCTACTAGGACTTGCAAAAATGGCGACGTAAAAAAAACAAAAAAAAACTGATCGTCCTTGTAGAAAAGTTCCCAGTTGAGGGTGAAGAAATTAATGTTTTCAGCCAATTTATCGATATTTGCCATCTGAAGGGTCGAGCTTCAAAACGATACTGATCTCGTGAAAATCCGTCGCCTCTGTCAAAAGTTTTAAGCAGACATACAAACATACATACTTTTAAACAGAGAGGTGAGATTTATATAACAGACTAGCGGAGGTACCCGGCGTTGCCCAGGTGTTTGAAAAAAAAAAAAAAGTTTGGAGGCGGGAGGTAGGCTTGAACCCGAATCCTTGAGGCGAAAGCGAAAAAAAAAGTATGATGATTACCTCAACGCTACAAAGGTAGGGGAATGAGAATGGATGAAGTTTAATGATTAAAAAGTGAATTGACAGGTGCATGAATTTAATGAGGTCAAACATCAATCCCGCAGTTAAGTTTGACTGCGAAGCATTTTTTTTGGTTTTGTTTCCCCAAGATGTTGGGGAAAACCAGTTCTCCATAACAAATGGGGGAGTCCAAATGAAAAGCAATTGTCTGATATGACTGTTTTCACCGCATTGATCAAAGCTGATTTGCTTTCTGGACGTCCTCAACGGGAAAGCCGAGGAGTTGTGTTTGTTTCGATATTAGTTTCACTTTATTTATACTAAAAAGCCAAACAAACATGTGACAGAGCGAAATAGTGCGAATTTTATAAAAGTCAATCAAAATAAATCTAGACACGACGTGTGTTCGAAAATCATAGATATTATTATCTAGGGGGTATATAAACAGTTCTAAGATATAGCACCCCCCCCCGAAAATCCTGGCATAAAAGCCTTTCTTGAACATACAAAAATATGCGCGCCGCATTTGCCTTTTATATATATATAGAAGATTACTCACATCTGAGAGCATCATATATATTTACAAAGCCACGATTCGCCCATATGCATGGAATATTGTTTCCACATCTGGACTGGTGTATCTGCAACTAGTCTCTCACTGTTAAACAGGGTCCAAAAAAACATCTCAAATCTAATAAGTCCTGCACTATCAACCAAGCTCCAATCTCTGTCTCATCACCGCAATGTTGCATCCTTGTGCCTGTTTTACACAAACTTAAATGGAATGCGCTCTGATGAACTCATAGCACTTGTGCCCTTTGATGTAAATACGCCCAACTAACCCAACAAGAAGCAAAATCTCACCCCTTTCTATGTTTGAGATCCCTAGATGCTGGAGTCTTCTACGCTAATAATTTTTCCCTCAAACTGCTAGACCCTGGAATTCACTCCTTGTTTCTTGCTTTTCTGACTGTATTATCCTGCAAAAGTTTAAATGTGTTGTGAACAAACATCTCGACATGTTCTAAGTGTCAATATGTGTTGTTTGGGATGAAAAAAACTTAAAAAATCTCACGCATCTCCTACATTTCAAGTTACGATTCTGGGCTAACTTTCAACTCCGATTACTGCACTTTCATATTGCATCGCATTGCAGCAAACATGTTTCCATCACACAGAACAAGGATACATTGAACAGAATCCCTAAGGGATTGTAGACCAGAAGCATACAACATCATCATCTTCGTTTTAAGTAAGTTCACCCTGAAACCCTTGACCTCGAGACTGTTATACTAAAAGTTTAGCTAAAATGTTTGTAGAATAACAAAGATAATTACAAATTGATTATAAACTTACCAAGATTGAGGAAGAGTCGACATTTCATTGCCATGTATTCTTTTGGGTTCAGTGTGGCCTTAATTTGTTGACAGAGTTCAAGGCTTTTAACAAAAGCTTTTTCAGCCTTTAATGAGGCTTCATGACCGGTTTCAGTTTGACCTTCAGTCTCTGCCTGAAAGAGATATGTTCGACCAATAGTTGCCCATGCACGCTGCTCTTCCACTGTGTCCTTAATGCTGCAAGCCAAACTGAGATAACGCTTTTGCAGTTGGATCGCTTTATCAAAGTCTTCAAGCTCACAGTAGCATTCACCGAGTTTTCGACAGGCCACTGCGATGCCAAGTGTGTCTGAGTAGGTTTCACTAATGGATAATTCCATTTCATGTTCGACAATGGCTTCTTGGAATTGCCCTGGATAAAAGAGAAAAACAAATTATTGCTTTATAGTAGAAAAGATAGCGAAATCCCAAGGTCTTATGTGCAGCATAGAAAGAAACTGGAATCTTAGGAAGATCGCCATCATTCCAGTAATTACCAGATTCATGAAAAAGAATTTAAAAAACTACCTGGCAAATATACTAAGTGAACCTAGTGCAAGAGAGATACAAAAATAAAGGAACAGTTAAAATCTTAAAAAGATCTCTCAGCTGAAATGTATGGGATAACAGGTGAATGTCTGGCATTTGGTAGGATGCCCCATCCCCAGCTAGGATAAAAGTAAAATTATAAAAAGTATCACAATATTGTGGTTATTATTTCAAGACAATATAATCAGAGCTTAATTTAAGTAAAAAAAAAAAAAATTATAAAAGAAAATCTTTTAATGTAGTGTATAAGGAAGATAGGTGATAAAAAATGGTTTTATTTTGCTGTCACACCTTATTTCTCTGGTTAGAGATAATTGATGAAATTGACAAGTTGTGGTGAAGATAGAATTGGAATAGGAAAAAAGAATAGACAGGGGAAAAGCAATGTTCTTTAAAAATTGTGCAAGATATACATCTTTTTCTCATGGTGAAACCGAGATGTGTTGATGGGTTGCAAGTGTGCAGTTTATTGCACCCGTTTAGAATGGTATGTATCAGGTTCTTAAGATGCATACGTTGCACTGTTTTTAATGCATAGTTTTAGTACTTAAGTAGATGATTTGTAAAAGTTGGGTCAACATTTGTACGAGGTGCCTTCAATAAGTTCCTTTTTTTGCATTTAAAATTATCGTAGACTCTTGAAAATTCAGAATGTTATTGCTATACATCTTATGAGATAACTGACCAATTTTTATGATTTCAGGTTCAAATAAACAGCTACAGCAGAAATTGGATTACACCCTACTAAAGCCCGATTGTCACAGCTGGTGAATTTCAAAAATGCAATCTGGACATGAGGACACTCTAGAAGCATAATATGCAATAAAATTCTGTTTTAAACTTGGAAAAACTGACATAGAAACATATAGAATGCTTCAGACTGCCTTTGGACCATCTTGCATGAATTAAGCATCAGTTTTTGAGTGGCATAAGAGATTCAAGGACAGCAGGGAGTCTGTGACAGATGATGAAAGGTGTGCGAGAAGTAAGAAAGTCAGAACACCAGAGCCAATTGGCCAAATAAAGAATTTCAAGGATAAGGACTATCATGTGTCTATAGAGACAATAAATGCACACTTTGATGTCAGTGTTGGAACTGTACACATAAATATCTGTGATGAACTGAAGATGCAGAAGATTTGTGTGAAGTTTGGACAATGCACCAGTCCACAATTCCAACCTTGTCACAGACTATTTGACCAAGATGGGCATCAAAACAGTTCCTCACCCTCCCTATAGTCCAGACATTGCTCCCTCTGACTTTTGGTTATTCTCTTAGCCCGACTGTCATTATCAGACAACTGAGAAGATGAAAGAGACTGTGACTAGGATCATTGACATACTCACACAAAAAGAAGACTTCTATGGGGTCTTCCAGAAATTGTTGGAATGGTACAACAAGTGCATTGCAGCCGGAGGAGATTACTTCGAAGGGGACTAGAGTTTCATGTTGGTACTATCAATAAAAATGCCCGCACGAATAAAATCTGGAAACTTTTTAAGGTAGAGATTATTACTTCCTCTACCTAACCCATGTTACAACGCTACGTAGTTTATTTACATGTTTACAGATTATTGAACTCTACAATTATCTTCAGGTGGATTTTTGTCGTAAATCATTAAGGCAATTTTTGAAACACGGTTATTTATGCCATGTTTTGCGTTCGCTGTTTTTTATTTTTATTTTTCAGATTTTTTTTTAGAAGTTTTAATATTGTTTGTTTTGCATCATGTCCGTTTTTTTTTTTTCTCCATCACGTTCGCGTTTTCTTTTTTGTTTTTCCAATTTTAAGAAATTTTAACATTGTTCGTTTGCATCACGTTCGTTTTTTTTTCTGATTTTTTTTAAGAAGTTTTAGCATTGTTTTTTTTTATAATATTTAAACAGGGTTATTACTTAGCATATTCTTTTATTTTGATTTACCCCCCCCCTAATAACAAATAAAAGGTACTTGTGCACTTATGCTACCATGCTGAAATAATAACGTTATTATTTAAAAACCCATTCTTAACATGGGGAAGGAAGGGTGTTTTGTTAACTAATTTGTACTTTCACCTAACAAATAAAAAAGATATCATAAAACTTGAATTTATTTTTAACTCGTCAAGACCATTTTTTCGAATCTGTACAAAAAACCCGCTTTTTTTTAAAACTGAGGATATCTAAATAATGATAATAATTAGGTGGTTCGATAAAGAATTTCAGTGTGATGAAATTTTTTTTACCTTGTTTCCACCTTAAAATTGTTCTTTAAAATGACTACCTTTTAAGATTTTCGGGTATGCTGAAAACGAATATCGCATTTAAATTTTCTGCAAATAAGTAGCTTTCCGGATATTAAGCAATGTAATTTTTTACGTTATTGCTGGTTGCCATCTTGGTATGCGCATTATTGCATAGTTTCTCGAGGTTGCACGTACCAAGATGGCCACCAGCGATAACATAAGAAATGACATTGCTTAATATCCGGAAAACAACTTACTTGAAGAAAATTTAAATGCGATATTCGTTTTCAGCATACCCTAAAACCTATCAAAGTAATTTTAAATGTTAAGGTGGAAACAAGGTAAAAAATTAGTTTTATTTCTTTGTTTACATAATTGAATTTTCAGTAAAACAACAATAGAAATGACAAAAATTACCATCAACAGGTGAATATATAGTTGTTGCTTATCAGGATTACTAGTATCCTGGTACTGTGAAAGTTACATCGAGGATTCATGTAAAGTACGATTTATGGTTGCATCTCAGAAAATAGGGGTATATTTTGAGCCAGATATAGAGGATTTACAAAATTGAAAATTGGACTGGTTCCAAAATACATAAGTTCTGGTCGACTATAGGAATTTCTATCGTTTACAGAAATCCAAAATCTATACGAAAAATTTTCTTTGATTTATTTGAGATTAATTCATATCTACTCAATTTTTTTTTTCCTGTGAGGGGAGTAGTAAATATCGGCCATGAATGCTCTTTAGGCATTCAATGGCTACACCCCAGATTAAGCTCTCCTTTGGTGAGGAGGCAGGAAAATGCCTATTCTAAATAAAGCTATATTTAAATACCACTATAATACTTAGTTTTGCTCATGAATAGACACCCACTGTATGATACCATGCGCCAGTTTAAAAAAAATTGAAATTTGTACATCTGAATTTATAATTCATGGCTTATGGTAAAGAGATACTCGTACATCAGATTTGACTGCATAATCAGAAAGAGCACACAATTTTACATAAGAATGCCAAGTTTCATGAGAATAACTTGAAAAATAAATAAATGGTGGCGAAATTACCAAATTTCTTGAACTGTTGAGGTCTGTAATTTAACACACTTTTTCTAAAGTCCACGGAAAAGCCTAAATTTTGGCACTTAAAATTCTCATAACTTTTGAACTACTGATGGTATTTGCATAATTCAAACGGTTTTAAGCATCTTTTACATAGCTCTTTTTATGCAACTTGATAAAATAACAATTATCTAAAAAGAAAAAAAATCAACTTGTAATGCTAAGATTATATGTTGAAATATTTAAATAACTATTACTTGAAATACAGAAATTATATTTAAAGTTTTGGTTTTCTGTTCTATGTCCATTTTTTCCCCCATGTTTTTCATCAAAATCTGTAGCATATTTTCATCAGTTACATGGTTAGGAATCCTATACTCCTCTATAGTTTTCATTTTCATATCAGTGCAGAATACATGAATACGAAAAAGTTCACATAACTAAAGAAATAATCTTACCATGACGTGAACATGGGTTAAAAACTAAGAAAATTTAGTAAATATCTACGATATTAAATAAGGGTGGTGGTGAATTTGGGCGGGGACATTATTATTATTATTATTTCACTCACTACGTATTGTCTCACAGGTCATCATCAGTGATCTCGCTCACTGGCAGTAACCTGTGGTATTCCCTGGAAACCAAGTGACAACAAGTCTTCACAGATTTCCAATGTTCTCAACCTCTTGTTATTGCAATTGATTCTCGTTGGTATCGGCCAGTGGTGTTTCCTGGGGTTTGGGTGACAAAATGCCTCTCCAAGGTACCAGATTTGAACTGCACACTTCCAGCGGAGATTTGGTTAGTACTCTCCCAAAATTAACGTATGCAGCAGTGAGCTCGACGCCATTTGTCTTTTCCAAATATATCGATAGCACTATCATTTTTGAACCAAATAAACATTTTACATTCAATAAGAACACTAAAAACTTTTTTTAGATCCATCCAAATACTTTAAAATGGTATATAAGTAAACTTTTAGGGTACAAAATCACTGAAGATATTACATTTTAAACTTTGTCAGCATTGTCGGGAATTCATTTTTAACCTGGAAAGGTAAAACTGGTGTCATTCAATTCATATTACGAAGATACATGTAAAAATAATTTGTGTCAGTCAAAGTCTGGCAGTTTGTTGATTTGACATGAAATAACTTGGATACTAATTTTAACACATGCCCAACAACGACAACGACAATAACAACAACAATAAAAAAAAGACAAATGTTTTTTTTTGACATACCATATTTGCAAAGTAATTCTCCAATGACATTGCAAATCTGAGCAACTTCAGGGAACTGGTTTTTGCGCTCAGCTTCTCTCTTATCCTTTCGTAACTCTGCAACAAGAGAGCAAGACAGGGAGTGTTAAATTTAAAAAGACATTATTTCGTAATAATTAAAACAACAATCCATCAAAATGTCAGAAAAAAATAAATTCACTTTTTATTCTATATTAGCTTGTTGCCTATTGTAAATAAGCTTAAATGTCATATTTTCAATCATGCAAATTTCATATTTATTATAATTGACCAACACTATTGATTATTATATTGTACCCAATATATAGCAGTGATTTAAAAAGTTAAAAAAATAAATACTTGAGTGCCATAAGTTAAATTTGTGCATAAGTAGAGGATGCACATTAAGTCCACTTACATTTGCCAAGTTCCAATTTTGACACCTTAGCAGCTATTTTTATCAGCTAAAGTCCAAATTGAATTTGTTCCACAGGTCCAAATCCCCTACCAAGTTTTAAGTCTGTAGACCAAAAATTGATAGAGTAACTTCGTAGAGACCATTTTGCACATACACAAACAAGGTCACTTATCTATATAATGAAGTTCAATGTCTATGTGTCTGTCTGTACACGAATAGGCTCCTATATTGTTTACTATTATACATAACTAACACACAATGATAGAAGAGGTATCCAGGATCTGAAATAGGTATGATAAAGTAGAGTCCAAGGGTGGGCAGAGGTCACTTATAAAGGGGAACCTTATGCACACTCATATGCAGAGCTACCAAATTTGGCAGGATAACCTACTATGGAGAAGGGGAAGTTTTGACGAGTTACACTGTTCACTCCCACAAATGGGGGTGGGGCCCCAAGGGGGGTCACTTATAACTGTCCAGACTTTGCTCTGTGTGACTTTTGGTTGTTCCATAAGTTCAAAGAAAACCTTAGAGGCTGTTGTTATGAGACAATTGAGGAGATGAAAGAGGCTGTGACGAGGGTTGTTGACACGCTCACACAAGGGGACCTCCATGAGGCCTTCGAGAAGTTGTTGGAACGGTACAACAAGTGCATTGCAACTGGAGGAGATTACTTTGAAGGGGATTAGAGTTTCATGTGTGTACTATCAATAAAAGTGCCCATAAGTCTGGAAACTCATTGAAGGCACCTCGTACGTCCACGGTTATGTTTCAATGAATTTCCTGCACCTGTACTTTTTCAATCCCATGATGTATCCAAATAACAAAATCACACCCCTTCACTGTAGGTTCCTAAAAATCGGTAGGTTTTCTATCAAATCCAAATGACCTGGGGTAAGAAAGTAAATAGTTTCTTTCTCCAGACTGTTTGCCTCTGGAATGCTCTCCCTACTCTCTTTTCCCCTTCCACCTGCATCAACATGCAGAAATTTAAATGTAATGTAAACAAGCAGCATACTGCCCAACTCCACACTAAGATTATCCTTTATAAATATGGCTGTTATGTTCCACTGTCAATATGCTTTGTTCATGGCGAACAAAAGTACATATTTTTTTAAATAATCTAAAGAAAAGTAGAATCTTTTTTTCGAGGATAGCTGTGATAGGTGTGATTTAGCTGAGGTTGCTTAACTTCTCATCTACAATAATGCTGTTTTTTTTTTTTTTTTGGCGAAATGGTGCAAAATCAATTTAATCCTTACTTGGTTTTGCATTCGTATGCTTGTTGTCTTTTTTTTTTTTCACAATTTTTTTTTTTGTAACTTTCAAATCATAAACTACTTCAGCCATTTCCATAAATCATAATCGGAAACATCCGAGTCAATATGGGTCCCTTTCTTCACAAGACCTTTAACACAGAAGAGATGTTGCTAGCCTCTTTCTATGGTATTGATATGTTCATATCAGTTGCTTGACTGAGCTTCATGTTCCTCATTCGTCCACTGGAAGATATTTACAGCAAGAACACACCTGGCTGAAACTACATTCAAGGGCTTTCTTTCTCTCTGTACTGTGAGAAATTCCATTTCCATGTTTCTTGTTTAAGCCGCCTACATAGTTCTAGTAGTCGGCCCGTGATTGGTTAGTTTGAATGAGTCAAGTTAATGACTTGGCACCCTTTTTTTGTATCATGCTTTTATTTTTCAGTCCACGTGAAACCACTCGGCAGGAAGGACTCACCACATGGTCGCTCCGAGAAGAACACCTCATCGAGAATGGAGCTGCCACAATTTCTTCATGTTATATCACCAAACTGTTGGTGAACAAAGGACTTGAAATCTCTACAAGCAGAGACACCTTTATATTTTGCCGAAGATATCCTAATTACAGGATGGCATCTTTGAACATTTTCATCATGTTTATATCTACTAAATATTGGAACTTTTCTCAATTTAATTAGAGTCCAAGCGACTCGCTTTATGCCTAATTATAGGCACCAGCATTCTTGCCGAGAACACCATGAATTATCATGGATCATGTCGAGGAAAAATGAACTACCACTCCATCAAAAAGAATTTAACTACTGGCTCCCTGTTTAGGGAGGCAAAACTCGACCATCGTTTTGCAATGGACTGTACCAGGACCAATGACTTTTCTTTGCTGTTATTTTTTTTTTAATAAATTTTGAGTTTAAAGGTATGACTTTTGTAATTTGTGCATTTATTTTGCGTCTGCCAAGGAGTATTGAGTTTGTGTGAATTAAATTTCTCACAGTACCAAAGACCTAATGCAACTTCCATGAACAAAGTTTCTTTCCTAGAAAGTCTCGTCTGTACAACAAAATACAATAAAGCTGCTTCCCAGCCGACTTCAAGTCTAATGTAAACAAATACTTGTTGAGCCGTCCCGTCCTCTTAGATAATTAATTCCCCTTAAATCTTCTACCCATTCCATGATTGTTTTCAATCTTCAGGCGGGGTACTCAATGTCCAACTGATGGTCGCTTTAACTTATCCTCGAGTGGCCCTGGGCCTTGATAAGCGGTTATCCGTTACTGTAAAAAAAAAAACAAAAACAAAAAAAACACCAAAATATGAATTAACCAAGAATATTTGGTGCTTGAGTAAATTACTGACCAACACATTTCAGGTGAAAACATTATTATATACCCACGTGTCATGTCGAAATTAGTATAAATTAAAAATAAAAATACGAAAAATGATCCAGTAGATGTGCTAGATGTATTAAAAAAAAAAAAAAATCCACAATCACGTTCTGTTTAGAAATGGCAAACCCTTAATTTTCAGTCAATTAAAATCAGGGGAGATAAGTCAGTTTGCCATACTGTATTGGTCGCACAACTCTTCTTCATTAAGATATACAATAAATTCAACTTTTACTCGTAATTATTTTTCTACGGAATCATTTTTCATAATCAACACTTGTTTCGACATAGCATGCAAGTACGTAATAAATGTTTTCACATGGTTTAATAAACGATTACAAATCTACACAATCATTTTTAGACCGCGCCACGCGCCACTATTCTACCATTGAACCAACATTTACATAATTTCACTAAAACGTTAAATAAAGCTATGTTAAAAATTCAGTCGTCATATTTAATGTAATATTATTTGGGACACCTTTTCGAATTTTTTTTTCTTTTCATTTTAGTTTATTTTTCGATGTTGTCATTCATGAAGATGTTTATAAAGTCGCCTTCTTTCAAAATGTCGATTGTCAGAAAAAGTTGAACGAGTCAACGTTTAATACAAAACAAATTGAAATGCCCAAACCATCAAATCAATGTTTTGACGTAAAACATAAAAAAGTTGACAGAAGGAAATTTTCATATTTTTAATTCATTATTATATAAGCAAAGCAAAGTAAAAAAAAAAAAACAAAACAAAAAAGAAAACATGTTGATGAAAGGATGTTTACAATATTAAAAAAAAATATATTTATATAAACAATATGTCGAACGTTGTATTATTTATTATTATAGAGTTTTGTATTATTAATTTACTTACTCAACAATTCTTTCGCATCGCTTGGTTCCATTTTTTATCAAATAACAAAATATCCACATTTGTTCATTTTACAACAAACGTAAATTTTGAGGAAGGCGCCACTTTTTTTTTGAAAGTGTATAAAAAATGGAACCGAATTCAAACCGAAACGAAATTATCTGTATAACTTTAGTTAATATAAAATAATAGAATTTTCTTCTAATTATTATTTTAAATATATATTTTTGAATTACATCTGATTATTTCAAATAAATGTTAGGATTAAATATATTTTCAAAAATGATATTCAACAAGATTGAAACTAAAATATAGACGTGATATTGTTGAATCGACCCAAAAAGAGAATTGTGAAAAAGGAAACCAATATTCCGTCCGAATTCTCACATGGAGATATTTGTTGCGTTTTTTTTTTGTTTACCAAATAAAAAATGACTAAAGCAAAACATTATTTTCTTTATTTAAATTTTGGTGAATATGGTTTATAAAAAATAAACAATTAAAATTCAAGTAAATGATTTAATTAAAGTAAATAATTAAAAACAAACATTTACTTGCCTCCTTACTCAGACAAAAATCTCGCCCCCCCCGCAGTACATTGGATTAAAATAAAAGCGATTCATTCCTACTTTAGTCACGTAAATTATTTAGAATGAAATGAGTTTTGGCAAGATTTTGGCATGATTTTGGCATGACTTCAAAACAACTTTTTTTGTTACTTAAAATATGTTTAATTGTTTGCAAATCTTTTTTTTTTAATATATATAATCTGATAGATTAGTGTCCAATCGATAATAATCCGCTCAAAAAATGGAAAAAAGAATGAATGAATGAATATATATATATATATATATATATATATATATATATATATATATGCTGCCGACTTTTCATGGAGGCGTTTGCTTGGTCAACCTATACATATAAGTATGTGTGTGTGTGTGTGTGTGTGCACGCGCATGCGCGCACACACACACACACACACACACACATACTTATATGTATAGGTTGACCAAGCAAGCTCCATCGTATACATGAAACGCCTACTTAAAAGTCGACAGCATCACTATAAATATCCAGGAAAAAATGTCAAAAAAATTAAAAAATTATAAAATAAAATAAATAAATAAATAAATAAATAACAACAACAGAAAGAATAATTACTCAAGTTCATAATTTTCTGTTTTTTTTTTAAATAATCCATTTCATTTTAGATAATTTACGTGACATAAAAAGTCTAGAAATTAACCTATTAAAATTGCCCCAGCCGAGAAGTATTTCTCTTTTGACAAAGAATAACATACTTTGAAAACTTTATTCACTTTAGAAAATTTAGCACTTGGGCACTACTCGGACGGATTAACTTCTTTTGGTTTTCAGTTAGGACATGGGGAAAGTGCATAGCAAGGGCAGACAAATGCAATTTCAGGACCAAATCGAAAATAAGGGCGTGCTTCTTAATTAGGGATTTTTAAAAAAAATTAAATATAATAAATCTATAATAGCACAAACTAGAGGTTTTATTTAAAACAAAAAAGCCATTTTTTTTTCATTTTTAATAAAACATGAACATAAAGCTTTTGTAACACATTTCTGAAAGTAAAATAAATATAAGAAACCTATAATAACACAGAAAAGAGTTTTTTTTTGTTTGTTTTTAACAAAAAAGACATTTTTTAAAATTTTCTGATAAAATATGATCTTGCATTATTGAAATGTGTGTGAATTTTGAGAAAACTTTTTTCTTTCAAAATTTTAAATTTTACTAATAAAGTAAAAACTTTTCTTTGTAATTAATAAAACAAAACATATTTATTTTTGATTCGGTACTGAAATTGCATTTTTCTGTCCCAGCTATGCACTCTTCTCATATCCAAATCGAAAACTAAAAAAAAAAAAATGAATCCGTCCAAGTAGTGCACAAGTTGCTGAAAATTTTGCAGTAAAAATAAAATAATCATAAAATACACGGTGCCTTCAATAAATTTCCAGACTTTTTTCGTAAGGCCACTTTTATTGATAGTACACACAAAAAACTCTACTTCTCTTCGAAATAATCTCCTCCAGCTGCAATGCACTTGTTGTACTGTTCCAACCACTTCTAGAAGGCCCCATGTGAGTGTGTCAATGACCCTTTTTCATCTCCTCAAACGGTCTTATAACAACAGTCTCTAAGTCTAACGTAAATAAGTTCTTGATGAGCTGTTCCATATAAGTTATCGAATTTACCAAATTTTCATTACTAATGATTACTATATTGTCCAATTTCTACTGTACACTCTTTAACCCTTATCCTTGAGTGGCCTCTTGGCCTTGATAATGTGGTGATGTCTATGTAAAAAAAAAAAAAAGAGTTTTCCTTGAGCTGAGCTTAGGGACTAACCAAAAGTCACAGGTAGCAAGGTCTGGAATATAGGGAGGGTGAGGAACTGTCTTGATAACCATGACACTGTCTTTATTTCTGATCTTTTTGGAGCACCCTTGGGACAAATTTCGTGCAAATCTTCAGCATCTTCATTTCTTTGTGAATAACTGTATGCATAGCTTCGATATAGACATCAAACTATGCACTTATTATCTCTATAGACACACGACGGTCTTTATCCTTGAAATTCTTTATTTGACCAATCAACTCTAGTGTTCTGACTTCCTTACTTCTCCCACACCTCTCATCATCCATCATAGACTCTCTGCCTTCCTTGAATCTCTTATGCCACTCCAAAACTGATGCTCGATTATGCAAGATGGTCCAAAAGTAGTTTGAAGTATTCTATACATTTTTTGGGGCATTTTTGTCAAATTTAAAACAGAATTTTATTTCCTATCATTCAGTTTCGTATATAAATTTAATGGAAAATTAATTAGAATGTAACGGCACAGAGTTGAAATCAATATGCATCAACGAAGCTTGAAGCCAATAATACGATTCAAATCAGTTCCAGTTTGGATCACCTCTTGATAGGATGTGCTATCTTGTTCTCATCGTTTTGTCACAAGTAAACTGCTAGAATGGAATTCCAGGATATAACATTTGTTTATCGACGAAAAAATTCTGGTCATGTTCTAGTGTTCCTGTGAATAAAAAGTGACACCTATTTAGTTGACGAGATGTTGATCTTATTTATGGAAGACGGTGATTCTTTTTCTTGTTCAATATTCTATTCTAGTCAGATGCAGCCAATTTTTACTGTTAATCACCCTAAACAAGGAACAGTGCCACTAAGTTGTAAGCGGCTAATATTCAGGACAAGATTTGCAGAGATACTATGTAGGGAGTTGGGCAGCTAGATGTCTGTTTACATTACACTTGAACTTCTTCATATCAGTACAGTCAGGCAAGCTGAGAGGGAATTCCAAAGTCTAGCAGTTTGAAGGCAGAAGCTATTTGAGTCGAAAGCTTTGCAACATCTAGGGATCTGTACAATGTAAAGGTGGGGTTTTGCTGCTTGTCAGGTTTGCCAGGAGTAGTTGAAGGAGTACTAGTGCTTTGAGTTCATGAGAGCACTTTCCATTAAAACCATTCACCCATGTATGGAGCATTGTTATCAAAATTGGGCTGGTGCATCTGCTACTAGTCTCTCGCTCCTGGACCAGGTTCAAAAGAGAGTCGCCAACCTGATAGGTCCTGAACTGTCATCTAAGTTTCAACCTCTGTCGCATGAAGGAAATGTTGCATCCCTCTGCCTGTTCTACAAGTATTTTAATGGTGGATGCTCTGACGAACTACAAGTCCTTGTACTCCCTCAACGTAAATAACCCCGACAAACCCGAAAATCAGCAAAATCCCACCTCTACACAGTAGAAATCCCTAAATGTAAGAAAGTCTTCTACTCTAATAGTTTCTTCCCCAGAAGGGCTAGACTCTGGAACCCCCCCCCCGGTTCCTGTTTTCCCAACTGTACTGACATGCAGAAGTTCAAGTGTAATGTGAACATAAATCTTACTGCTCAACTCCCTATATAGTATCCCTGCAACTTAAGTCCCTGATATTAGTCCCCTATATAAAAGTGGCACTGTCCCTTGTTTTGGGTGAAAATGAAAAAAATAAAAAATACTTGTAAAACAGCCAAAACCAGAGATATTTTGTAGTAGCAATATCATGTCGTTATTAAGATATAATTTTAAACATGCTTCTGTTGCCAATTTTGTAGCTGCTCCTGTTGCCAATTTTGTTGCTGCTCCTGTTTCAATTTTATTGCTACTTCTGTTGCCAATTTTGTTGCTACTCCTGTTCCCAATTTTATTGCTACTCCTGTTGTCAATTTTTTGCTGCTTCTGTTTCAATTTTGTTGCTACTCCTGTTTCAATTTTGTTGCTACTCCTGTTACCAAATTTGTTGCTACTCCTGTTCCCAATTTTGTTGTTACTCCTGTTCCCAATTTTGTTGCTACTCCTGTTGTCAATTTTGTTGCTACTCCTGTTCCCAATTTTGTTGCTACCCCTGTTCCCAATTTTGTTGCTACTCCTGTTGCCAAATTTATTGCTACTCCTGTTCCCAATTTTTTTGCTACTCCTGTTGTCAATTTTGATGCTACTCCTGTTTCCAATTTTTTGCTGCTTCTGTTTTCAATTTTTTGCTCTGCCTGTTCTACAAGTAATGGTGAACGTTCTGACGAACTACAAACACTTGTACCCCCTCAACGTGAATGCCCCCGATAAACTCAACAAGCAGCTAAATCCCACCCCTTCACAGTAGAGATCCCTAGGTGTAAGGAAGCCTTCTATTCCAATAGTTTCTTCCCCAGGACTGCTAGACTTTGAACTCCCTTCCGGGATATTGCTTTCCCAACTGTACTGACATGCAGAAGTTCAAGTGTAATGTGAACAGACATCTTGCTACTTATCTCCCTTCATAATATCCCTGCAAATTATGTCCCCGATAGTAGCTCCCTACTTCAAAGTGGCATTGTGCCTTGTTTGGGGTAAAAATTGAATAATAATAAAGAAAAACAGCAACAAAATTCATAGCAGGAGCAGCAACAAAATTGAGAACGTGCATCAACAAAATTGGCAACAAGAACAACAACAAAATAGAAACAGCAAGAAAATTTGCACCATGATCAGCAATAAAATTGGCAATAGTGTATGGGTATGAGTTTTCTTTTCCTGACAACATGAGGCAACCAGGGATGATCTCCCCTGAATTGGAAGTAATCAGTGATGATCTCCTCTGATGTCTATATCTATCACAGACGTGAGTGCAGACATTTGCATTTTGTGTTGTGTTCAGCAATGAGCTGGAAGGATACATTTTCACACTTTCTGATGCTGTTACATGGTGCTACAAACAGGTTTGCTATTGTAAAGCTTGAAAATTTGTAAAAACGACATTGGACATTGGAAATATTCACCACCGAAATACCATGGAGCAAGAAAGTGCACTTTTATTAAACAACTTGGAAGCCACAAGAAAAGTATGGAAAAGTGGGGAGTCATTTATATTCACTAATGGTACCTCGGATAATTTTTCTGCTCACAAGCGCAATAAGATACAGCCGGCAAATGTACATCACCTTAAGTGGGATGGGGAGCAATTTCAGGTGTGTGCCCCAGAGTTACCGCTCCCCCCCCCCAGAAACAGTGGAAGTGACTATGATGCCGGAAACATGCAAGATTCAGGCATGTACTGAGAAAATTGGTCAGTCAGCACAGTCATCGGATCTCTGCTTTTGTAGACACAAGGGCCCAGACATGTTCCAGTGGCTAGAAATACAGAAATTCCTGTCAACCACTCATCGGATATGGGATATAATCGAAAACCGGTTACACATCAGAGGTGTTTTGTTTCTGTGCATAAAGGTGGGAATGAAAGAGACACAACAGGCCATACACCAAGATGTAAATGGTACACTGGCGAATGCAAAGCAATGATTGTTCTGGCTGGGGTTAGATGCTAACGTCAGGCAAACCAGATCCCAGTGCTGCACTTGCAACACAATTGCACCATCTCAGCCTAGGGAACCCTTAATGTCTCGATCAGACCCAGAATTTCCATTCCAATAAAAGGTGGTTGACTTTGTTGATATACAGGGTAAGAACTTCATGTTGTATGCAGATCGATATACTAGATGGGTTGAAGTGGCTCTAATGACATCGGGAAGGGCCAAAACAGTATGCGACACCTTAAGAACTTGATTCTGTACTTACAATGCACCTGAAAAAATTTCTTTGGATGGTGGACCACCATTTGAGGAATGGTGGACCACCATTTGAGGAAAAAGGGATGTACAACACAGACAACTCATACCTATACATGCCTCTCTCCCTGTGACCACATGATGATTTGTCGTGGTCATTTTTACATGCAATAGAAAATTTGTGTGATTTTCCGTGTATTTGTGGCAATAAATTTCTTGGTGCTCTAGTTTTCTGACTTGAACGTTTTCTTAACGGAAGAGCACTAACCAGGTGTATACATTTTCCTGTGGTATCATCAACTTCCATTTCTTCTTCATGCTCGCTGGGCAATTCAATGTTGATGTGCTGTTCAATCTCCATTGCTTCTTGAGGGAGTTGTTCCTGTGGGGGAGAGTCAGATAGATTTCAAGTTCCTGGTGTGGCATAATGTGGGCCATCTGCAACTGGATATATCTTACGAAGAAACTGATAGTTGTGCAATGTTGCTCCTGTCTGCTTGAACTTGGTACTGTCGGCTCCCATGTGTCTCTACAATCCTCCCTGTCTTCGTCCATCAACATCGGTAATTACCATCCTGGTTCTGGATCTGGACAAAATCTCCGATTTGGAGTTCCTGAAATGGACGACAATGCTGGTTGTAGAACTGTTCGTTCCACATGTGCCTCTTGGCCATTGCTACCTTTCTTAATTCACCTATTTTTCTCCACTGTTTCCTCATTTGGTATTAATCCTGTAAGACAGGAAGGTGGTCTTTAATGACTCGACCATATGGCATTATAGTTAGACATGTCAAGGTCTTGGACAGGAGTGTTTCAAAGGATGAGTAATGCCCGAGCAGCCCGATCATGGTATAGGTGTAACTGTCCATGTTGTTGGCTAGTATATGTTTTGCAGTTTTAACAACTAATTCTGTGCTACCATTGCTTTGAGCATAATAAGCTGAGGAGGTACGTTTCTGTATACCGCAACAACTGCACTCCAATTATCTTACAAGTGAATTACATCTTACTCTCGAATAACCCTCTCTCTAACAATTTTTTCTCATTAACAACAACTTCCTTTAAAGTTCAAAAAATGATTGCAAAACAATCAGTCAAAAGATCCATCCCGTGTTTTGTCTTTTTCTTTCTCATCTCCTTATGCATGATCAATTATATAACAATAGCTTCCCTTTTTATTTTTCTGTTTTATTGGAATTCGTTCTCTTTATCATTTCCAAAATCAAGTTAGTTTTCACAGGAACGTATTAACTCAAAATATTTTCAACCACATCAAATGTAACAATTCTGTGTAAAACTAACTAAGTCTATAAAACAGTGGCTTCGTGAACTGAAATCAGAGTTCTTCCATGGTGGCACCTATGACAATGTGTCTTAACTCTAAGCATCAACAATATCCATCCTAGAAAATTTGACTGCCCCAAGCTTTTAAGTTTGCTGCTAAGTTTCTGAATTTTTGAGATGAAGATTGATTTATTTGTATTCTTGGACCTATTGTTCTCATCGTATGTGTTATTTCCATAGCATTTCAGTCAATGTAACTTCTGACCTTCTTCAGGTGTAACTCGTTGAACTCATGAATCTTTCTGTTGAACTCGAGAATTTTTTTGTTGAACTTGGGAATCTGCACAGAATTTTGAATGAAACACTTTATTTAATTCACCAGAGTAGCATGCTCTCATTCTGTCAGCCATAACTAGGTAGAAGTCCTAAGTAATTCGCAATTGTATGATGAATGCTGCCCGCAACAAAGATTGAACCTTCAACCTCCAGAAGTGTGTAACTTTACTACTGAATTTTACCAAAGTACTTTATCTACTATGCCACAGTCCTTGTGCAAGTATTTTATTTATTTATAGGTCCTTTCCAAATTCCATGCCGATTCAAGAGTTCAATGGAAAGATTCTGTAGTTTGATAAAATACACTTGAAAAAGGTCAGAGGTTACATCAATTAAAAAGTTGAGATGAGAACAGTAGTTCGAAGAATCCAAATAATATGTATTGATATGCCTTATAAAAGAGACATTGAATGATGCCAATTAGTTGTTTTGTAATTGGTAGTGTCATTCAACACAAAACAAATGAAGCGTGCATGGTCCCCCATGAGTGCACAGTAAACAAGGCATAAAAAAATTGCCCCCTCCCCTCATTTAGACCCAAAAGTCCCCAGAGGACGTCAAATCCTGGTGAAAATGAACAAACAGTGTAGTTCT
This sequence comes from Euprymna scolopes, assembly GCF_053919585.1. Lineage (NCBI taxonomy): Eukaryota > Metazoa > Mollusca > Cephalopoda > Sepiida > Sepiolidae > Euprymna > Euprymna scolopes. Next base: position 31,154,386 of record NC_136503.1, read on the forward strand.
GCACCATGCAAAAATAGAAATGTCTATTATTTGTCCCCTCCCCAATTTATCCCCAAAAGTTCCCAACATATTTAAATTTGAGTTCAGCACTATGCAAAACTGCTAAATAGACATACACTGAAAATTTTGGATAAATATGGTAAAATAGTTCCAAAAATGGAGTGTTTTTATTAGCCCTAAAAGAGTGTAGTTATTGAAAAAAGTGCTGACAGATGAACGGACGAACGGACAAACAGACAAGGGTGCATTTACAGGTCAACCCTCGTTTTGTTGGGGGACCAATAACAAATCAAATGAGTTGATATGTTATAAAAAACCCTGAAACCAATGAATTATTTACTAGTGTGCATCAGTATTAAATAACTTTCTCATAAAAACTTTTCCAACAACCAATTATCGTGGTTGTTAACATCCTTACACAGCGTTCAATCTGTAAATTTTTCTGGCTTAAAATTTTCGGCCTACATGAATTGGAATAAGTACATAGAAGATACAGCCAAGTCTGCCACAAAGAAGGTAGTCTCTCTCTCTCTCTCTATCAGACTAGAAATCTTCTCACGCTTGCCTGTATCTTATATCTTTATACATCTAGTCTAGTGCACCAACAACTAGTCTCTCCCTCTTGACGAGTAGCAAAAAAGAATTTCTAGTATTATATGTCCTCATTGTCTGTGAAGCTCCAGCCTCTGTAACATCGCTGCAAAGTTGCATTCCTGCACTTGTTTTACAAATACTCCACAGAATGTGCTCCAATGAACTTTCTGCACTTTGTACCCCCTTAATGTAAATATCTCTGACCCCAAGCCCTACTAGTGGCAAATCTTATTAAGTGGTTAATGACACGGTCTGACAACCTGGGCGTTCCAAGTTCGAATCCAGTTCGTTCCACAACGTTCGCAAAGAATTCTGACTAGAAAAAAATCGGGGAAACCAATGCCAACAATAGAATTTTTGAATTCATATGATGATGATGATGATGACGATCCCCAAAAGCCAGAAGATTTTCTACTCTGATGAATCTTTATCTTGGACCTTTTACATTTCGAATTCATTTTCTGCTCCCTGTTTCCCAGACCGTACTAACATGAAAAAATTTAAATGTAATGTGAACAGACATTTTGCTGCCCAATTCCCCACCCAGGTTGCCCCATTCCTCTATAAATCTGCCTCTATTACAGTAGACTTTTATGCATCAGTGGCAATATGCTTTGTGGTGAACAAGAGTAAAAAGTTTTGAATTTTTTAGATAAGGTATGAATGTTTGTATTATTTAGATTAATTGGACAATAGTTCTCATCTTGAGTAAAAATTAAAAATTTAATCACAAGTGAAAAATTATAACCCTAGCATTCCCTGATAATTAAATTATCTTTATAATCCGTGTAAGCTTAGTTCCAATTAGATCCAAAATTTGAAACCTTAGAGTGTAGAGCTACCCCACCCCACTTTTTTTTTTCCTGCAAAAACATGGCAACTTTTACATCTGATATTGTGCAGATGAGAACAATCGTCAGATTTATCTAAACTAGTGAGACCTGTGGAAATTCCACAGAAGAATCTTTCATATGGAATATATTGGTGCTGATCATTCTGTGGACATTCAGTGTGAATGGAGACTCCATGATATGATTGTAGCCCTTTTGTTAAAACTGTAAAAGTATTTATCTAAGTAATCTGGTTAATGTAGTGTCAGAATATATCTGCTTATTACGATTTATCTCTAATATCCTTATAGGAGTCTGTGACATATTTGCCTTATATGAACGCTCAGTGCAAAAGGAAACCTCACAATATCATTATACCATCTTTAGACAGGACAGATACTACCCTTGGATCTTAGCCATAAGACCAAGAAAGTATATTTTAGTTTCATGTGTGGCCCAAAAGCAACATCATTTTTATTTTGAATTTTATTTTTTTGTTTTACATTGCGTCTTCTGTGAGCGGGAGATCCTATTTATTAAAACAGAGGATAGAAGATGATAACTAACTACGAACATTAAATTAGCGTATCTATACCATACTTTGGGGTAATTGCGCCAAGTCCAGGGTAATTGTGCTAACTAGCTAAAAATGATCTTTTGGCAACCATGCATATAAAGAGTACTTTTTTTTAGTTGGCTCAATTATCCCCGGATTTGGTGCAATTACCCCAAAGTATGGTATACAAATTTAATCTTCATAGTATGGCATCACCGTCTATCCTCCTTTTTAATAAATAGGATCTCCCTATCGAATAATTTATAACCTGGAAAACGTGACACACGTATGTATGTTAAAAGTTTACAGTATAAATATATAGATGACTAATTAGAACAGATTTCTTTTTTCAAACATAACTCAATCCCAGAAATGAAGTATATTTTAGCATGTATTTTGTGTTATTAAAGTATATTGGAAAAGTCTTATGGGGGGGGGAGTTCAGTATAATACAAATGTCATTCCAAAAGTAAAGCCTCCTATATGTTTTAATTCCAAAAGTTGAAGAGCTACGAAGATGGAAGTGGTACCATTAAAACGAACGACCTTTTATGCTCAAAAATTTATTTTTCTACATAGTCATCAATGCACTTTTGCCAGTGATGAACAATGATGATGGCTGTGCATGGGTGTCCAGAGCATGCTTTATCATTCGAGGGTTGTTTTCATAGTAAAGCCTCCTATTTTTTTTTTTAACTCAAATAAGTTGAAGAGCTATGAAGACGGGAGTAGTACCATTAAAACGAGTGGCCACCATTTTCAATGCACTTTGCCTGTAATTTGATGATGCATCTCTCCTTTTGACGCACGTTCATAACAAGGCTTGATTTCTTAGAGTTACACGCCGTTAATATCTGCAACAGAGAGATGAAACTTTCAGGTCATGAATGCAATAAGTTCAGTCATCATAACAATAAAATTTGCAATACCATCTGACCCATCCGAGTGGAATGAAAAAAAAAGGAGGCATTACTTTTGGAATGCTCCTCGTAATATATTTATATTCCTTTTCGGACTTATTTCATTTAAGTCATGATGGTTAGTGTTTATAACTATTCACAACAAACTTAAACTATTAAGAATTAAAATTATGCTGATTCTCCAAAGGTGAGCAAATTTCTACGAGAAACTTTTACTGTTTATTGACGTAAGCGACACGATAAACGGATGCGCCAACATTAGCCTTTCGGCGAGGAACAAAGTGTAGTATCTGTTCTGATACTTCACTTCACCTTTTCTGTCCTCGATCAGTGGAGGAGAAATTCTTCTAGACTGAGGCAATTTTAATTTTTGTTCCTATCCTATATAATTTTTTATTCCTTTTTGAGGAGCTGGATTTTCACCACATTAAAAACCGACCTTGCGTCTTGCTCTGCCCTTGTGGGGAGGCAAGTAAATAGGAACAATAGATTTAGAAAAAAAAAAAAAATGAGTAAAAAAAAAGAAAGAAAGAAAACAGTCTTGATTCAATTTCTTTTTTATGACGTCATCAACATGTTGATATTTTTACTTTTTGTTTGTTTGTTTCAGAAATCAACAACTAGAAAATTAAGGAGAATGAGGATAGGGAAACGTCAAGTTTAATTTTCTTAGATGTTGTTAACTTCCCACGTTGACGAGAAATAGAAAGAATAAATTAACGGAATACAAGAAATGCACTTTTACTCGGTGTAAATATTGTGGACAGAATACATAACTATAGAAGACTGAAAACTCTAATAATCCTGCCTACTTACTTATTTGCACATTGAATGTTTTAAATGGTGAAACCAGGGGCGGATAAGACGAAATGAAGTACTGCTGCTACACGTGGGAGCTTTTTGTTTTACTTGAGAGTCATTACTTATCAAGGCTTGAGAGCCACTCGAGGATAAGGGTTAATGAATGTAAGGTGTAGTTTAGTAATCATTAATGGTGTAAATTGGGTAGAATTTTGATTTTTTCTGGACACGGCTCAGCAAGGACTTGGTGCCACTTAAAGCGTTCTATTTTTTGCCTTGAGAGAGTACAAAATTGACTTCACAATCTAGTGGGAGACGATCTCCTTTCTCACAGAAGAGATGTTGCTAATCTTTTCCTTACTCTGCCGGAATTCCTGTGGTAGTTGCTTGACTGAGCTTCAAACTTTGGTCTCCTCTCCCACATAAAACTTTCTCAGTAAAAACTCGTCTTTGTACGAATACTGTAAAGAACTCTGCCTTCTTTCTTGGTTTACCTAAATCAAACAAAACTTCGATAAAGAGAGCTTTATTTTTCTTTTTGAGAATATTCCCAATATCGAACACATCGCCGAGGAAATGTTTCTCTACAGGCTATCGTTTTCAAATCCAATGTAAACAAATATCTGTCATGATATCTTGTGAATTAATCATAGTTTTTAATTCTCTCATAGTGCTGTCCCACCATCTATCTGAAAATCTCACTAACTCTTATCCTCGAGTGACCTTTGACCTTTATAAGTGGCGAACCTTTCGTATGAAAAAAGAAGAGAAAAAGAGAAGGTGTGAAGTGAGAAATAGAGAGAGTACATTAGATTCATAGAATATGGTGACCTCGGAATACAGTGGTTCCCCCCCCGGATACATTTTTTTTAGGTTACATGTGGAATACAATGTTTTTCCAGACCCTGTTTACGGTATTTGACTCGCCTTACAGTTTTATTTATAATGTTATTCAATTATATACATGTGTATTATATTCTGTATTGTATTTTGTTACTAATTTTTCATATGTACTATATAAAATTTTGTTTAACCCCCGCCATACTGCAGTTTCACCTTACAATTCCAACCCTGAAACAGATTAATGCCGTATCCTAGGGTTCTACTGTAGTAGTACCAGTAATAGTATACTATAGTCGCTAGTTCTCCTTGTAAGACATTCACAGCAAGAACTCGTCTTTTTACCGCAGTGTATCTTAAGATAAAACAAAATTTCTATGAGCAGAATTTCTTTCCAACAACTTCCCACGCAATTCATACAGTCATGTGCCTAGAAACTTCTTCAACCTTCTTTGATCTTTACTCCTGATCTGAAATGGAATACATATATCAAATCCGTTGCCAAAGTCGCTGGAAAAATGGTGGGATCCTTCTACTGATGCAATTCTCTACCTATATAAAAACCAGGTACGGCCAATGATGGAGTACTGTTGCCACATCTGGGCATGAGCTGTTAGAAGCAGATTATTCTGCCTTGACAGAGTTCAAAATAGACTTTGTAGCCTAGTGGGGTTGCCCTTTTCTCTTCCCTGCAACCTTTTTCCCACAGAAGAGACGTTGCAAGCCTATTTCTGCTATATCATTATTTTTATGGCAAGTGCTCGTCTGAGCTTCAATCTATAGTCCCCCCTTGCCAAACTTTTATGAAAAACACTCATCTAGCCAAAACCACTATCAATAATTTCCCACACTCCTTATCTGTGCCTAAACCTAAATGTAGATTCCATGAAGAAAGCTGACTACAATTTGATTGTCTTCAAGTCTAATGAAAACAAGTTCTTGATGAACCGTCCCCCTAAGTCATTCAATTCACACAATTTCCACTACTTATGTTTACTAAGCTATAATCCCATTGACTAATGTATAACCATTAACACTTATCAAAGCACTCCAGGCCTTGATAAGTGGTGATTCTTATGTAACCCCCCCCCCCCAAAAAAAAAACCCAAAAAACTTTTAGATTAAAAAATAGGAGGTTTTACTTTTGGAACAATCCTCGAACATAATCTACAAATGAAAAGGCATCATGATTGAAACAGACGTTCAAGGATGGAGTACTGTTTCCACATCTGGGCAGGAGCTGCTTGAAGAGTTCAAAACAGACTTCGTAATCTAGTAAGCGATGGTCTTTTCTCTTCTCTGCAACCGCTTTACCACAGAAGAGACCTGTTCCTGCTCTATCACTACTTTCATGGCAAGTGTTAGACTGAACTCCAATCTATCGTCCCCCCTTGCCAATCTTTCACAAAAAACACTCATCAAGCCAAAATCACTCTCAATAAATTCGCTAACTCTCTATCAGTGCCTAAACCTAGACATGGATTCCACGAAGAAAGCTTCTTTCTTAGAACTGGCCGCTTGTGGAACACTGTTCTGCTTCACTGCTTTCCAGTTGACTACAATATTGTCATCTTCAAATCCAATGTAAACAAGTTCTTATTGAACCATCCTCATAATTAATCTAATTATACTAAATTACCACTAGAAAAGAATCATTACGCAATTATCCCAATGACTACAATGCACATATTAACCCTTATTCTCGAGTGGCTTCTGGGCCTTGATATGTGGTAATCTCTTTGTGAAAAACAAAGAAAACAAAAGACACTTGTTAGCTGATCGATCGTTCTCATCATGTGTGAAACTTTTCTTATGGCAACATGTAGAAAGAAAAGAAAAGAAGGCACGGGACGTATGCAATACATTTCCACCAGAATGCTGTTACACATACTTATCAAGGCCTGCAGGCTACTTGAGGATAAGGGTTAATGTGAGTAAGTTAGTCAGCAAGACAACAGCGTAATGATTGGTAGTGGTGGAAATTGAGTAGAATTTGATTATATAAGTGGACGACTCAAGAAGAACTTGTTTACATTGGACTTGAAGACGACCATGATGTAGTAAGCTGGAAACCAGGCCTGCGGTACAGAGTTCCACAGGTGGTCAATTCTAGGAAAAAAAACTTTGCTCATGGAATTTGTGTTTAGGTTTAGGCACAAATAGAAAGAAAGAATGACCTAAAGAAATTGGAGAACTTCAGCTGCTGCTACTACTACTACTACTACTACTATTGCACGTCTATGTTTCCTGAGTTCAAGGGTTCCCTCCACTTGATTCGATCTATTGTGAATGCTTCTGTTATAACCTATGATGTTTCAGGTCCTGCTTGATGTTATCACTTCACCTCTTCCTAGGTCGATATCTTGGACAGACTGTAGAGACATCAAAGTTAACAATTCCTTTTGTCTTCTTGTCCACTTATCGACTGCTATGCATTGGATATGGCCGAACCATCTCAGTCTATTCCAGCGTAGGGTCTCATCTACTGAAAATAAATGACATCAACGATCCTCTGTCCCATCGAAAGAATGTTGCATCCCTCTGCCTGTTCTACAAGTACTTTAACGGTGAATGTTTTGACGAACTGCAAGCACTTGTGCCCCCTCAACGTAAATACCCCCGACAAACCTGACAAGCAGCTAAATCTCACCTCTTCACAGTAGAGATCCCTAGATGTAAGAGAGCCTTCTACTCTAGTAGTTTCTTCTCTAGAACCGCTAAACTTTGGAATTCCCTTCCGAGTCCCTGCTTCCCCAACTGTACTGACATGCAGAAGTTCAAGTGTAACGTGAACTGACATCTTGCTGCCCAACTCCCAACACAATACCCCTGATGCTTATTTCCCTGATTTTAGCCCCCTATATCCAAGTGGCAATGTGCCTTGTTTGGGGTGAAAATGTAATTAAAACAAAAAAAATATGAGAAGATGAAGGTGAAGGAGAACAGGTGGCTGGTGAAAAAGTACTCAACATTGAAGAGAGAGAGGGGGTGGGGTAGGGAGAAACGGAATATTAGAGAACAAAGAAGAAACAAACAAAACAATATTTCATCCCCAGAAAAAAAAACAAACAACATAATGAAATACACATGCAGCAATCCGATATCCAATAAAAATGAAGGGGAATCTTTTTCTTAACATGCAGTTAGACTTGGAAGGAAATCAGCCCACTGTGAACGCTTTTAGTTCTCTCTCGCTGCAAAAACTTAGACACCAGGGTGGATTGAAATTTCAGGGCCCCCGGGGAGGAGCACTCTGAGCTAAAAAAAAAGTGCCTGGGCAACCCCGTCGGCATTTCCCGATAAGGGCACCTCAGGCGATTAGCAATAAACTAACCCCTTCTCAAAGAGAGAAGGCAAGGCCTGGGAGGGTGAATCTCGTACAACTGTATGGAAACTAAACTCCCACTGCAAAATCAGCAGGAATGGTCTAATCTCTGTTGACTTTGGGGGGGGGCGAGGATAAAAATCAGTCCACTGTGAATTTGATTACGTTGGATAAATACTAGAGCACATCATATAGACGATTGACGATGATGGAACCATTATCAGAGCAATTCTGAATACTTGCAAACGTAATACCACATGTGTTACCCTACTTGACAACGCCGCCAACTCCAATGTTTCTTCTCTTTCATCTTCTGACCATGTCATTGTCTCTCACATTGGCATATGTCGAATTGGGCACCGATGGGTTGACAAGTATAATAAAATAAAAATAAAACAAAACACAAACTCCAACACATTCTGAAAATGTTAGTTGCAGTTTCTTTCTCTCAGTGTGTGTGTATGTGTGCACGTGTGTGTGCATGTGTATATGTGTGTGTGACACCATCGACCCTCTGAATGCAAAGGTCCACATCTATATCGAAGCTGTGTTCATCAGTCGGTTGATCAATTCATTTCCACATCTTCTCAGAGCCACAATCTGCCTTTGGCTTTGTCGAACTGGCAACTGTCCTCAACTGTCAGAAACCCTAGACGGTCTTCAAACCGCACTCAACTGTTGTGATCTCTTGTAAAACTCATCTACACTCCTAAAACTAACTCAAAAATATATTAGGTGGAGAAGAAGGTTCTCGCAGAATTTTTAATTTTGATCCCAAATGATGCATTTTCAAATAAGTTTTCGTTATAATAACTTTACTTTATATATCATTTTAAAAAGCGGTTTTCGCTCTATCCAATCGTTTTAATTACAATCTTTTTAAAACAATACTGTTTTCTTTTCTGAACGTTGAATACAAGATGGAAAAATAACAAATTTGCACAATTTTCTTATTTCAATTCAAGCTAGCCTGAAAAGCTGCTGAAATAGCTTGCGATATCAATGAAGCATTTGCCCCAGGAATCATGACTGAATACACAACACAATGATGGTTTAAGAAATTTTGTGGCGGCAATAAGAGTCTTGAAGATGATGAGCATAGTGGTTGGCCATCGGATGTTGACAATGATCAATTAAGAGCCTTAGTTGAAGCCAATCCACACGTAACTGCTCAAGAGCTTGCTTTTGAATTAGGCATAACGTATACAATGATTTCCAACCACTTGAGAAAGATTGGAAAGACAAAAACTTGGTCAATGGGTGCCTCACGAATTGAATAACAGCTAAAAGAAATGTTGACCGGGTTGTGATTTGCGATGAAAAGTGGGTTCTTTACAACAACCGGCAACACTCAGCTCAGTGGTTGGACATTGACGAAGCTCCACGACACTTCCTGAACCCAGAATTGAACCAAATGAAGGTCATGTTTATTGCAACCGGTCTCATCCATTACAGCTTTTTGAATGCAGGTGAAATCATTACAGCAGAAAAGTACTGTCAACAACGGATGAAATGCATCAGAAACTTCGACAACACCCAGCATTAGTTAACAAAAAAGACCCGATTCTTCTCCACGACAATGCCCGATCGCACATTGCTAAACCAACCCTGCAGAAGTTGAAAGAATTGGGTTATGAAACACAGTCTCATGTTCCATACTCTCCAGAACTCTCACCTACCGACTATCATTTTTTCAAGCATCTCAACAACTTACTGTTTGAGAAATGCTTTAAAAACCTAAGCGATACCATAAACGCCTTCAGCAAATTCATCACCACCAAAACGCAAACTTTTTACATTATTGGCATGAATAAAGTTTTATATTAGCAAAAGTGTGTTTGTTCTAATGCTGCTTTTTTTTGATCAAGAAATTTTTGTTTTAGCTGAGATATGTTCATGTGAATTAAAAAGTTAAAAACCACACAAACTTTCTTGTCAACCTGATATTAACCATTCTTTGCCTCCATCAGTGTCACACCTTGCCCAGCAATCCTCAGCTTCCTTTTGTGTTTCTTGGTGAACAACTTCCTATCAATTGTGTTTTTTTTTATTACATTTTTCCCTCTGACATGAAGTGCCATTTTGATGTAGGGGGCTACTATCAGGGACATAAGTTGCAGAGATATTATGTAGAGAGTTAAGAAGCAAGGTCTCTGTTCATATTACACATGGACTTCTGCATGTCAGTACAGTTGGGGAAGTAGGAAGCCAGAAGGGAATTCCAAAGTCTAACAATTCTAGGGGAGAAACTATTAGAGTAGAAGAATTTCTTACATCTAGGGATCTCTACTGTGGGGGGAGGGATTTGCTGCTTGTCGATTTTGTTGGGAGTATTTACATCGAGGGGGTAGAAGGGCTTGTAGTTTGTCGGAGCATGCACCAATCCTATTTCCTATACTTTTATTTTCATGATAAACTTATTTACTCTTGTCTTTTCTCTTATTTCTTTTTTTTTCTTTCTCCTCGACTTCCCAACATTTGGGTAGTGGGGACGCTAGTAAGATTACACAAACAAAGACTTTTAGAAGAAGCGGTTCAGAGAAGAAATTCTTCAAACAGAGATTAAAAATCTGCTGAACAGTAACCATGTAGCAAAAAAAAAAAAATGCAAAATAGGGTGAAGAGTTGGAGAGAAATCTTGTTTGCCACCAAAGTGCGTATCTACTAGTTCTTGTTACATCACCGAAGTTAAGCAACATTGAGCCTGGTCAGTACTAAAATGGGTGACCATTTGCAAATTCCAGGTGCTGTATATGCTCTCCGCTTATCTCAGCGTTGTTTCCAGTCGGCTAGCACTCCTTGCTACTTGACTCAAGCAGTACCGATTAAGGAGAAGTGTGGTTGCTGATTGCGCAACCCTTGCCTCACAAACTTATAAAGAACATAGACCGACACGTCCAGCCATTCCTTTTCGTTTCAACACGAGAAGGAACAGCAGAACGTGTCGGTTGCATGAATCATGTAAGTTGTCAAAAATGGTGCTTTTTTTTTCTAAGCTTGAAGGAAAGATATACTATAATATATTTAAATGGTTAATTGGTGAGAGGAAAATTATGTTCTCAATTTCTTTACTAACTCCATGTTTGAAAGATAAAGAACGTTAATGGAACATTCGAATATCTATGTATCTCATATAGAGTTCAAGTGTTAACCTCAAGTAGGGGTCCTCTTGATTTTGGAGAACTTCTACTGAAGGAAAATGAAATGGAGTTTTTTTTTCGGTACTTGTACAGTTTAATCAAGACATTAAAAAATGAAAATATCGAAAAAAGTTTAAATTGTACGTATCTGTTATAGAATGAAGTTCATCGAAAAAAAAATTTCACTTAATTTCATCAAGTAGTTTTTGTTTTATAGTGAAAAAAAAAATCTGTTATAAAACCGAGCAAAAGGTTCGATTTTTTAGGAAGAAAAGCTAGTATTAAAGATGGGGAGGGAGTGTGGGCGCTTTAACTGGAGTTATCTCCCCGTGACGTTTGTAAACTCCAAACAAAAATTAAGAAAAAATCCAAGATGTCTGCCTTCAATGTGTTCTCATAAAAACGTGTTTTTCCGCTGTAAAAAAACAAACAAAAAAACTACTGGATCAAATTAAGTGAAATTTTTTTTTTCTGAGATCTTCAGTTCAAAACGGATACGTACAATATAACATTTTTCCAATATTTTATTTTTTTGTCTTGATTAAACTGTACAAGTACCCTTTTTTCATACAATCACAAGTCATCATACTAACACTTTAACACTCGGACGCATACATAACTAAAATATATTAACACACAAAACAGACGCACACATATCTATTTATTTATCTATCTATCTATCTTCATAGGTATACATATACATACACACATGCATCTAAATATACTTATTTACATGCATACAATCAAACATATATATTAACACAGATTACAAAACTTATTGTCTTTCTAGAGATCATTAACATGATAAAACAAACCCTTTACTCCTCAACTATTGGCCATCCCCCAGGCACAACGGTTAATGGAGTTTTTGAATCAGGCTGTCCGGGGCATTTGAAAATAGATACGGATGATAGACCACCAAAGTAGCTATAAACATACACAACTATATATATCTATATAACACACATGTGTATATATATATATATATATATATATATATATATATATATATATATATATATATATATATATATATATATATATATATATATTATTTTGACAGATGTCTTATTTTGGATATATTCTCTCTCCTGTGTGCTATCGTATCAATTTTCTGGTTGGGTTCGAATCTTTCTTTTGATATGTTCTTCAGTGTTCTTCCGTGAAAAGCGTGATAATAATGAATGACAAAAGTCTATATTTCAAAGTTCGTGATGTTGATCATCTTACAATTTGTTCCTTTAATTCAGTTAACATTTACAATTCTTGACAGTATCTGTTTCATAACACAAAAACAATCACTTAATTATTATATCAATCAGTGAATCTATTATGCCTTTAACTCATCAGAAGAAATAACAACAATCAATCCATCAAAAGGAGATAAAGTCCATTTTGACATGATTAAAAATCTGAAAATTGGAAGAGAAGCTGTAAATACCTTATAATATGTCTACATTATGTCATTTTGAATATAGAAATAAAGTCTAAATAAGGTATTTACAGCTTCTCTTTCAATTTTTGGATTTTTAATCATGTAAAATCAAAAGTCTTCCAAGATCTGATCAGGGAATTTCTTTATGCAGATGCAAACATTTCTCATGCCCACTGAGTATGACATGCAGGTTATTATGGACGACTTTTCATGAGCCTGTGATACATTTGGGCTCAAAATCAGCTTGAAAAAAACTAAGGTGATGTTCACGCCTTTCCCTGGAGAGGAGTACATTGAGCCAAACATATTGGTTATTGGTTAATTAGGTTTGAGGGAGTGGATGTCTTTGTTTTGGCAATGTATCATTCAGGGATGGCTCCTTGGATGCCGAGATATACACCCGCATTCAAAAGGCTTCTGTTGCATTTGGGAAACTAGAGAAGAGGGTGTGGAGTGAGCGTGGACACACCATTAAGATCAAAGCGGATGTGTACATGGCGTGTGTTGTCATAGTGCTTCTCTATGCTGCAGAAACATGGACGATCCACCAGAGATACATTAAGGTTCTAGAACATTTCCATCTTAAGTGTTTAAGAAGAATTTTGAATATCAAATGGCAAATGCACATACTACTGGAAAAATCACGGTGTCCGAGCCTTGAAATCATGTTACCACTGCGCAGTTGCTCTGGGCATGTCACATTGTAGGTATGAGTAATGATCATCTCCCGAAGTGACTCTTTTATGGAGAACTTGTGAGTGGTAAGCGTCTAAAACATGAGCCCATAAAGCGCTACAAGGATGACTTTAAAAGCAATCTGAGAGATGCAGGTATTGATACCGACACCTGGGAAGAGACTGTGGTTGATTGTAGTGCTTGGCGGAAATTGGTAAAAAATGGTTGTGGTTCTCTTCAGGTTAAGAGAATGGAGTGTGCAAAGCTGAAAAGGCACTTAGGAGGGGAGATCTGGAAGTTTTTTTATAGAGTGGTTGTCTACTCGGTTTCGAGTGTGACCACACTCCAGAAATTTTTCAGGCTTTATATCAAGAACAGAATACCGAAAAAAGAAAGCACTTTACAGCGCAATTGAGCTTGCACAACACGCAATACGCCTTTTGGGTGAGGTACCGAGGGTTCGATAGCACATTGGATGAAATGAGTGGTTCATACTAGATTTGAGTCAAGTTTACCTTCTTTTGGATCGTTTGCCTTCATACAGTCAAGAAGTCCTGTCGCCCCGTTAGATGATGACAGTCTGGTTATTGGAACAATCATCAGAGAGGAAAAAAAGCTCAGTTTTTGTCAGAATTTTCTTTTGTTTAGATGAACTGCTTTTGCCACGGCTAAAGAGCCCCATCTATCTCATATATATATATATATATATATATATATATATATATATATATATATATATATATATATATATGTATGTATGTATATGTGTATATATATGTATGTATATTTGTATATATATATTTTTTTATATATATATACATATACATATAGTGAAAAATATAGAATAAACAGATAAAGTGTTCTAAAAACACGTTTTCAGACACAAACTAGCGTTTCTTGGGCGTACAATACGCTTAAAAATGATATTTTAATTCATGTAGAATGGGTATGTATTGTTATAGAATCAATCCTCTATTGTTATATTTATTTAATTATTATATATTATATATTACGAGAAGTAATTTACTCAGTGGACTAATTTGCAAAAAATAAATAAAATAAATAAATAAAAAATAATCATGATAATGTCGTTCATCAAATTCCGTCTGTGTTTGTTTACAATATTGCGTCAGCTGATATTTAGGCTGGACGATAAATGCTCTGAAGAAGTCACTTCTGATTAATGCTTGGTTTTAAAATATGCAAACAAACGATAAATATTAAATGCAAAACAACAACATTGTTTTCATGCTTCAAAAAACACCCTCATAACCTTGAAATCACTATATATATATATATATATATATATATATATATATATATATATATATATATATATATATATATATATGTGTGTGTGTGTGTGTGTGTGTGTTTGGAGAGGACAGATCCAGCTTCGACCCCGACCCAGGTAGAGAGACAGAAAAGCTGCATCTGCAGCAACTGTGGCAGGCCATGTGGCTCCCGCATCATCCTGCACAGCCACACCACAAGCTACCCCCCCCCGACTGAATCAGGATGCGAAATTTCATGATATCTGAAGATCGACGGAGCCAGCAACAACAAAAAATATATAAGTAGTTTACATTCCAAAGCCAAAAGATATATATATATATATATATATATATATATATATATATATATATATATATATAAAATAAAACCAACACTAGCAGAAATAATAATAATAATAATAATAATAATAATAATAATAATAATAATAATAATAATAATAATAATAACAACAAACCAACCCCGGACAAGAACAACGATACCATAAATAAAAATACTAATAACGAACAAGATAAATGCAATTGTAGACACCGCACACTTTGCCCAGTCCAAAATAAATGTCTAACAAAAAATGTAGTTTATCAAGCAACAATATTTGCGAAAGAAAACCCGAATAACAAGAAATATTACATAGGCATGACTTCCTTAGATTTCAAAACCCGATACTATGACCACAAAAGTACATTCAAGAATAAAAAAAACACCGTATAAAAACAACACTAGCGAATAAATACTGGGAACTCAAAGAAAGCGGACATTCGCCGGTAGTCGAATGGAAAATAATGAGACAAGCTACCACGTGCAGACATTTAGACGACCCATGTAAATTATGCCTCCATGAAAAATTTGCTATCCTGTACTTTAAAGAACCTCAAAATCTATTAAACTGTAGACGAGAAAAAGCAAACAACTGTGTTCACAAAATAAAACTTACTCTAGAATAGCGATACAAAATAGCTTTAAAACTAACAATAATAATAGAAAACAAACAAATGAATAAATTAAATAAACATGAATATGCATAAACGATCACACATATATGTATATATATATGTATATATATGTGCATGTATGTGTGTACACATAGGTATATATATATACATAGATATATATATATATATATATATATATATACATATAAAAAGGGAAGAAAAAGATCTACCTTAAACCACTAACCTAGTTCTAAAACAGATCCTTTGTTCGATAAAATGCATGCCCATTGGCTGATGGGAGGGGGCGCGGTGGATACTAGAAAGATGATTGGCTAACTAGAAATCCCCAACATATATAAAAACAAGAAGCAACCACAAAATTCGCGCATAAGCCTGACGAATCCTATAGTGGATGAAACGCAGAATATTCAGTGTAGCTTAATCGCCATATATATTTTATAAATTACTATATATATATATATATATATATATATATATATATATATATATATATATATATATATATATGTTTTTATTTTTTCTTTCAGAATATTTTATTTTGTCTTACATGTGTTTCGTTCAACAGCGTACGAACAGCAAACAACTCATCAGAGATAGGTAATATTTTCCTCGAAAGCAAAACAAACAGTTCCACATTTTTGTTTTGATATATGGATCTAACAAGAACGAAATATATATATATATATATATATATATATATATATATATATATATATATTTCGTTCTTGTTAGATCCATATATCAAAACAAAAATGTGGAACTGTTTGTTTTGTTATATATATATATATATATATATATATATATATATATATATATATATATATATTGTTTTTAGATTCTTATATCAAGTTGCTTGCTTCATGCCTTGTCTGGAGTGATTTCTATAAAAATACATGCTAGACTTAATAACTTAATACACTATTAAGTCGGTGACGAACTTATCTTTTATCTATAAATATTACGCACACATGCATACATACGCACACATGCATATATACGCAACATATGCAAACATCAAAGTCACATACATATTTACAACGAACATATCTCGGGTCTGCTGGTTCAAGACAAATCGTAGATTTTCAGAATATCGACTGGTATGACTGCTTTACAGCCGGAGATTTAAAAGAGGATGGTGTATCTATCCCAGTATCAATGATCGTCCCGTCGCTTCGACAAGAATTTTGTCCGCCCATCTTCCGGATCTTTTCCAATCCGTTCTCTCTGCCGTACAAAACAGACTCCCCCTTCTCTCTCTCTCTCTATCTCTCTCTCTCTCTCTCTCTTTCTCTCTCTATCTGTTTCTCGATATCGTAATCATCGCGTTCTGCGAAAGACGCTGTGACGTTGCAATCAACACACCACGCCATGCCAATGTGTGCTCAAACCATCTCTCTACATTGTTGTGACATATTAGGTAAACCAACAACCTACATCTACGCTCGCTATAGACCCATTTGAACTTAATAATTTCTAATCTAAAACAATGAGCCATGATCCTCAATTCTATATATTGCACTGGCCACAACTGCCAGTCTGTTTATTTAGGGCCTATTATCTTATATGACAATTGGCTGGAACCAGGTTAATAGCGAGGCCACATCCAACTTCCGAAACAGTCTCTGAGTTACGTTGTGACAATTACTGTGGACCAGACAACGTCGGGTTGTCTTGCTTGCTGCGGAGCAGTCTCCTGGGTGGTCCTTTTAACATGAGTTCAGGAGATTTCACATTGTTGAATCTAAGTGATGATGATTATGATGATAAAAAGAATAAATCTGTTTTCTTAATAGATAATGAAAATGACCCCCCCCCAGCAAGCTGGACCTCAGTTGGGATCATAAAATGAAGATTGTGAATCTGTGGAAAAATGCCACTTGAGTTTTATTTGACCACCAGGAAATGAAGTCAAGTAGGTAAACTGTCGAGTGGTTTTAATTATTGGATTGACCGTGAAATTACTTTGGAAATAGGGTTAACTATGATGGCTGATTCACTTATCTTACCTTATACATATGGTCTTTGGGAAACCCCTCCCACGAATAATAGTAAAGTGCACAGAAAGATAGATACAGAGAGAGAGAGAGAGAGAGAGAGAGAGAGAAAGAGAGAGAGAGAGACAGACGAACAGACAGATAGAGGCAGAGCGGAGAGAGAGAGAGAGAGAGAGAGAGAGAGAGAGAGAGAGAGAGAGAGCGAAAAAGCCCCAAATAGAAAGGGGGCATAAACTAGAAGTTTTAGAGATAATATAAAGAAATGTTTTTTTTTTTTTTTTTTTTTGCAGTTGGGGAGAATTCGCTGGTGAGTGGTGAGAAGAGACTGTTGGCAGGCCGTTGGACATGTCGTGTCCAACGGCCTTGCTGAAAAAAAAATTTAATTTAAACCATTATAACCCTGCATCCAGAAGTCAGTCTGATTTACCAAGCTTATGAAGGCTCCTACTCATGTCCATACAGATATGTACCTGTAACAACATTGAATAATTAATGTTACTAAAAAGACTGCCTTTGTGATTTCTTTTGTTGTTTGCTTGTGGTTGTGAAATGAATTCTTCCCTAGACTGATGTTTCAAGATGCAGCAGACGAGAACGATGCACCTGCTTGTGAAAGAGGTCCTCAACGTCCAACATCAGACGACCAGCCCAAGTACCCTTGTGGTAGTGTTACCGACCAGCCGTCATGAGAGCAGAACTGCCACATGAACTTAGGGTTATGCACGAGTTGCGTGTTCAAGTAGAAAAGATGAGTTCCAGCAATCAGCGAGCATCTGGCATAGTTATTAAGGTCCTAACCACTAGACGAAGAAAAGCTGAAGACAAAGATAAAAACTAGACGATCAAGCCATGACAAGCAGTTATGAATAAGTATTCGCCAGTTTAAAGACTTTTAATTCGCAAGGAGTTGGAGAGTTAAATGCCCTCAAAAGCTTTTGAAAAGTTTTGAAGAAGATTAAAAGTCGTTGGAAACTTGGAGGGTTGAATTTTATTTTATGTTATTTTCAAAAATATAACTCTGAGTCGTCGTGAGTGGGATTAACTTTAAGGTGTGGCCACACTCTGCTTCCGGCGACAGACGACGCAGCCCATAGGGTTATAACGTCTTCCATTATAATTAAAGTAATTTTGGATGCAATAGAAAGTTTATCCTATCCCTCAAATTAATTAACAAATGTCATCGTAGTTTCAAATGAAAATACCATTTATTGATCTACACTGAAAAGGAAATTAAACAGTTACACACTCAAACTTTATAAAATGTGGCATGCAACTACAGTAGATTTACCATATCGTCGGCGATTTGAGGAGACCCACGTAATACATCTGCTCTGAAGGTATACTGGCTTCACCTCTGAAGGAAAAGGAAATTGCGTGGGTGATGTAGAGAAGTTTGGTAATTTGTGTGTCGACGCTAGAGTTTTTAATTGGTTTGGAGGATGGGTAATAACTCCAGTCGTACACCTGTCAATTTACATAATACAATTATAATATATTAATTCTACAAACCAAAATTTCACAAACACGCCTTTGTCGCAGTGTCCTCTTACTGCTTACTTTTAAAAGTGTGGTATGAAGCCACGCCCCGAAAACAAAGAGTAAATGCTTGTTTCTTTTTCTTTCAAGATGGCGGATATTTTTCTGCCTATCGAATAAGACCTTAAAACATTTTATTTTTCACTGAATTCATCAAACAAACCTAAAAACAGATGGGTACTTATGTAAATACAACACAATACGACACAGCGTCAAATAATAATGCATCTCTGTTAGTAATTAACTCTATGGTTGTTGGTATTATTTGGCTGAAATTTCAGTCTATTGTACTTCCATAAATATCCACCCGTTCTTAGTTTTATTTGACAGTATTTGACGCAGTTCCCAATGAACTGCCTTCACCACAGAAACATTGCTGCCCATTGTTTAATCTTAGTTTTTCCTTCCATTCTAATTTCTCCTATTCTTTTTTCAGGTTTATTTTCGGAACTGTTCCTAGTATTCCTACGATTATTGATACTATATTGACGTCAAATCTGGTGGACAGCGACGATTCGCTATTGCCTAATCTTCGGTTTTACAGATGTTTTTTTTTTTTTTTTTAGCTCATTCATATATCATTTGATGTTTTTTTCAACTACTGTTCTTCCCCGGTGAGTTTTTTTTTTCGTGAGTTTTCATCATTTATCTTTTGTTAGATTCCCATTAGTTCCAGTTCTGAGAACCAACCTCTTTTAAATTGCAATTCTTTGTTCCGTCAGTTGACATGTCCTATAGACTTTTGACTCGCTCTCGATAGCTTCTCGCTTCGGTGTCATTTTTTTTTTTAGCAGAATTTCAATCATCAGTTTATTTTCTTTTGCCATCCATTTCTTCCTTTTTACTTGTGGCTTGTTGTCTTGTTTCTACTTGCTCATGTTTAGTCAGTACTATTGTCGTACCTGAAATTAAATGGGTTACTTACATATTTTTTATAGTTGGTGCCAAAATTAAAGGAGCCAAGACTCACAAGGCGCCGACCAGGTTCTCAATGTTCACCAACGATGGAAACCTATCAATCATGAGACTGAGGCCTTTCTTTTAAGTTTCACTACTTTTATTATGATTTTCAAACATTTTGCATAGTTTGCTATTTGTGGCAACACCAGGCCCAGGCTTTTATTTTAGTAATAGTTTTGATCTCTCATTCATATGGAAGATCAAATGCACTAACATATTTACACAAAGAAGGGACAGTCTCAACATACAATACCATTAAGTATCTACTTATATTAATTGTTTTTGTCACTTCTAAAAAACGTGAAGAAAATTTCCTTAAAATATAAACGTATACTTTCATTTATTACTCATTCATATTTTGTTCATTTTCCTTTTATCCTCAGTTATGGTGAGTAGGTTCACATTACTAAAAGCCGTAATAAGACGAATGTGGACTGACAGGAGAGACCAGAAAGGATTTTATTATTTTAACAATATTTAGTCCTACAAAAATATTTTACATTAAGATATGTTCGTTAAATTGTAGATCAATATGACTTTGATATCAAATTGTTTTTCATAGCAAAAAGACTGATAGCTAGAATATTGAATATTCCCGACGTATATAGTTCTTAAATACAGGCGAGAATGTAAAAAGCGTTCAAATAGAAAGGAAACCATAAGATTTTACTTAGCGTTTCAAGATCTTGTTATTATTATTATTATTATTATTATTGTTATTATTATTATTGTTGTTATTATTATTGTTATTATTATTGTTGTTGTTGTTGTTATTTGCACACAAGTCAAACACAAGTAATTATCAATTGGCAATAACAAGAGATGTTCCCTAAAGTTGGAATGACAACAAGTCTTACTGGATTTCCAGCATTCTACTCATCTTTTGCAGCAGCTGTTTATCGTTGATTTCTCGTCAGTAACAACGAATTTATGTGGAAATATGACCCCTCAAGTTTTAAGTAACTTAGTACCTTTCCAGTGGCGGTCTGGTTGGTGTTATTCTCTGTCTTTCATTGTCCTTGATCCTTCACAACAGTTACCGCATGCATATGTGTATATCTCTGAATTTATTTTGTTTGCATGGGGTTTATTAAATTTTTGGTACATTTCCCTTCACTTAAACTCATGTGTCGTCGTCGTCGTCATCATCATCATCATCATCATCAAGAGATTAATGTAGTTTGCTTGTAACATTGTTTAATGAAACAAACAAACTATGTAGTTTCTCCTTTATTGGTTCAATATATATATGCGCATATATATTAAACCAATAAAGGAGAAACTGCATAGTTTATTTGTTTCGCTATTACATCTTAATTTACTTCAGTTTGTGTTTAATCGTTAAATCTTTACATTCTTTTGCTTTTTATGTAAAGCTAGGCGTTTTTGGTTTTGATACGAAAATATCTTTTCGTATTTTATAT
Source organism: Euprymna scolopes (assembly GCF_053919585.1). NCBI lineage: Eukaryota > Metazoa > Mollusca > Cephalopoda > Sepiida > Sepiolidae > Euprymna > Euprymna scolopes. The sequence continues at coordinate 31,175,662 of NC_136503.1, forward strand.
CATAAAATAGGCCCTGTTTATTTCTGTGGCCGTTGTAATACTAGTTTTTGGAACGGTGTTATTAATTTTTATTATTATGCATGTCTCTTAAGTGTTTGTTCATCCTGTTGTTTAATAATAAACAAACTCGTTATCTTTTTTATGTCACTGCTCTACTTGAAGTTTACGTTTTCAGTTTGTGTTCATGGACTTTTTTAGGAAGTAAACAATCAAATTGGTTATTTACATTGGTAGTTGTGTTTTGTGTATGTTTTTGCTTGTTTTCAATGTAAGGTTTCAAATGATTTATTGAAACTTATGTATGGTGCTTTGATTAGTTTCTACTAAGAAATATTTTTGTGTTCGTTCGAGCAACGTGTAAGGACCGGAGTAGGGTGCTTTTAGCGGTTTTCAAACACAATCAGTTCTAATCCAAACTTTTGAACAATGTTGGAAGTGGATCTGTCACATATTAACCTTTTACGGATAATGTGAATTTCTTTAATTCTGCAAAGAACTGTATTTTAGGGTTTGATTTTTTTGTGCATCTGCCAGTGCTGGTAGATCGTACATATCTATCTGCACAGCAAGTGTTGGGCAAGACAGATAATCTGCAACCACATTTTGGCTACCTTTCACATAGGCTATGTCTGAAATTAATTCCGTAATAATTTCTAGTTGCCTTTATTATCTGTCTTACTTGGCAGGTTTTAGATTGTCGAATGCATCACATATTGGTTTGTGGTCTGTCAGAAGTAATATTTGACGATCTTCTATAAGGTGGCGAAAGTGTAATACGGACAACTATGTCGCCAACAGCGCACAAAGTGGAATATCCAGTCTGTGTTGCAATTTGTTTCTTTGAATAGAATCCTATTGGTATTTGATTTCCACTTACGACCTGATACATATTTACTACTGCTGTGACCAGTTGATATTGTGTACAATCTGGTTGGGGATGGGGTTATTCCGTTAGTTCATCCAGTACTTTTATAATATTAGAGAAGGATTGTGTTTCCACATTATTCAAAGTAATAGAACCTTTAGGTGTTAACCTCATTCTTTCAGATAAGGATAAAACTAACACCGCAAATTCCGGTATTAATTTTCTTACCATACCAAGAAATCCGTGTAGGCTTTTCGCACCTTTAGGGCTCAGGAAGGATTCTATTTCTTTTACTTCATTAGTAGTTAGAGTAATTTCCTTTGAATGAATCCTAAAGCACAAGAGATCCAGCGACGTTACATCAAAAATAGATTTGAATGCTAATATTTTAAAGTTGTTTTGTAAGATTCTAAAAACTGTGTCTATATCTTTCTTGTGAGAATGTTCGTGTATATCGCGAAATTAAAATATCACCTAATTTTATCGCTAAAACTTTTGTCCGTATATCTTTGAAATGTCGCTGCTGATTTTATTTTAATCCAAAAGGCATAAATTCTTAATGAAAAAAAAAAGCTCTATTGGAGAAATAATGTCTGTTTTTGGAATATCATCTGGGTACATTTTGATTTAATGGTATGCTGAAATTAAATCTATTTTAGAAAACCGTTGCTTATTTGTGAGTTTCATGGTATGCTAGGTATAGGATATCTATCGCATTTGGTTATGCTATTTAATGCACAGTAATCGCCACAGCACTTTGGTTAGAAACAAAACGTAGTGGGCTTAACCATTCACTATCTGATGGGGGTTATCACGCCCTAATTTAGGAGCTTTTTGAATTTTGCTTCGGCCCATTTCAGTTTTTCAGCAGATAGCTGTCTGGACTTTGCAAAAACTGGTGAGTGGCTACCTGTGTCTATTCTGTGATAAACACCGCAGTAATTTTCATTGGTGTCCATGTGTGGGCAAATAATTTCCGAGTATTCATTTAGGCTGGTTTGAATAACTGGAATTAGTTCCATTTTGTTGATGATCGCATTAACTGGAGGTCCTGTGGTCAATTTTAAATTCTTTCTTGTAGCAGTAAAGGGATCGTAAATGGTGTTATCCCTGCAGTCAATTGTTAAACCAAATCTGTTTAAGAAATCGAATCCAAGGAGTGGGTTGGTGATATCAGCGATCATAAACGCCCAAGAGCAGGTTGGGGTTCTAATTTCCACGCTTGTCCATGGCATTTTATCTTCTCTCCATTGGCATTAAAAAAGGAACACTGGTGTTGGGTTTAGTGTGATACCGTTTATCATTGATGCTGGAATTATATCCACTATAAACTTTAATATGGTTGTCCTTAATCGTATTGTGACTTGCAGTAATGGCAAACTCATGGAAACAGACATGGTTTGCGCTGTTAGTTTTCCGAGTCGGTTGGCGTAAGAGTAGGTGGCGCGAGTTGTGTAGCATTTTTATACTATTTTTCTTAAGCCATTTGCACCACGGTTTGCATTTCCTTGCCTGGTCGGTGAAGTAGATATGTATTCTACACACTTTAGTTTTCTGTTTCGGGAAATATGGTTTTATTTCCACCGGAAGAGACGTGATGTTCTTATTCTTATCTCTTTTTGCAGTTTGCTGAGCGATAAACGCCGTTTCGTTTATGTTAATTAGCAAGAGCATGTTCGTCTGTCAGTTTTTCTAGCTGTGTAGGAGTTATCTCTCTTTGTGAGGCAATAACTAAAGAAATTATTGCTGGTAGAACTTGAAGAAATTTGTATAGTACTATTTCTTCTCCGATACCTATTTGTTTTGCTATCGAAAGCATCTCTTGTAAATATTCCGATAGCCGACCTGTTATTGTTGAGAGAGAGAGAGAGAGAGAGAGAGAGAGAGAGAGAGAGAGAGAGGGGGGGGGAGGGAGGGAAATAAAGTAAGAAATAAAACTAAGAGTTTTTGGTTTGGATACGAAAACGTCTTTTCGTATTTTGCATCATAAAATAAATCCTGTTTTATTTCTGTGGCAGTTACAATACAATAACACTTTAAGTTAATTTTAACAAGGGGACCCGATGTTGCCCGGGAATGATGATCGACGAATGTTTCACACTCCCATATTTTTATTATCATCGTAATCGGTGAAATCAATAATTTTTCAATCAAATCGATTGATTGCCTGCTTTAGTTGGGGACCCATCGCGGTGCACAAGGAGAAAGCTCACATCCTCTCGCAGTGGCTTAGTTTACAATACACTGTAGTCTACATTACACTGTAGAGAACACACTGTTGATTTTATAAAATTATTTCATACGTAATGGCTTAAATTAAAGTTTCAAATGTATAAGTCAAATATCATACTTCAATTGTGCTCTAAATAGAAACATTCATTTCGAACGCGCTCCTGTCATATCAAAGAACCTACTGTAGATTTTATATACCGAGCCTCTCGGCTTGTGTGATAATAAAACTTCGCAAATGCACTTGTGATGTTAGGCTGTGTAAGGTGTTAACTTTGGTTACAATTGCATACTCCTTTCATCGGATTAGTTCGATTATCGATAATTATCGGAGACATCTCGATACAAAACCTATCTAATAGCGTTGCCAGACACATAAAGTACCTTCGTGTGAGATTTTATAAACAGCAACCCAACCGTTTTCGAGTCTATAGGGAACGAACACTCAGACACATAAAGTTCCTTTTATATAAGAGTAGAGATAATTTGATAAAAAACAAAAATAAAACAAATAATAAAAAAGCGGCTTAGTTAATAAATAAATAAATAAATAAAAGAAACCAAAAAAGAAAAGAAAAGAAAAGAAAGCGACTTCCGGGCAACACCAGATAAATATATCTAGTATATTTTAAACTAAGATGTTCCAAGAGCACATTCTTAATAGGTTGATCGTGGGATGCTTTTTAACAATACCCTGCGAACACTCCTCGGCGTCAGTGGGGGTGGGTGTCAAATGTCCTGTTTCATTAAGGTAAGAGACCCCGTCGCCTTCACCCAACACAACATGGAAAACACACCTTGAGGTCGAAGGAGTTCACATACCAAGCTTCTTTAAAATGGGACTATAATTCTCGGAGATAATAGGCAACAAACAAGATTACACATGAAGAAGAATTACATTAAAGTTGCACGAAGACCTAGTATTGTCCGGGGCTGTAATTAATGTAATTTATAAAACTCACTCTGTTTGTCTGTCCCCATTTTTTGTCCAAATGCATCTCATCCGAGGCGCAAGGTCGCAGAGCGGCACGAGGGGAGTCAAATGATTGCATTTTATGGTCTGCTCTATCATATGTTTTTAGCCGGCAAAAATAGTTGCTAAAGGGTAAAAATTGAAAAAAAAAATGGACCTTGGCAGGCATAATTCGACTTTAAGTGCTCTTGTATGATTGCACAAATGTACGTTTATACGTTAAAGCCGGTTCATTTAAAAAAAAAAATTTCTTGTCTGTCTGACGATAGTTTAAATGGTAGCGACTAAATCTGGAGCGCCAACATGTTTGGTTTCGATTCTAGTTTATGACACCCCAGTTATATATTGTTTACTTTGGAAATCACTACTATATATTGGTCACAATATAATATTCAATAAATAATTGGCTTTATAATAATAAATACGAAATCTGCATTAAATAAAATATCATAGTTAAGCATATTTTACGACCCGGCAACACCAGGCGCCCTGCTAGTATAACATATGAAAGTAAGCTTTCTAGAATACTTATATTTCTGTATCGTCTATAATGATAAGACTTTTTTAACTTGCATTTTTATATTAAAAAAATGAGTATTTCTGCATTTTTTTAAATTTGTATTTCTATTAAAAACATTTTAGGCTAAAACTAGCAGGGGCGCTCGGCTTTGCCTGGTCGTAAAATACGGTTAAATATGATATTTTATTTTGTCCAGATTTCGTATATATTATTATAGAGTCGTGATTTCAAAAGTAAAATATATATATATATATATATATATATATATATATATATATATATATATATATATATATATATTTGGGTGCCATCAGCTAGATTCAATACCGAAAGCAAAACTGTGGTATTCACAGCTGGTAACGTTACCACTGTACCAACGTGACACGCAGATGAACTGGCTAAAAATTAAAAATTAAAGATTAAAAATAAACTAAGATGAATGCACAAAACGATTTTTTTCAATTTTGACCCATTTTTGACCTCTTAAAAACTATTTTAACCGACTAAATACCCATAAAAGAACGACCCGTAAAAATATTTTTCAGTCATTAGAGGCCCCTAGCGCTAGGTGTGTCAGAAATTTCGTGAAAATAGTGAATAATTCCACCCCATCTTTCCAAGCTTATAACTCCTCGAAAAATGTAATTCAAGCCCTAATTTTTTTTTTCAATTAAAGGAGCAAGGACCAAGGTTTCATTAAACAGCAAAAAAAAAAAAACAAAAACAAAAAAAAGCGTGTTTAAAAAAAAAGGTTTTAAACTTTGACTTTACAGGTTAATTTCTAAAAAACAGGTTTTTTTTTTAAAATTTGAATATATTATTTATTGATCTTTTCTCTTCAATTTGTGATATATAAAACTTTGGTACATAAATTAATTATTTACTTTTTAATAGACATTTCAAAATGGGAGGCGTGAATTATTCGACCCCCTGTCTTTCCAAGCTTATAACTCATCGAAAAATGTAATTCAAGTCCTAATTCTTTTTCAATTAAAGGAGCAAGGACCAAAGTTCCATTAAAAGAAAAAACAAATAACGTGGTTTAAAAAAAAACAGGTTTTAAACTTCAAACTTTACAGGTAAAATTCTAAAAAAACCCTACTTGTTTTTGTTTAAAATTTGAATATATTATTTATTGACCTTCTCTCTTCAATTTGTGAGTAAATTAATTATTTACTTTTCGGTGAGTAAATTAATTATTTACTTTTTAATAGAAACTTGAAAATGGGGGGGGGGCGTGAATTAAAAAAAAACGTTTGTCTAAAATATTATATTCGGTTTATTGGAAAGAACATAAAATTTCACATTGACCCTGAAAATATCGTAAAAATAGAATCAATAGAAAAATTTTGATAGATTTTTAAAGTTTAAAAATTGAAAAATATTGAGTCCGGAAAATTCATTACTGTTAAAAAAAAAAAAAAAAAAAAATTCTATTACTTTTAAAACAACTTTAATAGTTTATTTTGGAAGTATAATCCATAAAGAAAATAAATAACCCACTTTTAACAGCGAAATTACGAGATTTTTATATTTTATTCGCAGTTTCGTGTTAGGGGTGTAAAAAATTCCTACAGAAATTCTGATACACCTACCCTAGCGCCGTTCTGAGACTTTTAGTTTCGGAGCAGATAGAGCTTGAAAATATGGAGACAGAGAAACAGACAGATATATAACTTTTTTTCTGAATTTTATAGATGCGGATTGTTTTTCGTATTATTTCGATTCTTCGGATTACTCTTCTCATTTTGAGTCTTATTTGCACAATGTTTACATAGGTTTAAGACTCTTTAAATCTGTACTAGAACTGTCCACAAGGACGCCGTGTATAGAGTACTTGGTGAAATTCAGGTGTAAAAGTTACGTTATTGAAGATTCAAGGTTCAATTCTCCATGTGGATGACACAAAAATACAATTGGTAATTACTTAGGACTTCTAACCAGTTATGGTGGAAGGAGCGAGACCATACTAGCCCTGTAGATCAAATAAAAGGTTCCGTTTCGAGTTATTTAATGTCGAATCCAGTAATTTTTGAAGGAGTTTTTATACTTAGAGTTCTTTATATCTTCAAATATTTTTATAGTGTCTAATTTGATTAATTTGTAGAGAAAATATTGTTTTTGTTTTTAACTTTGTTGAGCATGATTGAATTTTGCAAAGACCAAGGAAAAACGCAATAACATTAATGCTTGATGTATTTTTGGTCTAAAGATACTGGTATCGTGTTCAAATTGGAGTTTGAGCCTATTTTAGATGCATCCGTTCAATCTTGAAAGACAAAGGAAATCACTTGTAGGGGCAGCTACACATGTAATTGCGAGGCAAGGGTTGCGCAATCATCAACCACACCTCTCCTGAATCGGTACTGTATGAGTCCAGTGGCAAGAAGTCCAGGACGACTGGATACAATGCCGAGATAAGCAGAGAGCACATGCAGCATCTGGAAGTTGCAAATGGTCACCCATTTAGTAGTGACCAGGTTCAACATTGCTTAATTGCGGTGATCCAGCGGGAACCGGTGTGTCAACGTAATCATGCCTATTTTATACCCTATAAAAGCCCTGTAAATACTCCAAAGAAACTGAATTCTTTTTATTTTACGTTTACGTCACCAATTATGGAGGCCAATAACCACTCAAGGATAAGGGTTTACAAGACAAAATGATTGTCAGTTGGAAGATGAGGAACACTATGGAGGTACTAATATTGCTTAATTACACGAACTACGTTTGATTACTTTAATGACGATTTATGACTAAAATAGTTGGTATTGGATTTTAAGATTACCAAGTTGTGATCAGCAGGGAAGCAGTTACGTGGTACTGTATTCAACAGAAAGGGAAGTCCTTGCAAAAAAAAAAAAAGAAAACTGCTCATGGAAATTCGGCTTCACGCTAAGCATATAGAGGGCGAAAATTCCTTTTTCCTTGTGGTAGGCAAAACGTGTTCTTGTTGTGAACGTCTCATATAGAGGAAACATAAAATTTCAATTCATATTTATACTGATGGTTCACCACATATCAAGGTCAAAGACCACTCGAGGATAAAATTTAGTGAAATTTTCACGTGGATGACGGAACAGTACTATGAAAGATTTGAGAACTATGATTAATTTACAAAATATCATGACAGATATTTGTTTATATTGGACTTTAACCCTGTTGCAATCTATAGGGGAAAATTCCAGTGGTTACATGTTCCATAGGTGGGAACATTCTTGGAAAGAAACACTGTTTATGAAATTTTCGTTTGATTTTAGGTACACAGAGGAAGAAAGAAGGATTCTTGCAGCATTGGTAATAAAACGAGTTCTTGCTTTAAATGTTTTAGGAGGAGAGTGGAAGCATGCTGGGCCCATAACCTGTTAAGTGTTCAGACATTATGTTGAACAAAGATGGCGGCAGTAAATCAAATCGGCGGAAAATCAAATGCAGTTTCGATCTTGAGTGTTAAGTAATTCCTAGTAACAAAGATGGCGGCGAAGAATCAAATGCAGGTTCGTGACAGAGATGACGGCAAACTGATTGAATCCAAAATTCGACATTTTTTGTAGTAACTTTTGAAGCTTCTGATTGATTGGTTATTATAACGATGTTCATAAAAACGATTGTCGAAACCATTGGTGTCATACCCTCATTAGTAGTCAAAAACATTTTAACCAGACCAAATCTTGAAGCTCAGTCGAGCATCTACCATGGAAATGTCGGTAGAGTAAGGAAAGATTAGCAACGTATCTTCTGTGAGAAAAAGAATGGAGGAAAGAGACGAGATGATCTGACACTAGATTGCAAAGTCGATTTTGCACTTTGTCAAGACAAGAAATAGTGTTCCGCGCGGCACCTCTCTATATACTGCACCTCTGGTTTATCTTGACTGAAAAGCTCTCAAATGAAAAACTCTGATCGATATGATCTTACACAATCGTCTTAAGTGAGCTAGACATCTATGTCATCATAGTGATTATTATGTGTCTAATCTGTTGTTCTTTAGTAAACCAGTCCTTGTGCAGTACACAAAAATAAACGCTTCAAGTCTAATTGATATACGTAAAAACAGATTGAGACTATCAGAAATTACTAGAGAAAAAGTCATTGGCGCAGCGAAACCGGTTTCACATATTAGACCGAATCCTTCCAAAATGCGAAAAAAAAAAAAAAAATGAGATGATGTAGTTTGTTTAAAGAATTTAGTGTAATAAGTAAGACTATGACAACAGCATATCCTTTTCATTGTTTTGACTTTCGAGTCTATATCCGACACAGTTACACACAGTTAATCAACCGCGAACCACACCACTTTATATAAAATCATATAAGATATCAACGGATACACACCCGAGAGTCAAAATAATAAACAAGATATGCTGTTGTCCTAGCCCTAGTAATAAGTAAATAATGGAGTCTTAATAGACTACCACAATTGTTGTGAGACCAAAACTTACCTGCATCATAGACTCTTCCAGTATTATATTACGATGTGAGATAACACTCTCAAAGGGGCAGTATCGTAATGCCGCAGAATCAGGAGTACTAGTAGTGCGCAGCGCGTACGAGTACTCATATTGGACACCACCAGGTAGTAAGTTCCGTTTACCCTTTATCCTATCCTTGTAACCTTTTGTTAATGTTCTTACATAATCTGTGTTCCGTGTTTTCCTTCCGTGGTTCCAACCTTAGGTCCACATCAACAATGCAAGAAGTGGAAACATGCCGTCTTTTTTCTGTTAAGGTTATGAGTTTGGCTAGGTTTTTGAACCTGGTTCACGGAAAAATATATTTCTTTATTATGGAACGGAGGATTTCGCCTTCAATTTGCCGGGGATTCCTAAGGAAATATTCCTGACAAATATCTCGTAGGAAAATTTTCCAATCGGCCACAATATCATACTCTCCGCTTTAAATTTTGTGCATTTGCCATGTCGTGGTTCCACATACATGTTATCTTCATTATTCTTTCAATTTCCAGACATACTCGTAAAAAAAAAGTATTTTTTTTAATGATTTAAAATTCTGCACGATTAAAACTAATATTTTCTTCAAACAGCGCGTTTGTAGTCGAGCGATTTTCATTGGCCGAGCGTTTCGCCATATTTCGGCGATTTACGTAAGCTGTTGGAATACGAAAAAACACATTCACATACCCCCCCCCCAAAAAAAAAAACCCCGGGTCGTTCATTGCATAAGTATCCAAGAATAAGCCATAAGAAAGGCTATTTATGTTAACGGCAATGTCTAGATTTAGCATTTGATAATTTGTTCATGAACGCTAAGAATGTTAATCCCACGCAAAACTTCAATGCTCATCAATGTGATGCAAACTATTTAGTCTGTCTTGTCAGAGATGATTGTCTGTCAATTCTTAATTCTTGTTTTTTACGTTAAAAATGTTTTTTCGTCACTACAGCTGACCATCATAAGTTAGTGATAGATGCGTAAAGCGATTTCTTAACTTGGAAAAAAATTCCCCTAAACTATGATTTTTGCCTATTAACAGAAAATAGAATTGTAATTTTACAACGTCTTTTGTGAGATCTATAAAAGATATAGTGTCAGTGTTTAGTCGTCGTCATCATCATCATAATTAGGATGATGATCTTCATCAGGATCAGGATCCGAAGATTCTATTGTTGGCATTGGTTTTCCGGATATTTTTCTCGTCAGAATTATTTCTAGAAAGACACTGCTTTGATCAAAACGAGCTTCGATGCCCTTTTCTCTCCTCTGCAACCTCTTTCCCACAGAAGAGAAGTTGTGAGCCTGTCTCTGCTTTATCATTATTTTCATGACAAATGCTCGTTTGATCTCCAATCTATGTTTCCCCTTGCCAAACTTTCACAAAAAGCACTAGCAACCACTATCAACAATTTCCCCCCACTCTCTATCTGTGCCTAAATCTAAACGCAGATTCCCTAAACAAAGCTTTTTTCCTAAAACTGCCTTCCTGTTGAACACTGTTCCACTGACCTGCTTCCCGGCCGATTACAATGTGGTAGCCTTCAGATTCAATATAAACAAGTTATTGTTGAACAGTCCCCTTAAATAATCCAATCTGCACCATTAACAATTACTGCACTATCACATTACATTCATTAACCCTTAATCTCGAGTGGTATCCAGGCCTTGATAAGTGGTGGTGACTCCCTTGTAAAAAAATAGACCGGGTACTTACTGGAAGAACCACATGAAGGTTGTCAACATCCTAAGTGAAAGTGATTTTTATTTGTGGAACGAACTGAATTCGAACTTGTTACCCCCAGGTCGTCAGTTTGTGTCATTAACCACTTAAATATCGTCGCATCCCAGTAGTGGACAGTTAAACAAATACTATCAGAATATAATTGTGGGACCATGTGTGCTCCCCGCTTGACAAAAATTGCCGACCTTAATGCTATTTCCATGGTCTTCGCTTTCATCATCTATTCTGGCTATGTCGTCGTCTCTCACATTTGTGGCTGCCGAGGGGTGCACAGTGGCTCACAAGCATAAAAATAAAATAATGCTAGAGAAACATAAAAAAGCACAAAGTCCGACACATTCCGTACATATCGGTTGGGTTCTAGATGTGTGTGTGTGTGTGTGTGTGTGTGTGTGTGTGTGTGACATCGTTGCGGTTAACAATCCTCTAAGTGCTAAGTCTAGGTCTTCTGTTGAGAATGTGATCGTCAGGTGCCGTCAGTTCATCTCAATCTACTCTGAGCCACGACCTGCCTTCAACTTTCCCTAACTGAAAACTATCTTCAACCGTCGCAACCCAAAACTTTCCCAGCAAAACTGTCGTAAACTATCACAAAACTGTCGTAAACTATCACAAAACTGTCGTAAACTATCACAAAACTGTCGTAAACTATCACAAAACTGTCGTAAACTATCACAAAACTGTCGTAAACTATCACAAAACTGTCGTAAACTATCACAAAACTGTCGTAAACTATCACAAAACTGTCGTAAACTATCACAAAACTGTCGTAAACTATCACAAAACTGTCGTAAACTATCACAAAACTGTCGTAAACTATCACAAAACTGTCGTAAACTATCACAAAACTGTCGTAAACTATCACAAAACTGTCGTAAACTATCACAAAACTGTCGTAAACTATCACAAAACTGTCGTAAACTATCACAAAACCGTTTTGCCACTTCTAAAACTGCTAGTAAACTAACTCTAAAATCAATTGACTGCTTTTATCTGCCCTTTTGTTCTCATTACTGCCGCACCTAGATTAACAATCACATTTCAGCTTTCTTTTGTGTGCCCTGGTGAATACCTTCTTTTTCACTGACTTCCCACCAATCCCACTTCCTATATCTTTGTTCTGCTGAAAAACTTAAAAAAATTTACACTTGGGGGAGCAAGACGTCTATAGTATTATATGACAAAGCAGGGTCCTCCTCTCCTTGGACGCCAAGCATTTGTAAACGAGAATCGTATGTCAACCCTGACACCTGCCTCTATACTAACTTGAAAATAAATTTAAATTGTTAAATGATAGAGAATGATCCGAAGACATATAAACCGACCGTTTATTTATGCTGAACGTAAATGTGTATGAATCAGTATGGTTGGTTTCTCCGATTCTTCTAGAATCAATTACTTACATAAGGGACCACATCAAGGTTGCAAACATCCATAAATGAAAGTGATACTATGAAACCGACTGGATATTTGACACAGGTCGTTAGTCCATATCGGTATACACTTCGCAATAGGATACTTTTCGACATGCCCCATTTCCGTACTCAGAGGGTTTCAGAATACATTGTGATGTCATAAGAGATCCCCTTTTTCTCCCATTCTTTCTTTTTTAATTATCATTCCATTCCTCCTACTATTTACCCTCTACTTACATCAGCTGCCCTTCCTTCTACTATTCTCAGAGTTTTAGTATTACGTTTATGAGATAAAACAGCTATTTTTTTTGGCAAGTCAAAAGATTTCAGAATATATTGTGATGTCGTCTCTCTCCTCTCGTCTGCTCTTCCTTCTTTTACTTACGCTGAGCTCAAATGGTCCGCTACAAACCATGGTTTTTGTAAATTGATGTCATCCGAGATGGAGAAGTCTACTTCCTATTGTGTCAACTCCGTAATTGTGTCAATTGGTCTGTCATACATGGAAATACACTAATTATTTCATATTTTTCTTTTATTTTAATCTAAAACTAGCAGGGCTACCTGGCGTTTCCCAGGAGCATGAACAACTAAATAAAAAATGCTAAATAGTGTTAAGTTCCCCACCTCCAGGAGAGAAATTCTATTTTATATGTGAAGAGTGAAAAAACAAATAAACTTAAGATGCCTTCAGAGCGCTTCTGAAAGTACTAAATAAAATTAAGGATGCCTCCAGAGCACTACTAAAACTAAGTTTCTTCTACCACAGTTCTTTGTAGAGAAATGGCAATAGTCAAGAAATAATAAATTCAATTCTAAAAAAAGAAATGCTGGGCTGTATTAATACATGATAACATTAAAATTATGTTTAATTCTTTGATACCATTCGGTGATACAGATAGCCATTTAACTCCTAAAAAATGAATCTTTTTTTTTGTTCTAACTTTTAGATATTATTTTTCTATGGTTCCGCAGATTAAAGAAATGCCAACCTTGTAGGTGTGTAACAACGTGGCAGCAGCAGTAACACTCAACGTATACAAATGGCCTAGCCGTGTGGAAGGTGGCATCAGAGGGAGGAAGAAGGGAAGAAAAACGTGGCCTGAGAACAGAAATAGACGTGTTACACACGTGGCCTGAGAGTGACATGAAAAGACGTGTCCTAAACATGGCCGGACAAAGACAGAGTACCATGTGGCTGATAAGCACATTGGAGTACGAGAGACAAGGTGTTATTCTGGAAGTACCTGTATACAAATGTCTGTTATTTCAACTGAAAAATAGTGAGTCGAATTCTTTCCTTGCCGCTGTTTCCTTGCGACTGTCTGCATACAACGTGTAGGTCCCGAGTGTTGATATGCAAAGACTATGTTACAGGTGTTTTTGTGCATGTATGAAGTCTTAGCTGGAAATACATCCATACAAACACACATACAACTACCCTTTTTCTTTTTTATCTCGGATTGATATTATTGAATGATGTCCTGTTAATGTTATTATAAGAAAATCTACCATCGTCGCGTTCATCTCAATAGAAGAAAGGTAGCATGCTCACTCTATGTTTCCGCTCTATGGAAGCACCTACCAGAGGAGGTTTGAACCATACACTATATAATCACCTTAGGCACATATTTAGACTGTAAATCTTTTCTAATTATCATTATTAGATGGTTGTTTCATCCTTTTGTTAATAAACTGAATTTAGATTATTTATTTCCTGTTTAAGATATTGTAACCAAAAAGAAATTGCATCCGAAAATTGCACACATCTGGGTAGGAGCTCATTCTGCCTCGACTCGACAGTTTAAAATAGACTTCGTAGCCTAGCGAGGAATGTCTTTTTATCTTCCTTGCAACCTCTTTCTCACAGAACAGACGTTGCGAACCTGTCTCTACTTTATCGTTATTTTCATGGCAAATGCTCGTCTGAGCTTCAATCTATGACCCCCTTACAAACTTTCACGAAAAACAGTCATCTAGCTGAAACCACTGTCAATAATTTCCCCCACTCTTTATCTATGCCTAAACCCAAATGTAGATTCCATGAACAAAGCTTCTTTCCTGGAACTGCACGCCCGTGAAACTCTCTTCTGTTTGCCTGCTTTCCAGCTGACTACAATTTGGTAGTCTTCAAGTCCAACGTAAACAAATTCTTGATGAACCGTCCCCTTAAGTAATCCTATTTACCAAATTTCCACTATTAACGATTACTGCGATATTATCCCATTGACTACTGTACACTCAATAACCCTTATCCTCGAATTGCCCCCGAGCCTTGATAGATGGTGACTCCTATGTAAAAAAAATATGTACGATGTCATATCTTGTAAGTTAAAAGGCTCGAAAATATAATAAAATAAAATATTCATTTTCTAGCAAAAATATCCAATCATTAAAAGATCCGTGGATCGTTCGATTAACGCTGGTAGTTCATTAGTTTATACAGTTAGTGCCATGAACTGATTGCGACGATTCTAGGTCATGACGCCATGACGATCCTAATTCTCATATTCTAAATTAGGGATTTCAGTCACGCCGTCTAAAGAGTAAGTGTCCATTTTACAACGAAGGTCCAATAGTGAAGTGAACCATTCCTGGTATACGAAAATAAATAATTAAAATGAAGTAATCTATATAATAAAATTAAACCTATGTGAGCCCGGCTTGCTTCGCGGTATGAATAATCACGTATACAAATTTAATTTTATGAACAAAGAAAGCGAATAATAAAAAAGAAAGAAAAATCATGTATATAATGTATCGTTTTTATGTACAAAGATATAGCTATATTTTCTTAGAGATGCGTTTTTTCTTATCAATTAATGATTTGTTTTATCTTCTTATCGATTAGTTTTGTCTTCTTATCAATAATTGAATAGTTTTGTTTTCTTTTTCTTATCGATCAGTTATGTCTTCTTATCAATTAATTTTGTCTTTTTTCTTATCAATTAGTTTAGTCTTCTTTTCCTCATCAATTAGTTGTATTATCTTTTTCTTAACGAATAATTTTGTGTTCTGCTTCTTATCGATTAGTTTGTCATCTAACTGATAATTCTTTCTTCATTTTCTTATCGATTAGTTTTGTCTCCTTTCTCTTATTGATTACGTTTGTCTCCTTTTTCTTATCAATTAGTTTCGTTTTTATGGTATAGAGGTAATGAATAGGAATTAAATTGCGGAGCGATAACGAAATGGTGACGTCATCAAGTAGATAATCTGCAGTTCTGATCTGGTCTCTATTCCGAAACTTGGTTATATACTTTTATAACGTCTAGTGTTTGCTGTAAAATTAATTTGCTAGTTAATGATTTCATAATATAGAAATATTACACTCTCCCGACGTTTCTGTTTCGTCAATAAAATTAAATACTAGTGTTGGGACGATTAATCGGAACCAGGAATCGGAAAATAAGAACTGTTTTAGGTATCGAAATCGGTATCGAAATGGGTATCGGAATCGGAAAATATTATGCTCGATTCTTTCAATTTTTTTTTCTTGTCAAAGCAAAATTTTCCTTAATGATAAATATTAATTTTAAAATACCCGTAAAACCTAAATCGATAGATCACTCCCTACAAGTGTATTTTTGCATTCGCGAAAATGTATCCACATATTACATGGATGTTTAAAGTAATCCGAAAATTACAAAAAAAAAAGAAGAAATAAAAATAAACAATAAGTAAAATAAAATATATGAATAAATAAATTATTTAGCTATATACTTTTGGACATTTAAAAAGAATCGAAATCGGAATTGGTAATTACATCGGAATCGGGAAAAATATTGGAATCGTTCGATCAGTATTAAATACTGGAGAAAAGTAAGAAGATTTCGCTTTAAAATTAGATAGATAGATAGATTGATTGATTGATGGGTATACCGATAGTAATGTTGAAAATGTTATAGATTGAATCACTGAAAAAAAAACACGAACATTTTCATTAAAAAAAAAGAGCACAAAACCTTTTGTTTGTGACTGCTATTGATGGTAACACGTCCCAGGCTTTACCACCTCTCTTTGAAAAGGAGCTAGTTTATTGTAAATCGTGTAAGCGCCTCAACTGGGGAATGGTGGCAGGACTTCTCAGACTATTTGTTAGAGGGGGTGCCAAGTGCACAGCTTTTTTTTTTTTTAGTGCGCTAGCTTTTTTCTATTTCCAATCTTCTCTGCCTAGTGCCACATCTCTCTGCGATTCAAGGGTAGTTAAAAAAAAAAAAAGAAGATGGTAACACGCTTGGACCACCTCTACCTTTTCTATTGCAATATCCATCCATAATCCATTGTTCAACCGTCTTTACAAATTATACGATGGTCGTTCCAAAATTAAAGTCTTCTTTTTTTTTTTTTTAATCTCCAAAATTGAAGAGCTACGGAAACGGGAGTGATACCATTAAAACGAACAACCTTTTGTGCTTCAGAATTTATTTTTTTCTACATAGTCACTATCATTCTCAATACACATTTGCCAGTAATTTAATGACGCATCTCTGTTTCTGACGCACGTCCATGACGGGTTGCTTTCTTAGAGTTTTTGATGCTTCAGTTCACTCTCAAGAGACAATGGATACCCCTCTAAGGGTAGTTGCGCGTATGATTATAAGTCAAGGGTTGCGCAATCATAAACTACATCTCTCCTGAATCGGCACTGCTTGAGTCCAGTGGCAAGGAGAGGCCCAAGACTGGAAACAATGCCGAGATAAGCAGAGAGCATATGCAACACGTGGAATTCCCAAATGGTCGCCCATTTTAGTACTGACTAGGATCAACGTTGCTTAACTTCGGTGATCTGATGAGAGCCAGTGTGTTAACATGATTATGCTGTATATACTTAGAGCCTTACACCGTCAATATCGGCAACAGAAATACGAAATTTTCAGGTTGTGAATGCATAAGTTAAGTCATTATAACAATGCAATTTGCAATCATCTTTGATCGATTCGTCCGGAATAAAAATAAAAAACCCAGAAGACATTACTTTTGGAACACCCCTTGTATCATCTTTTTTCCTTTCCAATGAATTATTATAACGTCCTACCTTATTTTATTTTAATATTGTGGTCTCTCTCATCAAACCTTATCGTCTACTTCTTTTATAACTTCTTGTCCCACCGTCCATTTGCCATTACTAACAATAACACTTCCCAGTTTATTGATCACATTCATTCATATAACCGCACCAATACCATCGATAATGTGATCAATACAAATTACTTGTGTCATTATTAATGCTTAGTACACAGGTACTTCGATATGCCCTGAAGCTGTATATTTTACTTACTTCCAATAGGAGCAAATTTGCAGATTGAGTGAAATTTATCAGTTGCAATCTGTTTCATTTTTAACACAGGAGTCACTACATATCAAGGCCTGAAGGCCACTCGAAGATAAGGATTAATGAATAAGATTAATAGGTAAGATGGCCGGTGAAACAACAGCGTAGTGATCGATAGTGGTGGAAATTGTTTCAAATTTGATTATTTAAGTGTGTGGCTCAACAGTAATTTGTTTACATTGAACTTGAAGACGACTATGATGCAGTCAGCTGGAAAGTAGATCTGTGATACAGAGTTCTATAGGCAGGCAGTTCCAGTACAGAAGCTTTGTTCATAGAATATTCGTTTAGGTTTAGGCACAGATAGATAGTGGGGAAAATTGTTGACAGAGGTTGTAGTTAGACGAGTGTTCGTTTTGAAAAATTTGCAGGAGCAACTATAGATTGAAGCTCAGTCGAACACTTGCTATGAAAATGATGATTGAGCAGAGATAGACTAGCAACGTCTATACTGTGAAAAAGATTGCAGAGAAGATTTGGTCTTTTCGGGTTATTTAATGCCGAATTCAGTAATTTTGAAAAAAAAATGTTTTTATGCTTCGAGGTCTTTAAATCTTCAAATATTTAACCATGGAGTTTGGTTTGATTTTTTGTAGAAGAATCCTGTCTTTTTTTTTTTTTTTTTTTTTTTTTTTTTTTTACTTTGCAGAACATGATTACGTTTTGCAAAGGAGGAAAACAATAGCATCAATATTTGGTGTATTTTTGGTCAAGAAGCCAGTATCTTCAGACAGCCTGCTCTGATAACATCAAACGCCAGTCAGCGTAATCTAATTCCCCACCTACGAGGCCATGCAGAGAGGAGAAAAGGACATCACTGACTAGGTTTGGAAGCTGGTTTTGAGCCCTATAAAAGCAGGAAGGATGTGCCGAGCAGCCCCCCCCCTCACTAGATGTGGCAGCAGTACTCCATGTTAGGACGTATTTGGCTTTTAATATTTAAAAATATGTGATTTTTACAATGAATTTATTTAACTTCAAAATTTAGCTGAACTTGTGAATTTCCGAATGTCGCCGTGAAAACATTTTTTTATAACTTCTTTTTTTTTTTACGTGTAATTATTATTTTTAAAAATTAACTTTAGGCTTTAATCTTTCAAATACAATCAAAAAGTAGTCGAAAACCTACAAAAAATTATGATAAACCGGCGTCCAAAAACTATGTCCGCCTATCTTATTTCCGCAATTATTGCCTGCACCTAATTTTCTCGATCTGCTGGGCATTTCATTTATTTTCGTTTCGTAAATTTGGTTTATGTAGCCGAGTGTTTTTTTTTAATTAGCTATTTTTCTGTAGCACTTTAATCAATGATCGTCGTCAGAGGTAATTTTGTCAAAGAGATATTTCTAGTGGCTTTATATTGATAATGTACTAATTTGTTTTATGTGTATTATTTAATTTCAATGTTTTTTTTTATTCCTTTGATTGCCTTCGAATAGTGGTTTTAGTTAGGAAATATGAAACGGGAAATTTTGCTTAAAAAATATATGAGCAAAGGTGAGCCTTAGGAATGCCCGACTTGGAGTGTCATCGTGACGCCGAAAGGCTGGTCTTCCTAAGTCGAACCTTGACGAACGAGTCTGCATGAGAATCCACAGTAGAGGCCGCCTTTCTCGACCTCATCTTCGACTACATGGTTGAGGCGCGCCAAATACCACGAGGCTACACGCAGTTCCTCAGAGAATGCTGAGCTGCGCTCAAGAGGCTACCTAGGTCCAGCGACCTTTTGCGGGCTTCGAGAAAGCAACTATATAAGGAATTACTCAGGAGAGAGGGGGGGGGGGCTGCCAACGACCTGCTCATCGAGTGTCTGAGGTTATCGGAGAAGGAGATTTGTTTTTGATTGAGCTGGGCGTCAAGCACGTGAAACAACTCCCAATTCTCCCTGACCTGGCAACTGTCCCGAAACGCGTTGGCCCTCAATGCCATACAATACAGTGCCAAACTAGTGAGTTCGCCTGAGTACCACCGCGGCGGGACCTCAGCACAAGAAACACCGGAGCACGGTTTCTTTGATTGCAGTGAACTCCGTCGGTACTGGACGTATGTCAATGAGGTGAGGGCTTGAATCGACTACAAGCATCGTCCCTGGTCGTGCACAATGCCAGGCCGCCATGGAACAAATGATGTTTCTCGTGATTCTGAACGTAGGTAGAATGGTTGTGTGGATTTCGAGACTGAATGAGAAGCATGGGATTGAATCTTGGGCAGATCAGGATCTGGTCGCGTTCTTCAAACACCAATTGAAGGTCAAGATCAGGACTGGGAAGAAGAGATTACATCCCGCGGCTTTCGAAGGCGATGGATTAAGGTGGCGAGCTTGTGCGTACGAATGGGAGTCAAGTTACAGTATGAGTTCCCTGTCTAGGCATGGTGTGCGCAGCTTCTAGTCTTGCCGGACCCCAGTCTCAGTAAGGTAAGCCTTGTTTCCGTTAGCTAGCCGAGTGAATAGCCCCCTTCTCAATAGAGAACTCCAAGTTGCCTGCCTCTCTTTTTTTTTCGCCTTCAGCTTTTTTTCCCCAAAACTTGCAGTGACTCCCCCCAAAACCCCCATCTTTTATTTTGTCCGAAACTTAGTTTTTCAAACCCATTAGGAATCGAACTGCTTGTCGTCACCAAACTGGAAAACAATGAGCGGTCTGTCATCTAGCGAGGGTTGGGAAAACCCTACTAACAACTTTTTTCTTTTTAGATTCCCCCCCCCTCAACCAATGAAATCTTTTTCTATTCTTGCTGAATTTGTTTATTTGTAAATAAAAAACGATCAACATTTTTTTTATATAATAATAATATAAAAAAATCGATTTGATTTGGGAACAGTAAGTAGGAAATCCTTTGGAGTGATTGCTGCGAGTGAGAACTTTAGCTAGGGATGATACTCCTTAGACAAGTAAACAGGTACAGTGACAAGGATGACTTCAGACCCCACTCCTTATTTTTTAAGTTGGCCTTGTGCGTAATTGTTTATTTCTTTTTGACTTAGTATTTGTAATGTTTTACAGAAAATGATAAAAACCTCATTGATTTAGGAGCAACAGTGATAATCTAGGCCGTTTTCCCAAAGTGAGGCCCTTCCATTACACTACCGTTTGGTTGACCTTTGCGATTATCCCAAATGAGGTTGATTCGGAAACAACATTTTTAAGTGTGGGGTCTGCGTACGCGCTCATCCCGATAATTAAAGAAAGATTAGACATACATCTAAATTTAAACACAAATGAATGAACATCATTTCAAGAAAATCTTAATAAATCATTGTATTCAATATTTGTATTCGATAGAATTAAAACCAACCGAGTGTTATTACGATTACGAAAACAAAATTAAATGTGGATTACAATGTAGACATGCGCACAGGGAGTTCTCGGGCGGCTGAATCTACAAGTGAAAGGCGCCAAAGTTTTAAATTCCGATCTCATTGGACAACATAAAACGAAATAAAAGAAAATATAAATTAACAGCAGAACTGGAGTAAAACCTTTTTTTAATAACAACATTAAACAAAGTCGAGGAACCCGAAAAAGTGGAGATGGAAAATAAAACCCTACAAATAAGCGAACCTAAAAAATATGTATTAAAAATATTTCACACGTACACATGTGTGTGTATTCCCTACATTCCAAAACTTAGTGCAACGAGATGTGTGTTTGTCATGTACATGCAACAAATATATATATATATATATATATATATATATATATATATATATATATATATATATGTGCGTGTGTGTGTGTGTATCAGCCCCTTTAAGAAACGTGTTT
Source organism: Euprymna scolopes (assembly GCF_053919585.1). Lineage (NCBI taxonomy): Eukaryota > Metazoa > Mollusca > Cephalopoda > Sepiida > Sepiolidae > Euprymna > Euprymna scolopes. The sequence goes on from NC_136503.1 coordinate 31,196,960, forward strand.
CTTATTGTTGAGCACTTTCAGTTGTACTAAAGTCGGTCACCTTAGCTAATACGCGCAGATAGTCATATAATGATAAGATCACTCTGACTGACGCTAAAAGCATTTAATAAGAATAAATGTTTAATTTCAAATGTATCTCCCGTGTTTACGGTAGCGTAGTGGTTCGGCTCCTTGCTAATGAAGCCGGACATGATTTCTGTTGCCGGGGGTTCGAATCTCTCGACTGGCGTTAATCGTGACACCCTGCACTGATGATTCCCGAAAGGATGAAACACTAGTGTCTGTAGGTATTTAATAATTATATATAATATATATATATATATATATATATATATATATATATATATATATATATATATATATATATGTATATTATTAGAATAATGGAAATAGTATTCCGACGAAACAAAGATATGAAAAAGGAACAAACCAAGTTATGTGTTCATCAACGTTTTATCTTCATTGCCAGACTTCCTCTGGGTGAATGAAATGAAGAAAACAAAACACCAGTACAAATATTTGAAAATATATTGTAATATGTAATAAAATGTATGACCTTGCTCCATTTCCGAAAAAAGAAAAAAAAAAGTCGTTGGAAATTCAAAAAAGGGGAGTCATAATGTTGTGAAAGAGAGCAAGATCTTTTTCCATCCCTACGAAACTGTACAACCAAAGAGATAAATAGATGCCTTGAAACATCCAGCGTCCGTTATAATTTAAATATAAACGTGTAACTGAAATGTGTGTATTTTTGTTATGCAATAAAAAAAAATACCTTATTCTCTTTCACAACGCTTTGCTCCCCACCTTTTTGAATTTCCAACGTCGTTTTTCGTTTCTATAAATCGATATATTTTTCCTTTTCTTTTTATCCTCATAAAATAAACGTTAGTTTCTAAACGATACTTGTTTTGCGTAAAAATATCCGTATTATAAAAACAGACAGCAATTATTTATGGGACATAAAATTTTTTACAGAATTTGCCCATACAAAACACATGTATGCTTTAAGCAGAAATATTAACTCTTAAATACATTTTAATATTTGAAATATTTAATTTATATGACAAAGAAAGCGGATATATATATACATGGTGACCCCCCAAAACGGGCCCAACTCTAATTAGGCCCCGTTTCTTAGTGTTCTGTCCGAATGAAATGAAACTTTGGTCATAACTAGTTTATTATATTCAAAACATCACATCAAAACACTACAGTCTTTGGCCTTTTTCTCTCCGTTCTACAGCATATGTCTAGATGGCCTCCATTTAGCTTTTTTTTTGGGGGTGGGGTCACCCTGTATGTATATATATATACTATGTCTTGATAAATTATATCTAAAATTTCAAGTGTTTAGACCCAAAATTGGCGGAGGAGTTTGCAAAGAGTCTGCAAAGGTCAACTCTTTCAACTTTAACTTCTTGGCAGCGAAATTTTCGCTCCACATATGATTACAAAGCTTAGTGCATGTATGAATACCTTTTATGTAAAATTTCAAATGTTTAGACCGAAAATAAGTTGAATAGTTTTCTAGAGACTGCAAAGATTAAAGCTTTTGAACTTTGACCCCTTGGCCGCCATATATTCGGCCAAAAACCGATTAAAAAGCTTGGACTACGTCTGAATACACTTTATGTAAAATTTCAAATGTTTAGACCCAAAATTGTCTGAGTAATTTGGTAGAGATCGCAGGGGGGGTCAATGTTTTTAAACTTTGACCCCAATTTTGACCCCTTAACATTTATTGTTTTGGGCTCAAATCAAATTAAAATGTTTCATCCATGTCTAAGTAACGTACATCAAAATAAATTCAAGTGTTTAGACCCAAAATTTGATAGAGCTTTCAAAGGTCAAATCGTTAAACTTTGACTCTTTGACAGCCAAATTTCTGGCCGAAAATCGATTAAAAAGATTTTCCCAAATCTCAATACTCCTTCTGTCAAATCTCGAGTCTGTAAACTGAAAATAAGCAGAGTAGTTTGGTAGGGAAATGTACAGACAGACAGACAGACAGACAGACAGACAATTTCATATATATATATATATTTGAAATTGTTATATTTAGGCAGTATGTTTTCATTCAAGCAAATATTATTAAATGCAACGGAGACATTTTGCTTTATGATTCTTTATTAAAAAATAATAATATTAGCCAACACCGCAATGCAAACCCAATTAATATATTTTATCAAAATCAAATGACACCTAACTTCAGAATCAAAGAAAACAATTAAAAATATCATACGTAGATACTTGACGCCTTTTGACAGTAATTCTAAAATAAAATTTATAATCTACTACAAGCGGTGATTAAAAACAGCTCCTCACCGGCTATAAAAACGTTGGAACAAACCAATATAGTGTATAAATTCAAATGCTCTATGAGAGAATGTAACTCCGAAAGTAACACATACATTGAGCATACAACGACAACGTTGTCCCAGCGAATAACCATGCATCTAAATAATACTTGTGCTATATATATATATATATATATATATATATATATAAACATTTTATATGGGTAAATATGATTTTTTAATTGTATTTCACCCTTTATTTATGCCAATGCCAATTCTTTTTATTTATGAAGATCAATGTACGTTGAATATAACTACAGAGCATATAAAAATAGAAGGCACGACAACTATCTTTTAAATTCCACGATACTATCTATTTTACCATTTACTTCTTTCCACATATCAATGTGCCCACACTTGACGGTATCTGTTTCGTAGCGCAGAAACAATCACATAATTATTATGCTAATTTTAAATATTCCCCACCCAGACTCCTCAGAAAAGTAGTAACCTTTTAACTTTAAAAAGAAAATAGAAATAAATGAGAATGATCACATAGATAAAGTAAACCAGAAGAATATTTGCACCGTGTGCTATGAAATAAGATCCATGCTTGATTTCATAGTAAAGCCATTCGCATTTTTTTATAGTAAAGCTACTCGCATTTTAAAAAGTAAAACTATCCGCATTTTTTTTTTAATAATAAAGCCATTCTCGTTTCGTATTAAAACGAACTTCTTAATAATTAATATTTATGCGAGTAAAATGTATCTTCTTTTCTTTTGTATATTTCTTCTATATCTATTCATTTTGTTTTCTATTCAGCCTAATTTACCTAAAGTATATATATATATATATATATATATATATATATATATATATATATATATATATATGTGTGTGTGTGTGTGTGTGTGTGTGTGTAATCTTGCTCTTCTCTTCTCTTCAAATGAGAAGAATTAAGCTTCGAAATTCTCCCTGTTTCTATCTTTCTCGCCCTCTTCCAACTCTCCTCTACTTCTTCTTCTCTCTCTCTCTCTCTCTCTCTCTCTCTCTCTCTCTATATATATATATATATATATATATATATATATATATATAGAGAGAGAGAGAGAGAGAGAGAGAGAGAACCCAGGTTGCCGATAAAGTCACAGAACGCAAAACATAAAATAACAGACGAACCCATTTTAGTTAGCGGGCATTTTCTTTCTTCTAATTAAAAAGGCGGCAATACGAAACTGTCAACTGATTTTAGATTAGCTCTGAACGATAGTAGTAAGGTCGAGGAGACTCTACAAGTCAAATGTCAAACATTCTGGAATGACACAGTGGGCGTCTGGAAGTGAAAGAAAACCAAGAATGAGACATTTCTTACATTGAGTTAATTTCAATTTGTGAAATAAATGAAATTGTGGAATCTATTCCATAAACCATGAAAAGGATTGTTTGTACAGTATCGCAGGACAGATAGGGAAATATGTGTGGAATGTGTTGTATCTTCCTCGGTTATATCTCAAACTTTATATGGCTTTCCTTCTCTTCTATCTATCTATCTATCTATCTATCTATCTATCTTTCTTTTCTTCTTTCTCTATCTATCATCCTTTACTTATTTCTAACTCATGTATGTCATTTTCATAATAGCTTCAGCCAACTTCAAAGAGAGGGGAAGAAAAAGAGAGATATTCATATATAAGACGATAATCAATAACATTATTAATAATAATAATAATAATAATAATAATAGTAATAATAATAACACTGAAAGGTTAATTATGACAACGAGAGCCACTGCAAAAATCAACAAAACAGAAAACGGAGAGACAAAGGATAAGACAATAAAAGAAACAATGGTAAGGGAAACAACTACACGAAAGATTTATAAGGACAACAAAAGGTGAGAATAACGAAAACATTTGGACATGGATGCGGAAAGGATACGTAAATCGAGAAACTGAATCCCTAATAACTGTAGCAGAAGATAACTCGATAAAAACAACCAAAACAAAAGTTGACAAAACACAAGAAAACAGCAAATATAGACTCTGTGGACAACAAGACCAAACGATAAACCATATACTAAGCGAATGCATCAAACTGGTCTAAAAGGAATACAAGAACAGGCACGACCAAGTGAGGAAGTGCAAACAACTGCATCTCGAACGCACAGACAAATGGTTCAAGCATAAGCCGGCAACAGCACTTGAAAACGAGAATCACAAATTCCTATGGGACATGGACATACAAACAAATAAACCGGATGTTGTAATAATTAACAAGAAAGAAAAGTCCTGTCAAATCGTAGATTTTGCTGTTCCAGCTGACCACAGGGTGAATATCAAAGAAAAGGAGAAACGGAGCAAATACACAGAGCTAGCCAGAGAGCTGAAAGGAACATGGATGATGAAGAAAATCAAAATAATACCTATAATAGTAGGAGCACTAGGAACAAATCCGAAAAAACTTTTAAAAATGAATGGAAGAAATTGGAATCAGAGGAATGACTGGAAAGATACTAGCAATAATGAAAACAGCTGAAATATTAAGGAAACCCTTTGAATGCGGCATATGCGGGGCCAGATAAACTGCTGCAGAGACAAAACATGAAGAAGCGTTACATTGAACCGAGAACATTGAAGCTGAATATCTACACTTCTCTATCCCCTCCCCATTCCCTCCCATTGCCCCATCACCCCTCAAAGAGTGATGCCAAATAGTCTAGAAGGGTCAAGGAGGATGGAAAGACCAAGAAGAGAGCGCTGACCAGACCTCCGCTAGACTAGTGCCGAGAGAACTGGGACCTTGAGGAGGCTTATTGCCACTCAAATTCCAGTGAAGACCAATGGCCGCTGCCAGCGATAAATCAATGGTAGCTCAAATTTATTTGCGAATGTTATCGAAAGAGGCGGAAAGTACTGAAAATCTGGGGAGACTTGTTGTCACTCAGCTTTCAGGGAACACCACAGACTGTTTTCAAGGAGAGATCTTTGATGACCTGTGTAAAAGATCCTTGTGAGCCAATAATAATCTTTCTCTTCTCTTCTCTTCTCTTTTCTTCTCTCTCTCTCTCTCTCTCTCTCTCTCTCTTTCTCTGTATGTAGTTATTTTTTAACGCGATCTCTCCATTGCTCCTCCGTTATTTCTTTCTTTAACTCCTACCTCCCCCTCTATCCCCTATTCTTTCTTTTCTTCTATCTTTCTTTCTTTCTTTCTGAAGTATTCCTTCTTGGGACTTATGAAATAAATATGCCGTGCAAGCTGATTAGACAGTATGTGATCAAATAGCCGAGCGAGTAAACAAGTAATCATTAATTCCTCTCAGCAGAGCCAAACTGTGCAAGGTAATACATGAAAATGAACTTTTAAAAAGTAATTTTCCAGGAACTGACACACTAGCAACACGAAAGATAGGCTAAAGAATGGATTTTATTCGATGCACCTGTAATTAAAATAAGGCTGGCAATAATGGTATTGAATTGTTGACCAAAGCATTATTAGAACACTAGCAGAACCCGTGGAAATTCCACGAAATGAAAAATGTACCCAATCAACAAATATATGTTCATAAATCTGATATTTTTCTGGACAACAAAATTAGTTCTTTGGACAGAAAAATCAATAACATGCAGCAAATATGAGTTGTTTGTTTTTTTTTTTGTTTTTTTTAACATTTTTATGAAAATAGTTCGAATTGTAGTTTAAGTATAGAACTGAGCCAAATTAGATAAATTAATTAATGCTAATAATCTTGCAGCTCTAAAGTGATTGATGTGTTTGTGTTTGGACTATTAATCGGAATCGGATTCGAAAAAAAATCGGAACCTTTTGGAGTATTGGAATCGGAAAAATGTGTATCTATTTTTCGGAGCCAAAACACGATTCTTTATATTGTTTTTATTTGTTTGTTTTTGTTTAAAATTCAATTTTCTCAGGCTCATATTATTGAAAAAAATCTATAGATCACCGCGGCAAGTGTACTTTTACGCTTGCGAACATATATGCACATATTTAATGTATTTTTTACGGTAATTCGACCCCTTCAAAAAAAAAACAAAAACAACAAAAAACAACAACAACAACAACAACAACAAAAAACAAAAATAAAAAACAACAACAACAACAACAACAACTCTATATTTAAAAATGTAATAAGAATCGGAATCTGTATTTGTAATTGTATCGGAATCGGGGACTAAGAACAGAATCGGTAATTGTAACGGTATCGGGAAACATATTGGAGCCGTCCCATCACTAGTATGTATATATGGACGACACCACTTTCACGAGTATCAAAGATTATTCGTGATCTTTTAGCATTAAATGTTCACGATGAATATATAGTCATCATTAACTTCATATCTTTGAATAATCAAAAGCAACATGTCGGTAATTGAATCAACCGAATAAAAACAGATCGAAGACATTTAGCGAGATATTGCATCTTTCTGTTGTTTTAATTATAATGCATAGTATTGCCCATTAATAGTTTTTCTCTTTGCCAGATAATCTACCGAGATTACGCCTTCACAACAGAAGCGATCACCTTGACAACAGACGCTGCTTGTTTGAACTGCTTAAAAAAATGGAGAATTCGGAGTGTTTCCACATGGATGCTTTCATCCGGGTTCAAAGTGGTGAATTCAGAGTTTCTCTTAAGTTATAAATCTGCGATAAAAAATAGTTATGACCAGCCTGGAGACAATTCAAAAATTTATAAGGTGAAGTAAAAATTAAAAAAAAAAAAGAAAAAAAAAAGAAAAAATGATGTTCCCTGCTATATATAGTAATTTTTGAAAATATATATGGCAATTAAGCTACACAGATCTTTCTGCGTTTCATCCTCATGAGGATTTGTCAGGCCATTGCATGGAATCTATGTTACTTCATGTTTTTATATATAAAGATGGTAGTGGGTTTGCTGGTCAACCAATCGAGTTCTTTGTTATTCACACACGCTCATTTATCTTAGCCAATAGGCGAGCGTTATCAGGCAGATGTCTACTTTAAATCTACTAGACATCTTTCTTTGTTCGTTTTTGACGGAGATGGGTTTCTCTTTTCTTTGTGTTGGGAAGTGGTCTAGTTTTTATTTGACTGTTTTTCGCTTTCATTTTAGTTTATACTATTTTATCTATATATTGATTTTTATTTATCATTTTTTCTAAATTTCTTTATTATTATTATTATTATTATTATTATTATTATTGTCGTTATATGTAATTATCGTTGTTTTTTTATTATTTATTTCTGTTTTTTAACGCTTTATTTTCCTAATGTAAACTTTATTTTGTGTGTACATACGTTTTTTATTTCGCTCCTGCAGTTTAATAAATGTTAGAGTTCTTGAAAATTTAGGATAGTTAATTTCCTATTCAAACATAGTCTACACGGTTCGTCTAAGTTTTTGCATGAGCTGGCTTGCTGTACTATTTTCCACTCGACTGTTGACGATTGTCAACTTTCTTTGAGTTCCCAATAAAGGTTCGCTAATGCTATTTTTATTCGGCGTTTTTTGTTTTTGAATGCACTTCTGTAGTCGTAATATCTTCTTTTAAAATCTAGGGAGGTCTTTCCTACGTAATATTTCCTGCTATTCGTGTTTTCTCCAGCAAATGTTGTGACCTGGTAAATGATGCTTCTAGTTATTTATTTTATAGCGGACAGAATGCCTGAGTTCTACAGTTACAATTTTTTAGGTTATTGTAATGTTTTTATTTTCTATTGGGATTTGGGTCAATTCTACCTTAAATAATTATATTTTTGTTCTCTATGTTAGTTTTGTTGTTGTTATATGGGTCACATTTTTATTAGTTTTGTTATTATTTTTTCCGTACTAGTTTCAATTAATATTTTATTATTATGTGTTAAATTATCATTTCTAAGTTTTCAAAACAGCTGTAGGACAGTTTTAAGTTGTTTTTGTTAAATATTTAGTGTAAGGGGTTGGTTACGTGGAAGTGTTTTTCGATACGACTTAGAAATCTTTTGCCGTGTTTAGCTTTTAACATTCGGTTATAGGGCAACGTATAGCAAATTATATTTCTTTTTCGTCTATTTACCTCATTATAATTATTGGTGTCCTGTTGTTTGTATTTGATTTCGATATTAAGGTATCCATTATTTTTAAGAGTTGTGTTGTAGAGGTTGCTATGTCTACGATCAATAGAGTTGGGAATCTGTTTTATAATTGATGAGAGATGGATAAACTTTGGCTTGACGTAAATATATGATTAACTAGGTACGTACAAAATGAATGCCGATGCTCAAAATGAATAAACATTTTGACCCCTCCCTTTACTTCAAAATTCACTAAAAATCAGGAAATTAATCAATTTTAATGAAATGTTTAGTATTTATCAAATAATGATCGCGGAATATAATAAACTAATTATTTTTATTTAAATCTGAGTAGAAATGTATTATTTTGTATAAACAAAAATACCTTTACAAAAGTTATGGTTTTCAGTAGTAAAAAAAATGATTGAATTTATTTTTGCCTTTTTTTTACGCAAATATAGCATCGTGAATTATATCAATTAAAAGAAATATTTAATTTTTAGAGGAACTTTACAATAAAAGCCCCGAAAGTCTGTATTAATGAATTCGAAATAACTCGAAAAAAAAATGAATTTCTCGAACTACCGATGTTATCATTGAATTAAGTATTGTTTATTTAATATTTTCACACAAAAATTATAATCGCAAAAAATATTTCTAATTTTTTTTAAATACAAATTTCGAATAATTTTTATATGTAAGATTTTAATATTTTCCGTGCTTAAATGAATGTGAAACTTTCGGTGAAACATAATTTTTATATAATATTGAAAAATAATTTTAAAAAATTTGAAAACAGGAATATAGAATAATAATTAAATTAAAAAATGCAAAAATTATACAAACATTCAGGATAGGAATGTACGGATTAAAGTCTGGGGATAAAAAAGAAAACTAATACCCCCTTCCTCGCTTTTAATCACATGACGTCATTTTCACAGTCTTTCAACTAGCTGAAATTTTGGGCTTCTGTATATTCCATGTTTACAAAACTTTTGTTTGTTGCGCTTTTTTGAATGGCAGAATCACTCAGCTTTTGGGCTAATTAAACTATTTTTTTGTACAAACAAGGTGTTTTTTTAAATTTAATTAAATATCTTAGACTTTACTAATTATCTATGAACTAGACCCAGAAAACTAACATTTATCTTTTAAAGGATTTTTACAATGAATTTATTTAACTTTAAAATTTAGATGAATTGGTTAGCTCGCCGCGCCGTGAATATATATATATATATATATATATATATATATATATATATATATATATATATATATATACACACAGAAGTACCCGCCGTTGACTTGGTCATAAAAGTGTCTTCAAAAATGGACTCTGATTTATGAAAGTACGAAAGATTATGAAAGGGGTGTAAACAACATCTATACATATATATATATATATATATATATATATATATATATATATATATATATATATACACACACACAGAAGTACCCGTCGTTGACTGGGTTATAAAAGTGTCTTCAAAAATGGACTCTAGCAAAGTAACCCCTTCAAACGATCATTATGGGTCAGTAGTGGGAATCTTTATTGACACAAACGTATGAACACTAATTAGGGTTCCCCATTATAAGTGACCCACCACACAGGGCGCCACCTCAGTTAGTTTGAGTGTGCAATGTAACCCGTAAACACCTCCCCCATAGTTGGGTTATTATGGCAAGTTCGGTAGCTCCACATTAAACGGTGTGAGCTTACATAGGGTTTCTATGCTCCCACCCCGTTGGTGAGGGTGAGCGGTGTAACTCGTCAAAACCTTCCTTCATTCCATGGTGGATTATCCTGCAATATTTAGTAACAGTACGATGTGAGCGTATACAAGGTTTTCAGTTATAAGTGACCTCCTTGGGGCCCCGCTCCTGTTGTTAGAGGTGAACAGTTTAACCCTTCAAAATTTTCCCCTCCCCATGCTGGGTTACCCTACCAAATTTGGTAGCTCTGCATGAAACAGAATAATAATAATAATAATAATAATAATAATAATAATAACAAACCAACTCCGGACAAGAACAACCATACCATAAATAAAAATACTAATAACGAACAAGATAAATGCAACTATAGACACCGCACACTTTGCCCAGTTCAAAATAAATGTCTAACAAAAAGCGTAGTTTATCAGGCAACAATATTTGCGAAAGAAAACCCGAATAACAAGAAATATTACGTAGGCATGACTTCCTTAGATTTCAAAACCCGATACTATGACCACAAAAATTCATTCAATAATAAAAAACACCGCACAAAAACAACACTAGCGAATAAATACTATGAACTCAAAGAAAGCGGACATTCGCCGGTAGTCGAATGGAAAATAATAAGACAAGCTACCACGTGTAGGCATTTAGACGACCCATGTAAATTATGCCTTCATGAAAAATTTGTTATCCTGTACTTTAAAGAACCCCAAAATCTATTAAACTGTAGAAGAGAAATAGCAAATAACTGTGTTCACAAAATAAAATTTACTCTAGGATAGCGATACAAAATAGTTTTAAAACTAACAAAAACAATAGAAAATAAACAAATAAATAAATTAAATAAACATGAATATACATAAACGATCACACATATATGTATGCATATATATGTGTATATATGTGCATATATGTATGTACACATATGTGTATTTATATATATAAAAAAGGAAAAAAAAGAAAAAAAGAAAATGTCTACCTTAAACCACTAAACTAGTTTTAAAACAGATCCTTTGTTCGATAAAATGCATGCCCATTGGCTGATAGGAAGGGACGCGGTGGATACTAGAAAGCTGATTGGCTAACTAAAATCCCCAACAGAAGAGGACCATATAAAAATGATAAACAACCACAGAATTCGCGCATAAGCCTGACGAATCCTAGAGTGGATGAAACGCCGAATATTCAGTGTAGCTTAATCGCCATATATATTTTACAAATTACTAACTAGCTCTACCTACGTATTGAACACTTTTGAAGTAAATACTTAAAGTTTACGCATAAATCTATACTTTCGTATATTAATTTTATGTAAGTAAATGAAGTAGTTATATATATATATATATATATATATATATATATATATATATATATATATGAGAGAGAGAGAGATTCTATGTCAAGGCTGTTTAGAGTTTGTTTTTCATATTAAGGGTTTTTATTTTATTGAGTCGGTCGCTGAGTTTTTAATGTAGGATTTGCTGATGATGCCTAACAATAAAGTTAACAGTTTTGTATTGTTCGTGCTATTTTATGTGTGGTGCTGCCAATGCCTGAGATAATTGGGCGAATTGGTGTGGTGCTCTATGTAGGCAGGCCAATTTTTATTATTGTTTATTAATTTCTTATACATTTTGTTGAACTTAGTTTCTATTTGTATTGTACCGGAATTAGTTTCTTCGTATGTATTTTTATCTTGCAAGAGTTGAAATATTTTATTCTTGTACTCTGTTGTTTCCATAATTACAACACCGCCATCTTTGTCTGCAGGTGTGATAATGATTTTATCGTCGTTAGCCATATGCGATAATGCGTCTATGTGACGTTTCGGTAAGACGGTATCTATGGTTTGAGTGGCAGTCGCGGATATAATGCCTTGGATACACTCGCATATATATATATATATATATATATATATATATATATATATATATATATATATATATATTATCCTCGCACAAAGACAACAGAGTGATTAAGAGTATACACTAACTGCCCTAAAACATAGCTGAAAATCCACGTGAAAGGTGAAAAAGCCGGGGGAAAAAGAAACGCAAGTCGTGGAACAAAAATCACAGTGGATCCGTGTATAAGCTTAAGAATAAAGAAGTTGGTCAAATTTCTGTACCCACGATAACACGAAGTAATTGGACAATGATCAACCAGTACGACTGGAAATCCAACACATTGTAAAAGATGCCCTAGATATCTCCAGACTCAAGTTCTGATAGCCCTTCTATAACTCAAAAAAATAAAGAATTTCGACTCAATTGAGATATGGAGTGAAGAATGGAGAAACAGTACTCCTGAAATAGAAGGCATCGTTGAAGATCCAACTTTGCGCCTCCCAGGTTTTGCTGCAAATAGTAGGAAGCAGTGAGTAGCCGCAAACCGAATCAGAACAAGACACTGCAGGACTGCAGTAAACAAACGGGTGGAGACTCTCCAATCTGCCCAAATCGCAAGGCAAGCCTCGCATGACATAAACCACTTCATCCTATATTGTCTAGTCATCCGAATGGAAGGAAGCTATGCGACAACCCGTCTATCTGAATACAATTTCTCAGACTGGCTAAAAAAAAAAAAAAAAACGCGGTATAGAGGTCTAACCCATACGACACTACTACCACTATTGCCGATATACCTATCTATGTAATAATACGCTAAAGCACTTCATGTCCGTGCGTACGTTATCACCTTCCATCTACATTTAAAACAACGTGAGATCTTCCGATTAACAAAGATGGCGAGTGTTAGTTAATTTGATGTCGTTAAGGTAAAATTCTGAGTGTAATTTTACAATGATTTGCCTCAAAATGAAATGATGTCGACTGAACAAGTACAATTTTAAATGAACATACGTTGAAAAAGTTATATTGAGTTTATCGATTAGAAAAACATTTAACTGCTGATTATTTTTTACGGTAATAAGACGGAGAATATTTATTGCTTAAAAAAAAATTAAATTTCTACAATTTTTAAAAAAAAAAGCTAAAGAAAAAAGAAAAGACATATTTGTTTTATTCATTTAAAGAATATTTAGTTGCCAATGACAATTATTTTTTACGGAAGATAAAAAAGATTCATATTATCGACAATTTTGGAAATTGTATGATTTCAAAAGATATATTATTACCTGAAGTAAATTATAGAAACTGACGTAGAAAGCACCGTGGAATTTTCACGGGTCCCGCTAGTGTATATACGTATCTGATCAGATATCGTGTGTGCGTGTATGTATGTGTGTTTGTACGCCTATATGTATGCACGTGTGCGTGTATGTATGTATGTATGTATGTATGCATGTATGTGTGTGTGTCTGTCGTATGTGTGCGTGTATGTATGTGTTTGTATGTGTATGTATATGTGTATGTATATGTGCGTGTGTGTGCTTGTATGTATGTGTTTATGTGTGTGTATGTATGTGTGCGTGTATGCATGTGTGTGTGCGTGTATGTAGTGCGTGCATGTATGTATTTGTGTTTATGTATTTGTGTATGCGTGTATGTATGTGCATGTGCGTGTGTGTATGTGTGTATACGCGTATATATGTGCGTGTGTGTATGTATATGTGTGCGTGCATGTGTATGTATATGTGCGTGTATATATATGTGTGTATATGTATGGAGGTGTGTGGTCATGTGGTCAAGGTCTGGTGTGGACGTGTGTTAAAAGCACACAGATGTCTTAGCGTCATACTCTGCTTCTCCTAGACAAATCAACCCCACGTGCACGTCGTGAACACTGCCACGCAGACGGGGCTCTGATGAACAGCGAGCGTCCTGTGCCGTACAACTGGACCTCCACTGCCTTGTGGGTCAAGGTTCTTTTAACCAAAGGCTAAGGGTGATGTAACCCTGACAGAAACCTCCAGAGGAGCTTAGGCCCTGTCAGCTGCGGCATACATGATCCACCAGCGTGTGGAGTATGCTCTGGTGCCCAGTAACCAAAGTCGATCAAATGGCATGGTGACTCCTGTAAGCCGTGGTCAAGGTAACCTCTCTAGGAGAAGGAAAACCTTGATATAAAACCTGCGGCGACTGCTGCTTCCAATGATGTTTACTTGCTCTCCTTTTTGGTTCAATGTGGCAGTTGTTTAGAGAGTGGGATTGTCTCGGTGCAAAGTCTTTCCTCGCTAGAAAAAGCTTCAAGTACAGGCATTACTTGATATGCAATGGAATACACATTTTGCAATCAGTGTGTATCTCGATAACAAAAAGGTTGCCTTTAGCCTAAAATGGCAAACGGACATTCAATGAGGACTGATGCAGATATGGGCGTCAATGACAATAAGGGCTCTGGAACTTCCAGGGTCTGGCTTGGTAGGTGTTCTGGGCACCACAGTTTGGACCCGGTCATCAGTGAATGTGAAGGACTATAGAAAGTTCATAGAAGTGACCGTCTGGCACGTGCTGCTAGTTGCGTCCATGTTTGCATCATTCGAGCCAGAGATATATTAAGTAATGGCAATACTCGAGAACGAGTTGCTGCCACTATGAATGATTTGTAGAATTTAAAATAAAATGGATTTATTGATCGTTTATTTAAAATAGTTAATTAAAAACAAAAATGCAATGGAACTAGTAAGGTTTAAAAGTCCTAGTAAAATAATTTAGTTAGAAAATATGTGATGTGTTAGCTTGCCTTATATATATATACTAGCCTGGGTACCCGACGTTGTCCAGATGTTTTGAGGTGTGTGTTGAGCAAAAAAAAAAAAAAAATAGTGGTAGTGAGCAGGCAGGCTCGAACCTACACTGCGGATGAGGAAAAAAATGTGACGTCTTTGCCGTTGCGTCCATCGCCAAACCGGAAGTCACGAAGGTTTAAATTAAGCCCAGTCAATCGAAAAGAGGGGATGACTTTCGAAAATATCGGCGAAAAAAGCGACCTCTCCTTGTAGAAAAGTGCCCAGTTGAGGGTGAAGGAAATAATGTGTGTAGCCAATTTTTCGATATTTGTCGTCCAAAGGGTCAACCTTCAAAATGACACCGATTTTGTGAAAATCCGTCGCCTCTGTCAAAGTTTTAGACAGACATACATACATGATGACAGCAACTCGTCCTCGAGTATTGCCATTACTTAATATATCTCTGGCTCAAATGACGCAAACATGAGTGCAACTAGCAGCACGTGCCAGACGGTCACCTCTATGAACCTTCCATAGTCCAGCACATTCACTGATGACCGGGTCCTAGCTGTGGTGCCCTGAACCTACCAGGCTGATCGGTTAACGTTATTTCAGTTGGAAATACGAGCCGGCGTTCTAAGTCAAATGCAACGCGCCAATCTGTGCAGCCATCTAACAATGACGATCTCCGCCTATTTCTACATGAAGATTTGGAATTATTTCCTTCTTTAACGAAGTGAATCGCTCTACTAGTATATATATCTATATCTATCTATATATCTATAAAAGTGAACGTGTCTGTCTGTCTGTCTGTCTGTCTGTGTACATTTCCCTACGCAATAACTCTGTCAATTTTTAGTCCATAGACTCGAAATTTGAAATACCGGGTACTGAGATTTGGGAAAATCGATGTGACGGGTGTCAGCCAGAAATTTGGCTGTTAAGGGGTCAAATTTCAACGATTTGACCTTTAAGAACTCTACCAAACTCCTCCGACAATTTTGGGTCTAGACACTTGAAATTTTAGATATAGGTTCCTTGAACCTGGATCTAACTTAATAAAGTGATTTGAGTCCGAAACTATAAATTTTAAGGGGTCATAATAGGGGTCAAAGTTTTAAAAAATTAACCATTTTGTTTGTTTTTTTGCTTTTTATTGTACAGCATACACCTCCAAACACCCGAGCAACGCCGGGCACCCCTGCTAGTATATATATATATATATATATATATATATATATATGTATCGAGATAAAATAGTTCAAATGTAGCAAAAAATATTTGAAAGATTATGACAATTGAAATATTAGAAAGAAGTTATGATGGAGAAACAAGTTAAATAGATAAATGCACATTATTACATATCCGAAATGGATTCACGTATTAAGCACAAAGAAGAACTTACGAAGGTAATTAATGATTAACAGTTGTTTTAATTGTTTTACCTTAAAATTCCTGGTTTCGTGTATGTCGCAATATCGGACCCAGATTTCCATTATCTCTTATTCAGTAACATTGATAGTGTTTATCTTCTACATTCCTGAGATATAAAGTACGCTATCACACCCATGAAGACCGTGCAGTAACAACAAAAATGAGACACAGCTGAACAGTGGGAATTAAACACACAGAGAAAAGGGATATATTGTATGCAGCACCGTAGGCTAAAAGCAAATAAAGAAAAAAGCAAAAAAAAAAAAAAAAAAAAAAAAAAACCGCATATCAAATTTCCATTTAAATTTTCCTTAAGTACGAACTATGAAAATTTGAAGATAGATTCCTTTCCAAATTTATATTATTATAAAACTCTGTGGATCGCCCGGCCATGTTTGAAAAAAAAAAGGTGACAGGTGAATTTACTATGATATTATTAAATACCTACAGACACTAGTGTTTCATCCTTTCGGGAATCATCAGTGCAGAGTGTCATGATTGACATCAGTCGATAGATTCGAACCCGGCAACAGAAGCTATCGCTGGCTTCATTAGCTAAGACCTAATCCATTCGGCTACCGCTCACCGCGAGAAATATTCTTGAAATTTAAACATTTATTTAAAAAATGCTTTTTAACGTCTGTCAGAGTGATCTAATCATTATATGATGATCTGGCATAAGAGCTAAATTGGCCGACTTTTTATTTCAACTGAAAGTGCTCAACGATAAGAAACGAGTTTATTAAAGTGGCTGACATAATTATTTACTATAACAATTATTATGTGATTATTAAAAATTCAGAAAGTCAAACTTATATATATATATATATATATATATATATATATATATATATATATATAAGTTTGACTTCTAGCACTTTCGACCTCTTTCAGTAATCGTTCCAAATCATTTTGCGTTATCCGACAGCCGTTTCTCATTGATTTCTCTCTGATATCGAACATTGGTCTACTTTGAGATTTGGATGGCAAGGTGGCAGTACTCTCCGCATCATTTCCGTGGAGATCTGGTTAGTTCTCTCCCTTTTCAGTCATTTTTCATCCTCTTTGGCACTTCTCGACTATTTTATATGATATCAACCGAATCTGATGTCATCACATCGCAGATTTGTTATAATTATTTCAGCTGTCACATTTTCTATCTGTTGTTATTTCCGAATTTATGCTGATAGGCAAGTCATAATAAGTGACATACCACCATCTTTTCTCAGAACCTCAGTACTTTCTGCAAGATTCTGGCGGTTTCCAACAACGAAATTTTATGAAGCACCCCAACATTGCAAGAGATCCCAATTTTTTTTTAATCCACTTGTCAAACACCTTTGTCACACTTCCCAAGGCTCCCATCACAAGAGGTAGAATTTCTGCTTTTTTGAACTTCCGCAATCTTTTTATCTTTCTTTTCAAGGTTCGGTAGTACTTTTCGACCTTCTCTTTTTATTTTTCCTCCGCATTCACATCAGCTGATACTATTATATCAATGACTATTGCCTTATGTTTCTTTTTTTCTAAGGAAAATAAATCTGGTGTTCTTGTTTCAATCAATTTATTATTATTATTATTATTATTATTATTATTATTATTATTATTATTATTATTATTATTATTATTATCATCATCATAATAATTATCATAATATTATTGGCTCACAAGGTGCTTTCACACAGGTTTCAGAGACCTTTCCCTGAAAACAGCCTGTGGTGTTTACTGGAAGCTGAGTGACAAGTTTTCCCAAGTTTCCAGTACTCTCCACTCCTTTCGATAACATTTGGAAATAAATTTGCATTTATTATTATTATTATTATTATTATTATTATTATTATTATTGTTTAGTAGTAGTAGTAGTAGTAGTAGTAGTAGTAGTAGTATTCCATAAGAAAATAGTATTTGAGCGTTAAAATCAACTTATTTAAAAAACATACTATTACTACAACAACGACTATTATTATTATTATTATTATTATTATTATTATTATTATTATTATTATTATATTTAAACTGCCTTTTTATTTTATTATCATCCGTAATTATTAAGATTAAGCTTTCTTTCTTTCCTCATAAAATTAAATTTACATGCATGATTATTCTTTCTGTTTTGTTATTATTATTATTATTATTATTATTATTATTATTATTATTATCAGTTATTATTAAGATAAACCTTTTCGTTGTTGTTGCGGTTGTTGTTGTGGTTGTTGTTGTAGATTTTGTAATGGTAGTGGTGGTTTGAACCGCTTTTTTTCTTTCAATTTCATTCTATTGTTCTCCTTTTGTAGTTGTTTTGAAAAGCAATTGTAAATTGTCTTTTCCATTCTTTCTGTTTGTAATTTAATTTACACAAGATGACCGGACACCCAACGAATGGTGAAGGATATCGGTGAATATGAAAAAGGGACAACAATGTCGGCCATAATTAATGAAATCCTATATTTTTAGCAAACGTGCGTACACCTAAATACTTCAATTATAACATTATATATTTACATTTGGCGTCTATTGCCAGTCTCGTGTAGAGTGAGTGCGTGGGCGCTGTGATTACTAAACAATACATCTGAAGAGGATTCGACATTATAGGATGAAAGGATGGCAAAGTTTATTCATACTAAGTAATTACTTTCTTATCCCAAGACTTAAGACAACGAAAAATAACTGATAGTACCGGTTTCGGTTTTGATTTCATGTAATACGTATATAAATAAATGTTACGCTGTTATTTTTCATGTTTTTTCTTAATAATTGAGCACACACACACACACACACACACACACACACACACACACACACACACACACACACACACACACACACACACACACACGCACATACACACACACATAGTAAGTTATAATATATATATATATATATATATATATATATATATGCCAATTAAGCTACACAGAATATTCGGGCTTCATTTTTGTGAGAATTCGTCAGGCATAAGAGTTTCATTCTCGTGAAAATTCGTCAGGCATAAGCACGACGAATTCTCACGAGAATGAGACGCGGAATATTCTGTGTAGCTTAATTGCCATATATATTTTTATAACTTACTACCTAGCTCTACCTATGTATTGAGCACTGTTTAAGTAAATACTAAAAATTTGCGGATAAATTATATTTCCGTGGTCATATATATATATATATATATATATATATATATATTATATATATATATATGTATGTATATATATATATATATATATATATATATATATATATATATATAAAGAATAAACAGGTTGTCTTCTATGACGTGTCTTTCTTTTTTCGACATTATATTGTCATGCATTTTCTTCTTTCTAAGCAAAGAATTTCTTATGTTTTTTTTAGGAGTATATACACGAAAAGATTTGGTATTGTCATAAATGATAACAAGAGATTGCTTCGGTATAACGAAACGGATCTGTAAAAAGTGTACCGCAATTTTAATTCGCTCGAGGACATGAAAAAATATATTTAGATCTTCATATGTGACTATACTGTTATTCTTTTACATATCCTCTGTTGTTATGTTTAACATACATTGAGCTTCTAAGCAAAAAGGATTGGTAAGAGTGAAATATAATTAAAAGAAAACATATTTTACCAAATACACACACACACACACACACACACACACACACACACACACATATATATATATATATATCATTACTTAATGCTTACTGGACATTATTCTCGGATGTCCAAGGTTTCTCTATAGAAGAGTTTGTTCGGGCAAGCTGATACGAGAATACTTTTCATTACAACTAAACTCTAACTAAATATTAAAAATAAAATAGTATTAGCGACCCAAACAAGATCTTATTGTTTCTAACCAACATTGGCTTTTACGAGAAATGGTGCACCTTTCCCAAGTGATATCACCTTAAGTAATAGCACGAAGCTGAATACTTCACCGGACAATATGGTATTTCGTTCTGGAATCCAGTAAGACGAAAAAAAAACAAAAAAAAACAAGGTATGCTATAACATATTTAAACGTTGAATTGAAGAGAGGAAAATTATGTTTTCAACTTCTTTACTACGCAGTGTTTGAAAGATAAAGAGAACTTTAAATGAATATTTGAATATCTATGTATCTCATACAGAAATCAAGTTATCCTCAGGAAGAGGAGCCCCTTCCTTTCTGAGAACTTTAAAGTAAAATGCAACAAAAAATGAAGGCATAGTTAGACATAATTTAGACACAATGTCGGCTGTTAATATGGGAAAAGAGAAACTCTAGATTAAAAAAACAAAAAACAAAAAACAAAAGGATAGAACTAATGATGCCTAGTATTAGAACAGATACTGCACTTTGATTTTAGCCAAATCACATAAACGTTAACGACAAAATAACACGCTTGAAATGCGTCGTCATTTGTATAATATTGTAAATTTTTCGAGTTTGCGTTTTAAGAAATGCCAAACGTTTAAAGATCGATCATACTATGAAACTGCAGTAAAGTTTCAAACTAAATATGATTTATAAACGTAAACCGTTTGTATTTCAATTTTAAATAATGCTTTTATCACAGATACTCAATCTAACTAATTCACTTAACGCGCGGACATTCAAAGAAACCACCATTGACGAAAAACACGCGGACTCTATTTTCATTGCTATTTTTTCGTTTTAACACGATGCGACGAAGAAAAAAGAAGAAAATATTCTGAAGAAGGCGTCCAAAGAATTTTGATTTAATATATATATATATATATAGAGAGAGAGAGAGAGAGAGAGAACTATCCAAATCACGATATATATATATATATATATATATATATATATATATATATATATATATATATATATATATATATATTTAAATAAGGGGGTACTCACCAACAATGTGTATTTTTTAACATTATTTTATTATTCCGTGTATTGGTTTTTCATTGAGAATTATGTTTGGATCATTGTAATAATGTTTTTAAATCATTGAACACACACACACACACACACACACACACACACACACACACACACACACACACACACACACACACACACACACACACTACCCTAAAGGAAAAGAAAAAAAAACACAAGCAGAAAGAGAGAGTGAGAGAGAGAAACACAACACAGGAGTGACCACAGCCGAGGTCGGCCACCTCGCCACAGCCCAATAAAACAGTAATAAAAATTGAACATTCCAATGAATAGTAGACACACGTTTCCACCCATTGGAAACACTTCAAATGAACTACGAAAATGCTATTTTTTACATCTTCAAAACATTTGAAAATAATTTCTGAAGAGGACGCTTCACAGAACGTCTGAAACGCGTTAAAAAGGATTTCAATGATTTAAAAACATTATTACAATGATCTAAACATAATTTTCAATGAAAATCCAAGACACGGAATAATAAAATAATGTTAAGAAATACACATTGTTGGTGACTAGCCCCTTATTTAAATATACATCTTTCTTTCGCTGGATTTCTTAACCCATTTTATATATATATATATATATATATATATATATATATATATATATATATATATATATATATATATATATCGTGATTTAGAGAGAGAGAAAGAGAGAGAACTATCCAAATCACGATATATATATATATATATATATATATATATATATATATATATATCATGATTTGGATAGTTCTCTCTCTCTCATATATATATATTTATATATATATATATATGTATATATATATATAGAGAGAGAGAGAAAGAAGCTATTCAAATCACGAGAAAGATCAACAAAGGTATCATCCCCTTGAAAAGCCAGATCAAAAGCACAAGCGTGAGGCTATAAAATTCTCTTCACCCACAAAGTTTCCTGGCTTTTACTTTCAATTCTTCCCAGCCATGAAGTTGATTTTGAAAAGAAACGCGTTTCTCAGTTGATTTCCGAAGTCACCTCGTTGTTGGAGGACTAACCTGAGGTTTTATAAAAAACAAAAAGGAAAAAGGTCTCTAGAGCTGCATTAAACGATGGGGGGAATGTAAGAGAAAGACTAATAACTGTGCCAAGTTTCATTGCTCTACTGCTATGGGAAGTGGGTCAGGGGCATTACTTATTGCACGTCCCTAAGAAAATAACAAAGTTAATACAAAACAGATCTCATACACAGAGATCTTAGTTTCCAACTTGATATCATGTGGTGACCGCACTCACTTTTCCAAATAAATAAAAGACACCCCCCACACACACACCCTACCCTAAAGAAAAAGAAAACACAAGCAGAAAGAGAGAGTGAGAGAGAGAAACACAACACAGGAGTGACCACAGCCGAGGTCGGCCGCTCTTTACGTAATGTACTTGCAATAACCTTTATCCCTGAGTGGCTTCCGGGCCTTGATAAGTGGTGATCACTGTGTAAAAAAAAAAGCCTGTTCAACACGTATGGATAGTGATATCTCGAAAACGTATGGGAAATGCTTTTGGATCTAAACATCTAACGACCCGTTTTTCGAAATAGCACTACCCATATATATCAACAGACCCACTAAAGCCAGTCTGTGACCTTTAACAAATATATCTGGTTCATTGTACGGGTTGCCAGGAGCTGGGAAAAACATAGCATTTTTTACCCAGAATTATTGTAAGACTGAAACTACTCGCCCATGCAAAACAATCAATGATATTCTGTATATCATTCTGCGATGAAGCTACAAAATCAATGTCGTTTGCATAAAATAAGTCTCAGGCAACAGTGGAGTATGACCTTGACGAGATCTTCGAACGTAGTAAATTATACAGTCGACCCGATCTGCGAAATCGAAGATGCACACTTTTGTCAAGGTTATTGAAGGCCAACGATAGACTTACAGCAACATAGACAGAGAACAAAGCACGTGCAGGTATATCACACTGTTGAACGCCATTGTCGTCTGCAACGAGTTTAGAAAGGAATTTAAAACGTGTTTTAATATTGTCATGCAGCCGATAAAGGAGTCTAACAAAACAAGGAGGACATCCCATTTAACTGAATATCTTCCATAGCGCACCTCGATTAACTGCATCGAATGCTTTCGTCAGATCAACAAAAACCTGGTATAGGTTTAAACGATATTCAATAAAGTTTTTTCTTGCTTACGACGGGCCATAACTATCATAGCAGTGGTGCACCTACTTTTTGTAAAGTCACACTGACTTTGAATAAGCACAAAAGGACAGGCGATTCAATGGAATTCTGGTAATTACATTTCATCTCTCATTCAAAAGAGATGCCTCGACGGTTGTTGCATTCGTTTTATACGATCAGATCATAATGGAGTCACGCCAATCTTGGTAAACACGTCGTAAAACCAGACGTTTTCAACTAACCCTTTAATTTGCACTGCATTTCCACTACAGCGAAGGTCCAATATACGTATACCATATGAATCAGGTGTTCTATATGTCAACTGCCGTATATCCTTCTCCATTTCCTTGAGGGCAGAAACAGAATCCACGTCAGACGTCTGAGAGAAGCTATCTATCACATTAGTATTAACTACCAACGGATTAATGAACAGATCAGTATAATGCGATGCACATTTACCCATAATTGGATCCCTAACTGACTTCGTAGCATCCTTGAATTTTAATGGGATTACAAAGAGTAGAATGCCTTAAACCATAGACTGTCTTCATCAGGTCATACATTGCTTTATTGTCCTTAACATCAACAGCATGCTGAATATCACGAACATTTACTCTTCATCCTTTTAAATTTTCTAAGTAAAACTGTTCGACAGACTTCAGATCCTGAGCTGACAAGCCGCTATCAATCTGCTTTTGATGAAGTTCGTGTTTCTTTTTGCAGCGATTGTGCCGTGTGAGCATTATTGTCAGCAGCCGAGTCTTGATGCTCTCTCTTTGTCATCCCGATAGCATCTATATCCGTTTCTTGAACAGACTTATTAAAACATTCCCACGTACCATCAAACGATATCTGTTCACGCTTATTCTGTAGGTCTAGATCAGTTTTTTTTTTATTATTCAGCTTTTCAACATTAATTCTACAAGGGCATTTGATGTGATTGAATCACCCCCTCGATCTAATTACAAACCTCATGTGCTAATCTGTTTCGTATTCAGAATTTCGTTTTGACTCGAACCTTGCAGACGTCCTGCAGGTCGCGTCTACAAGTAATGACGTAATCTATCAAATACCATTGCTTGGATCGTGGATGCATTCATATGTTATTATTATATTATGACTTCAGGTGAAAAGATGTCTTAGTTATTAAATCTAGTTCCGAAAATATTTACAGTAAACGCAACCCATTCTTGTTCATACTCACAACTCAATAACGTCCGAGTGGACGCCATGTTTTATAGTTCCTACCCACTTTCGTATTGAAATCCGGATTATAATCAGCTAACGGTCACTCCTAACTTCCGGCGTGGCTGCTACCTTTCCGGTGACAAGACAAATCAGTTGATTCACTTTTCTCTCTCACGCCTATATCACCTCATGCGCAGATACTTTTGTTTTTATTACATTTTTCTGATAATTCTTTTTTTTATTTATTTAATAATTATTGAAAAGTGTTATCATCCTCATTTTAATTAAGAATTATTGAAATTAGTTTTATTTTATTAAGAATTATTGAAAACACATTTTGCGCTCTTTTTTTAAAGACATTATTGAAAGCACTTCAAAAATATCTTTTAAAACTATTTTGGAATATTAGATACATATATTAGATACATTAGATACATTTTTATGATATTACATTTCTGGACTCGTGGCGCAATGGTTAGAGTACTTAGAAAAATCAATTGTGAAAGTGATATTCTGTTGAAGGTTCAATTCTCAGTGTGGGCGACCGAAAATACAATTGCGAATTTCTTATTACTCTATCCAGTCATGGCTGATAGAATGAGAGCATGCTACATCCGGGAAGTAAATAAAGGGTCCGTTTGAAATTCCGTCCAAATTCTCGAGTTCAACAGAAGCATTCCTGAGTTCGACAAGATACACCTGAAAAAGGTCGGAGGTTTTGTTATTTTGATTTCAATAATTTTATTTTTTATTTTGATTTCAATAATTTTATTTTTTTATAATTTTATAAACATATATTTATTATATAAATTCAAATAAAATACTTTTATTTTAAAAATAAAAAATTATACTGTTATAATTTCAGAAACTTATTTTTTTTCATAAAATTTTAAATAAAATAAAACATTTATTTTTTTAAACATTTTGTTATTAAAGTACAAATAAAGAGTAATTGCATTATTTATTTGTATATAATTTTGTTAATTTTTATTGTATATTTACCAATAATGTCATTTTCTTATATTTTATTTCAATAAATCGCTTCACAATAGAAATACTGAAGAACAATAAAAGTGAAGAAACTGATTTGCTTTGTCACCGCTTCCGGTAGCAGTGACGCCAGAAGTTAAGAAGTATGCTAGCTGAATATAACCGAAATCCCTCAGTCAGACAATTTTATCAACTTGCGGATCAGTCAGGTTAATTCTTTAAAGATTTTCATAAAGGATCATATTAGCTCATGTAAGCTGTTCAATATAGGGGTATTAACAGAAATAATAATAAGGTTAATGCTCATATTTAGACCACAAGAAAAATTCTCGAGTTTAGAAACAACTAATTTCTTAAAAGGAAATCCTACGCCGTAGTCGTGCCGTACTTTTCCCGGTTTTTCGATCCATATTCAGAGTCCTCCTCTACACGGTTACCTTCTTCCAACAATTTCGTCTCTGGCAAAGTTTCTATATCAATAGTGAAATATAACAGTTATTGCCCAACAAGTTCTTCTGGAGTAGAAGGCTTTCTTACATCTAGGGATCTCTACAATGAAAGGGTGGGATTTAGCTGCTTGTCGGATCTGTCGGGGGTATTTACGTCGAGGGGGTACAAGTGCTTACAGTTCGTCAGAGCATTCACCGTTAAAATACTTGTAGAACAGGCAGAGGGATGCAACATTTCGTCGATGGGACAGAGGCTGAAGCTTAGATGACAGTTCAGGGCCTATCAGGTTGGCGACTCTCTTTTGAACCTTGTCCAGGAGCGAGAGACTAGTAGCAGATGCACCAGCCCAAATATGACAACAATACTCCATACATGGGCGAATGGTGGCCTTATAGAGGTACAGGATACTTTCGGGCGTTAGTAGCTTTCTAGTACGGTAGAGAGAATCTTTTTTTTTTTTACATGGGGGTCACCACTTATCAAGGCCCGAAGGCCACTCAGGGATAAGGGTTATTGTGTGTTATGAGACAGTATTGTAGTAATCATTAGTATTGGGGGTTTTAATAGAGTGTCTTACTTAAGGGGGCGGTTTGTCAGGAGTTTGTTTATGTTGGACTTGAAGACGTCCAAGTTGTAGTCAGGTGGGAAACAGGCAAGCGACAGAAAGTTCCACTAGCGTGCAGTTGTAAGAAAGAAGCTTTGCTCATGGAATCTACGTTTGGATTTAGGCACAGACAAAGAGTGGGGGAAATTATTGACAGTAGTTTCAGATTGGCGAGGGGGGACGAGGGATTGGAGCTCAGACGAGCACCTGCCATGGAAATAACGATAAAACAAAGACAGGCTCGCAACGTCTCTTCTGTGGGAGAGAGGTCGCAGGGAAGAGAAAACGGCATCCCCCACTAAACCACGAAGTCTATTTTGTACTATGTCAAGGCAGGATAGGCTGTTTTTAGCAGCTCCTGCCCAGATGTGGCAGCAGTACCCCATCCTTGGAAGTACTTGGCTTTTATACAGATAGAGAATTGCATTGGTAGTGAGATATCTTCTGGAGTGGTAGAAGGATCCTACCATTTTCCCAGCGTCCCTGGCAACAGATTTGATGTACGTATTCCATTTCAGATCAGGAGTAAAGGTCAAACCCAGAAGCTTGTCAAAACATGAAGCCTCCCCAAGACGAGAGCCATCCATTTCAATTGATTCCAGATGGGGATCAGAGCGTTGATGATATAAAGATAGGAGTTTGGTTTTGGATGCATTAAAAGTAACCAGCCACTTCCTTCCCCACTGTACCACGCGCTCAAAATCAGAGGAGAGAGAATCTGAGAGAACTTTGTCATTTATGGCCTTTGATGTGTTGCCATAGATGGTCGTGATGTCAACGAATGATTTAAATGTGTTTTAGGAGATCATTGATGTAGATCAGGAAGAGAGTTGGGCCCAGGATGGACCCCTGGGGGACTCCAGCATTAATACTGTGGGCCTCTGATTTCTGCCCATCAACCACTACTCTTATGAACCTATCAGATAGAAATGATTTAATGATTAAGAAAACATTTCGAGTAATACCGTAGCTGGAAATCTTGTGAAGTAGTCCCTTATGCCATACTTATAGAAGGCCTTCGATATGTCAAGAGCAATTGCCCTGGAAAGGAAACCTTTGTCAAGAGATTCACTAATCCCATGAGATATAACCGTTAGCACATCTGCTGTAGATCTTGCAGAACGGAAACCATATTGCATGTCACTAAGAAGGTTGTTTCTGTTGAGGTGGTTGACTACTTCTTTATTTAATATGGATTCCAACAACTTACTCATGACACACAGGAGACTTATTGATCTGTACTGAGAGGGAGATGACTTTTCACCTGAATTCTTAAATACAGGGCATACTGATGAGGTTTTCCAGGGTGTTGGAAAGCACGTCTTAAGGCAACGTTTAAACAGTTTTGTAAGTATGGGGGCAAGTTCTGGTTTGAGCTTTTTCAGCACTATAACTGGAATGCCATCAGGGCGAGTTGCTTTACTGGAATCAAGGTTCTTGATTAGCTTGGCGACCTCACGCACAGATTTTTGTATGTTGCATAGCGTGTTGTCTGTTATAGGAGAAAATACAGGGAGTTGATGGTCATTGTCGCATAGGGTCTTCGCAGCGGTCCTGGCAATACTCTCAATGTAATTGTTCCAACTCATGTTTCCTGTGAACGTTAGGTAGAGGAGTTTAAAAGGTTGTATCGCTGTAGTTTCTTAAGTGTAAATTCACTGAAACTCCAGTGTTTATCAAAAAGTGCTCAATAACAAGCAAAGCATTGTTATAGTATGTTTAGTTATTTATGCAGACATTATTGGCTATTTATGTGCATGTATATTTCTGTTGCGGTTTCTTTAGAAACGCAACGCCAGAGATGGTAGAGAAAATAAGTTGGAAGTCAGAGAGAGTTGAAAAGGAGACTCTCTTTTGAGCGACCCCCTTTCTTTTATTCTTTCGTCCATTCTCTCTCTTTTTATACACCCCTCTTTATTATATTTACATTGTTTTCTGTTTCTTTTCAAATGACAGAATAATTTTGTATAAAAGAATTATTATTTAAAATCTGGTTTGATCGCAGTGCAACTATAAAGAATTCACAACAGAAACATGTATGCAAATATTAGCAATTAATATGCGTATAAATAAACAAACTATATATATATATATATATATATATATATATATGACATTTTTTAGGTTTATAGGTATGACATTTTTTAAATTAAATATGGTGGCATAAGATGGCGTCTCCACATGCGCTTTGATGTTTTTTTGGGTAGAGTACCTACAGACACTGCAATAAGGAAGTGTTATTTTTTTTATTATGTTTTTGCGAAGTTCTAATATTTCTATTTCCTTTTAACATTTTTTCTTCATAAAATTATTTTTTCATTCCAAGCGGAAAATAAATCAAATAAAAAATTTCCAACTGTTTTCAGAGGAATATACATTTGGCTATGATGAATTGTTTAGTCGACTTCCGCTATCCAACGAAACACGTGTAAGATGTACTTCATAAAGATATGAATAAAATATCAGTGATAAATACATCTTATGATTCTGATATGATTACTAACGATATATATTTTACACACACACACACACACACACACACACACACACACACACACACACACACACACACACACATATATATATATACATACATACATACATACAAATTTCATACATACGATGAGACTGTGGTTAAAATGCTTATTAATATCTCCATCATATACACATTATTAATATTATCTATATCTATATATTATTACGCTTGTCACTTCCACCGTTACTATCCTGGGCACCCCTTAAAAGGAAAATGGAATATTCCAAATGGCTAATTAATATGTGAAATAATAAAACAAAAAAGTATGTTTTAAAACCCTAGCAAGATTTCTTTTATCCAATCAGAATTGCTTACCAATCAAATCTAAAAACAAACAAACAAACAAACAAAAACAGAAAAAATGGCGGTATTACCTGTCTGTTCAAAGGGGTTAAGTTCCTATGTACGTATTAATGTTTATTCATAAAAAATATAGGAAAAAGAAACTCAAATTCTTTGTAGGAGGATTCTATTGTGTAAATTTTAAATGAACTTAGTAGATTCTTTTTAAAATTTCAAATTATTATTTGGTTGTAAATAAAATTAAATTAGAAGAAAAAATCATTTCTATGTTACTGCGCAATCTTTTTTTATAGTATTTAGAAATTATTTTTTCCTTTTTTTTTATACATTTGTATATTTTAAGGCTTTATCTATAATTATTATTATTTATTTTTGGATAAGAGTTTTGACAATCTGTTCAATTTTTACAGTATCTTTTGTTTATTAAATTACTAAGTGAAAAAATTTCCCCTAGATAAAAAGCCTGACGCGGACTGATTAACAGAATTTGAAAGTTTAAATACTGCATGATCTCTTAAATTAAATTCTTAGGTGAAAGTATAACATATTTACAAATAACCTTCCCCCTCCCCATGTTAAGAATGGTTTTCTAAATAACGATTTCAGTGCAGTAACATTGATGCATAAGTAACATCTTTTATATTTCGAACTATTTACTCAAGAATCAAATTTGATAGAATATTTTTTTAAATTCGTAATGATATAGTTTTTTTTCAGTTTTTACCTATTTCATATAATCAAATTATAACAAAAGTCTTTTTTCTTGTTTCAAACTATTCAATCAAGTAAAAATTCCATTTTCACTCGATTAGTAAAGTAAAAAAAAAAACTCCCGTTGATTATGGAACTAACTTTTAATTAACATTTAAAAATTTTTATGCACGCATTAACGTTTATTCATAAAAACTTATAGAAAAAATATAGAGAAAAAAAACTCCAATTATTTCTAGAAGAATTCTCGGTACTGGTCGCGGTAAGAGTTCCCTGCCGAACACCCTAAAAAAAAAAATGATTTCTCCCGCGCAGCCGCAAAGGACATGTTTTAGTTGCCATAGTAACAACACTTTTTATCGACATCGTTTTACTGTTTATGAATATTGAAATAAAAGACATTACTTATCTCACTTTTAATCACTTTTATCGACTTTTTAAAACTTTTTTTTTACTCTTTTTAAATGACAACGTTAATGTTTATGAATATTGAAATAAAACATTACTACACATTTATTAATATCTTTTTTTTTCTTTACTGTTTATGTGTCAATTTTATCGACTTTTTCTTTTCTTATATTGAATACTGAAATAAAAGACATTACTACACATTTATTAATAATATCTTTTTTTTTTTTTTACTGTTTTACTGTTTGTGTCACTTTTATCGACTTTTTCTTTTATGAAACTTATCGGCGGTTCTTGAAATTTACTTACCACAAAACTTGTCGGCGGTTCTTGAAATTTACTTACCACAAAATGATGATAAAATAATAAATTTACTTACGTGTTAAGAATGGCTTTTTAAATAATAACGTTATTTCAGCACGGATCAATAAAAAATAAATAAAATAACGTTATTATTTAAAAAGCCATTCTTAACACGGGGAGGGTGTTTTGTACCTATTCTCTACTTTAACCTTACAATTGAATAAAAAAAACATTAAACTTTAAGCTTAGAAATACGATTTAAAATATAGCGCGGAAAGTGCACTAGCACCCATTTTCTTATTAATAAATGTTTAGTAATTATTTTTCTTTTAATATTCATAAACAGTAAAAACGTCGTCATTTAAAAAGAAAATGCTATTTAAAAAAGAAAATAACATTGATTAAACGTAAGTAAATTTATTATTCTATCATCATTTTGTGGTGAGTAAATTTCAAGAACCGCCGACAAGTTTTGTTGTAAGTAAATTTCAAGAACCGCCGATAAGTTTCATAAAAGAAAAAGTCGATAAAAGTGACACAAACAGTAAAACAGTAAAAAAAAAAGATATTATTAATAAATGTGTAGTAATGTCTTTTATTTCAATATTCAATATAAGAAAAGAAAAAGTCGATAAAATTGACACATAAACAGTAAAAAAAAAAGTCGATAAAATTGACACATAAACAGTAAAGAAAAAAAAAAGATATTAATAAATGTGTAGCAATGTTTTATTTCAATATTCATAAACATTAACGTTGTCATTTAAAAAGAGTAAAAAAAAAAGTTTTAAAAAGTCGATAAAAGTGATTAAAAGTGAGATATTATTAATAAATGTGTAGTAATGTCTTTTATTTCAATATTCATAAACAGTAAAACAATGTCGATAAAAAGTGTTGTTACTATGGCAACTAAAACATGTCCTTTGCGGCTGCGCGGGAGAAATCATTGTTTTTTGAGGGTGTTCGGCAGGGAACTCTTACCGCGACCAGTACCGAATTCTCTTGTGTAAATTTTAAATGGACGTAATAGATTCTTTTTAAAATTATAATTTTTATGGATTTGTAAATAAAATTAATTTAAAAGAAAAAATCATTTGTATGTTACTGCGCTATTTTTTTTATAGTATCTACAAGTTATTTTTTCGGTACTTGTGCACTTTCGACACCGTGCTGAAATAAAAACGTTATTTCATAAGCCATTCTTAACATGGGGAGGTGAGGGTGTTTTGTAACTATTCTGTGCTTCCAACTAACAATCTAAATAAAAAAGATATCGTGAAACTTGAATTTAACCCGAAAAAAAAAACATTTAAAAATAGCACGGTGGCAAAAGTGCACAAGCGACTTTCTTCTTTTTTATACATTTGTATATTTTAAGATTTTCTGTATAATTTTTTTATTTAATCTATTTTTGGTTAAGAGTTTTCACAATGCAGGTAATTATGTAGAGAAGGGACCGTACAAGTTGTTTTATTATTCAATTCAATTTTTACGGTATCTTTTGTTGGTACTAGTCCACTTATTGATCCGTGCTGAAATAATAACGTTATTATTTAAAAAGCCATTCTTAATATGGGGAGGGGAGGATGTTTTGTACCTATTCTGTAACTTTAACCTTAAAATTTAATAAAACAGATGTCATAAAATTTTATTTAAACTTGAAAATACTATTTGAGGTACTAGTGCACTTACTGATCCGCGCTATTTTTTTAAATCGTATTTCCAAATTTAATTAAAGTTTTATGATATGTTTTTTTATTCAATTGTAAGGTTGAAGTATAGAATAGGCGCAAAACACCCTCCCCTCCCAATGTTAAGAATGGCTTTTTAAATAATAACGTTATTATTTACGTCCGGTTCACTCTCTACACTAGTTCCGGTTAAAGTATAGAATAGGTACACCCCCCATGTTAAGAATAGCTTTTTAAATAATAACGTTATTATTTAAGCACGGATCAATAAGTGCACTAGTACCCTATTCGAAAAATAGCGCGGATCAATAAGTGCACTAGTACCCTTTTGTTTATTAAATTGCAAGGTGAAACTACAGATTAGTTAAAAAAAAAAAACTCCCATGTTACAAAAACACAAAAAAACAAGAAAAAAAAATCTCCCATGACACAATTTCACTCCTTCATGTTTTTTTTGTCTGAACGCGGCGAAAGATTCTGTGTTTCGCATGTCTGGATAGACAAGTGAACGATTGCTTAACTTTAAACTTTAATCTTTAATCATAGCCAGAAATTGACAGTTTAAATACTACAAAATCTCCTTGAAATGGCGAATGCCAACAATATATAAACAATGATATTGGTCAAAAGTTATTTTTCAAAATAAACAATATAAACAAAACTTTAAAAAAAAAAACACTTCGTTTATTTTAAATAATATAATTAGAACTTTTTTTTATTATTATTTTGGATCAACAATAGGAAACTTTTTCCCTAATAACCGATCATTTAGCATTCGTTTAGTGAAAATTGAATCATGTGATTACTTATAAACGATTTAAATTAAAATTTAATGAAACAATGTGTTCTCTTCTTTTTTTAATTTGTTAAAAAAATTAATTACTTAATTTTGTTTTATAATAGATTATTCCAGCAAAAAGACGATTGTGGATCACGTATTTACCTTCAGTGAAATAAAAGAAAATATATGTACTTTCACATATTTATTCTCATTAAAGAATGACATGTACACAAAAGCATTTGTGAACGATAGTTGTTTAAAATTATGTTTATATCGTTTAAAATTAAAAAAAAGTTTATGGTAAGTTTTTACTTAGCTTCCACCTTAACGTTTTCCTTTGAAATAACGACTTTTGTAGGTTCTCGGATATGCTGAAAACGAATATCACATTTAAATGTAGTAGTTTTCCAGATATTAAGCAATATATAATTTATTATGTGTAAAGTACTGACCATAGTTGTACGCGCAAGCGCGCATATTTTTAGCGTACAATTATGGCCACCACTTTTAACATAAATTATATTGCTTGATATCGGGGAAACTACTTATTTGCGGAAAAGTTAAATGCGATATTCGTTTTCAGCATACCCGAAAACCTGAGATGTTATCATTTTAAAGGAAAATGTTGAGGTATAAACCAAGTCAAAAATTACCGTTTTAACTTATAAAAAGTTCTATTTATATTGTTTAAAATTAAAAATGTTTATATTGTTTAATAGTATAAAAAATCTATTTGTAGTTAAAATTTAAAGAAAAGTTCTGTATGTATTGCTTACAATAAATAAAAAGTGTTTATTCTAAAAAAAAAAAAGCTGTAAGTTCTGCTTATTTTAAACTGTTAGCCTACCGATATCATTGTTTAATTATTGTCGGCATAGTAACATAACGGTGATTAGGAAATTAGGTTCCTTTAATGTGATAAAGGGATCGAGAGTATTTTGCCACCTAATATCCAGTCTGATAAATAATAATAATAAAAAAATATTTGTTTATTGGGCGGACTTTTAGGAAATTGACTCCCACCTCTAAATTCCACAATTTACTTTTTCTTCTTATTTTCACATTAATTTTATCGATTACGAACTTAACTTTCAGATCAAAAAACAAGCAAACATGTTTATGACTTCTATCGTCAGGAACCAGTTTTTAACCATAACGTTTTACTAAATTGAACACGTTCTTTGTGACCACCGAGAAAAATATTGCGACTCGATGAGATTAACGCGAAAAAAAAAAGTGTAAATTATAGAATTTAGAGGTGGGGTTCAATTTCCTAAACGCCTGCCGTTTGTGTGACTTTAATAACGGACTCGTAATAAATATTTACTTCCAATGTTTTTTTTTTAGTTTAACTTATTTCAAATTGATATAAATTATTACATGCCATGTTGAAATTAGTATAGTTCCAAAGCATTTCAGGTGAAAACATTATTACCTACTGAGGGTCTTTTTGTTGATTAAGGATCTTTTAAACTTACGCATTTCAGGTGAAAACATTATTACTTACTGAGGGTCTTTTTGTTGATTAAGGATCTTTTAAACTTACGCATTTCAGGTGAAAACATTATTACCTACTGAGGGTCTTTTTGTTGATTAAGGATCTTTTAAACTTACGCATTTCAGGTGAAAAAATTATTACCTACTGAGGGTCTTTTTGTTGATTAAGGATCTTTTAAACTTACGCATTTCAGGTGAAAACATTATTACCTACTGTTGAAATTAATACACATTCCAACACATTTTAGATGAAAACATCATTACTTACTAAAGAGTCATGTCAAAATAAGTAAAATCATAGGATGGCTTTGTTAATTATGGATTATTTAAACCCACGCATTTCAGGTGAAAACATTATTATCCACTTATATGTTATGTTGTAATTAGTACACATTCCAACGCATTTCAAGTAAAAACATTATTACCTGCTAAAATTTTATGTCAAAATGAATAAAATCATATAGTGTTTTTGTCGATAAAGGATAGTTTAAATTTCCGCATTTCGGGTGAAAACATTATTACCTACTTGCATGACATGTTGAAATTAATCCAGATTCAAACGCATTTCAGATGAAAACATTATTACCCGCTTAAGTGCCATGTCGAAATATTTACAATCATAGAGCGCTTTTGTTGATTAGGGATCTTCTAAACCTACGCATTCCAGACGAAAATATTCCCCACTTACATGTCATGTTGAAATAGGAAAAATCATAAGGTGATTTTGTTGATTAGCGTTCTTTTATACCTGCGCATTTCAGGTGAAAACTATATTATCTACTTGCATAATATGTTGAAATTATTACAAAGAAATTAGTACAAAGCAGTTTTCTGTAAATATGGAAAAGCCACACATATTCCTTACACACACGTGCAACCTAAGATGTCCTGCAACTTAGCAACTTAGAGTCACCAGAACTTACATAAAATCGACCTGACTTAATATCACGTATGTATAGTAATTGTCTGTATTTTTGAGATGAGGTGTTTTCATTGATTGAGATTGTCGGACTGACTTCCTCATCTTGGTTGTTATTGTCACAACGTTTCGGCCGTTTTGCCCTCCGGCCTTCGTCAGGTGTTTTGTATCGAACTGGGGAACCGTTTGTTAGGAGTCTCGAACCCAACCCTTTATTATTAGTAGTAACATTCAAAACAGAGAATCAGCAACTATTTCCCAAAGTCTAGCTGGAGTCCGAACACGGTACCCCCGTAATAATAATAAAGGGTTGGGTTCGAGACTGCTAACAAACGGTTCCCCAGTTCGATACAAAACACCTGACGAAGGCCGGAGGGCAAAACGGCCGAAACGTTGTGACAATAATAACCAAAATGAGGAAGTAAGTCCGACAATCTCAATCACGGATGTATCATGCACATCTAGCTGAACTTTTGAAAGACATTAAAGAAAGATATGTAATGGGAATTCTATTTGCAAATGTTTATGTTATTGAATTAAAAAAAAAAGGGGGGGGGCTATCACACTGCTACTTGATTATAATGCTGCGAGATCAGGATAAGATCAGAAAATTCATCAAATTGATGCAATTGTCAGCAGAGATACCAGGACCTGGAGATCCCAAGGTTCGTGATTTAGTTAAGTCTTTAATGGTACATGGTTCAATCTCATTGTAATTGTTCGATTATGCGATTAGAAGTTTCTTACTGATGTGTGTATTTAAAAATTTTCAACTATCGTGGAATTTCCACGGGTTCAGCTAGTTATTATTATTATTATTTTTATTATTATCATTATTATTATTTGGCTCACATGGAGCTTTCACACAGGTCATCATAGATCTGATTGAAAACCTGTGGTGTTCCCTGGAAACTGAGTGACAACAAGTCTCCTCAGACGTCCAGCACTATCCACCTCCTTCGATAGCATTTGCAAATAAATTTTCGCTATCGCAACAGCCTCTCACCATTGATTTCTCGCTGGCAGCGGCCATTGGTCTGTACTGGAATTTGAGTTGCACTAAGCCTCCCCAAGCTTGGATGGGTTTGTCCGTCTGTATGTCCATGTCTCATAGGATTTTGTCGTTCTCGTTTTCGAGTACTGTTGCGGGCGTATGCTTGTACCATAAATGCAGTTGTTTGCACAATTCCCAGTGTACTGCCCTCCCCACTTGGTCGTGCCTGTTTTTGTATTCCTTTTGGGCCAGTTTTCTGTATTCACGTACTATATGGTTTATCGTTTCGTCTCTTTGTCTACAGAGTCTGCATTTGCTGTTTTCTTGTGTTTTATCGATCTTTGCTTTGATATGGTTGGTTCTTATCGAATC
Source organism: Euprymna scolopes (assembly GCF_053919585.1). Lineage (NCBI taxonomy): Eukaryota > Metazoa > Mollusca > Cephalopoda > Sepiida > Sepiolidae > Euprymna > Euprymna scolopes. The sequence continues at coordinate 31,233,908 of NC_136503.1, forward strand.
GGTGCTAATGCAGAAAGTGATCCGCGCTATTTTTAAAAATCGTATTTCCACGTTTTATTAAAGTTTTATGATATGTTGTTTTTATTCAATTGTAAGGTTAAAGTACAGAATAGGTACAAAACACCCTCCCCATGTTAAGAATGGCTTTTAAAATAATACCGTTATTATTTCAGCACAGATCACTCTCTGCATGTGTCCGAGTTATCTTGTGCTGCAGTTATTAGGGATTCAATTTCTCAGTTTACATGTCCTTTTTGCATCCATGTCCAAGTGTTTTCGTTATTCTCATCTTTTGTCATTCTTATGGATTTTCCGTGTAGTTGTTTCTCTTCCCATTTTTCTTTTCTTGTTTAGTCATTCGTCTCTCTGTTTTTCTGTTGTTGTTGTTGTTGTTGTTATTATTATTATTATTATTATTAATAATAATAATAATATTTTTATCGTCCAACACATTTGTTTCAGTTTCTAAACATTTATTATATATAATGAAAGCAACTGCGTCTTGCTTCCTGTCGGTTGAGATGAACGCTAATGCGTTACAAATTTAAAGAATAACAAAGTACAACATTATTCTTCCACAAACGGTAAAAATAATTGACGTGAACTTTTGCAAGGAATGAACGCGTCCCAAAAAATTAATTTCCAGTTTTTCTAACGTCTTTCATTTTTATTTTGCTACATTTTTGTGATCAAGAGCGGACGGCCGCTTGAAATATGAAAATAAAATATTAAATAAAAAAACAACATCGTTTTCATGCTTCATAAAACCTTCGTCACCTTGAAATTACTATTTTAGAGGCATACGTAAATATCTTAACATTATATACACAGACATGACAGAAAAGAATAGACACTCATAGAACCAGTCTATTTCAATAAGCATATAATATATAGAAGAAAATTAAAAAATAAATGGTCACAAATTTAATAACTAATACTTGCTTGATATTCACATTGCTGTTTTTATTGCTAGGACCCTCTTAGATATGGAATTGATCAGTTGAAGAATATCTTCTTGAGGAATTTCTTGCAATGCCTGATGAAATACTTCTAAAAGTTTAGGCTTACAAGATGGCTTCCTTTCTTTCTGCGAAGGTTCCGGTCTAATATGCTCCAAAAGTTTTCAATTGGGTTCATATCCAGGGACAAGTCAGTCCATGGAAGTTTATTAATCCCATTTTGGCTCAACCAATGTTGTGTCACCTTAGCATAAACAGGGAGTTAACTTGGTGCATTTTACCACTTGAGAATATTGGTAGGAGTCCTTCATGTAATATTGAAACATATTTAGCAAAATTGATGTTTGCTTCACACTCCACCAGGTCTGAGCGAACGTCACTGCACCCCATGCTATAATCGATAACCCCCCATGTTTCCGCATTGACTGCAGTTTTTTTAAGTTAAACTTTTGCTGAGGGAGCCTCCATACTCATACCCTTCCACTGTCGAGAAATAATTAAAATTGTGACTCATCAGAGAAAATGACATTGTTTCACAAGCCTAATATTTTCTGCGCTTGATATTGGCAAGACAAAGAAGAGGTTTCCTTCTCGCAGTTCCACCATAGTAGCCTACTCGTGAAGGTACCTGGCAGCTGTTCTGGGACTGATACCAGCTTGTTTTGCAATATCAGAGGCTCTGCACTGAGGATTCTCGTCAACATTTTTTGGAATAATATGCAAGGTTCTTTCAGAGCGGCCGGGGCGACCTGGATAAGGTTTTGCGCACTCTTTGTCCTCTCGTGTGAATTGTACGATCACTCTATTAACACTAATAATACATGGGTATTGAAAAATTTCTGCTATTTTGCGTTTACTAAGATCACCTTCATGTTGACCTATGATT
>NC_136503.1:31245752-31273252 GCF_053919585.1 Euprymna scolopes
CAAATTTTTAGATTAGGTCCACCTCTACAATTTTCTTTTAAATAACGACTTTTAAAAGTTTTCGACTATGCTGAATACGGAAATCGCATTGAAATTTTGAAGAAATAAGTAGTTATCGAGATATTAAAAATTTGTTTAATGCACTGTAATCTCTGGCAGCCATCTTTTTTACACGCTTGCGCGCGTCATAAACAAATCTACGCGCTTAACAAATACGGCAGCCAAAGAATACAATGCATAAAACAACTATTTATATCTCGATAACTACTTATTTCTACAAAATTTCAATGCGATTTCTGTATTCAGCATAATCGGAAACCTTTAAAAGTCGTCATTTAAAAGAAAATTGTGGAGGTGGATCTCATCTAAAAAAATACCAAAAAAAACCATAAAACTTTAATTAAAGTTTGAAATACGATTTAAAAAAATAGCGCGGATCAGTAAGTGCATTAGCACCCATTAATCGACTAACGTGACCTTACAATTAAATAAAAAAAACATATCATAAAACTTTAATTAAACTTGGAAATACGATTTAAAAATAGCGGGGATCAGTAAGTTCATTAGCACCAGAAATTGTTAGGTGAAATACAGAAAAGTTTCTACCAAGAAAACTATTTTTTTTTTTTTTTGCTATCCTTACCAAGGGGAGGGAATGGTGTTTTGTCACTATTCTGTGCTTTCAACTAACAATTTATTAAAAAAAACAAAAGGAAAATTTTCACATTAGGTCCACATCCACAATTTTTAACATGGGTAGGTTGGCGGATGTTTATTCTGAAAGCCGTTCTTAACATGGGGAGAATGGTGGTATTTATTCCAAAAGCCGTTTTTAAAAGACGAAAGACAGGTAAAAGGTTAAAACATGTGGTTAGGCATAGGTGTTGTTTATTCCGAAAGCCGTTCTTAATATGGGGAGGTTGGGAGTGTTTATTCATGGCCGTCAGTGAATTATAGTGCATACTACAGGTCTTTATATCTCGAAAACTAATTGCCTCTGAAAATTTTAAATGAGATTTTCAAAGTCAGCATAGTCGATAATTGTGGAGGTGGACCTAATGTAAAAAAATACCCTCCCCCCAAAAAGATATTGTGAAATTAAAATTTAAGCGCGGTACTGAAAATAAAATTAGACAGAAAAATACACCTTTGGGTTTGTACTTGCACAAAGACTTGAAAAAGTTGTCAACAAAAACAAATATATAACAAGTAAATATTTTTAAAGGCAAGATAAGTTACTTTTCTACTTAATTGGATAATTTTTAGTGTTTTTATTGGGTTTGTACTACTGTACATATAGATTCGAAAAAGTTGTCAAAAATAAATGTATAACATATTATCAAAAGCCAAGATATGTTACTTTATTACCAAAATGGATAATTTCTTTGTTTTTTTTGTAATGTAAAATGTTTATTCGGCTCAAAAAAAAAAAAAAAAAAAAAAAAAAAAGAAAAAACAGCGTTTACTGCTATACTTGAAAATAACAAATAGCGGCATTTTTTCCATCATATTTTCCCTTTGGCAGTGGTTTCAACCATTTGTTTGATTAAAAATTCGATAATATGCGTAAACGCTTACTTTCTTAAGTGGTCCTATGATTTTGACCAGAACTAATATATATATATATATATATATATATATATATATATGGATATAGATATATATGGATATGGATATAGATATATATGGATATGGATATAGATATATATGGATATGGATATATATATATATATGGATATGGATATAGATATATATATATATGGATATGGATATATATATATATATATATATGGATATGGATATATATATATGGATATGGATATATACATATATATATGGATATGGATATATTCATATCTATCTATCTATCTATCTATCTATATATATATATATATCTATATATATACATCTATATATATACCTATATAGATATATATATCTCTATATATATATCTATATATTATATATCTCTCTATATATATCTATATATATCTATATATATGTATATATACGTATCTATATATCTCTATCTTTATCTATATATATATCTTTATCTATATATCTTCATATCTATATATATATATATATATATATCTATATACCGATATATATCTATATATACATATCTCTATAAATATCTATATATATATATATCTATAGATATATCTCTATATATATGTATATAAATCTATATATAAATATTTATATATATCTATATATATACATATATATATATCTATATATGTATGTATATATATATATATATATATATATATATATATATATATATAAGCCTAAAGAATCCTAGAGTGGATGAAACGCGGGATAAATCTCTCTCTCTATATATATACACATATATATATCTATATATATATATCTGTATCTATATCTATATATATACATATCTATATGGATCTATATCTATATATATCTATATGTATGGATCTATATCTATATATATATATCTATATGGGTCTATATCTATATATATATATATCAATATGTATGGATCTATATCTATATATATATCTATATGTATATCTATCTATATATATCGATATATCTATATATATGTCTATATATCTATCTATCTATATCTATATATCTATCTATCTATATATACCTTTATATATATATATCTATATATATATATACCTATATCTATCTCTCTATCTATATATATATGTCTATATATCTCTCTCTATATATATATGTCTATATATCTATATATATATGTCTATATATCTATATATCTCTATATATATCTCTATATATTTATATTTATATCTATATCTATATATATCTATATATATCTATATATTTATATCTATATACATATATATCTATATATTTATATATATATCTGTATATATATATCTGTATATCTATTTATCTATATATATCTATATATATCTATATTTATATCTTTCTCTCTCTCTATGTATATATCTAGATATATATCTATAAATATCTATATATATATCTCTTTATATATATCTATATATATATCTGTATATATCTATATCTATCTATCTATATATATATATATATCTTTATAAATATATCTATATATATATCTATATATATCTATCTACATATATACCTATATATATCTATATATCTATATATATCTTTATATATATCTGTATATATATATATATATCTGTATATATATCTATATATATTTCTATATATATGTATATATTTATCTCTCTCTCTATATATATATGTATATATATATCTGTATATGTATATATATATATGTATCTCTCTCTCTGTATATATATGTATGTATATATATATATATACATACACACACGCATTTAGCTTAAAATTCACTTTCGTATAAATACTTGAATTCATTCAAGAAATATCGCTAACAAAATCAAATAAAAACATCCGCATAAATGTGATACATTTAATAGTCCTGCGAGTTTAGCCGCGTGGTAGAGGTTTGTCTTCTTATCACGAGGTGCCGATTTCGAATCTAGCTAGATTCAGGCACTCTGCTGGGTCGTGGACGACGAAACACGTGTCAGTGGATAATTGTATTTTAAAAATAATATATATTCCGCTCTCTATTTAGGTGGTGCCAGGTTGGTCAAAGTGAGAATTATTCCATACACGCATTTAGGTAAGAATGCACTTTCGTATAAATGCTTGAATTCATTCAAGAAAGTATCGCTAAAAAAAACAAATAAAAATGTCCATATATATGTGTTTTTTTTTCGCAAAGCTGTATTAATTTCCCTATGTTGTTTTAGTATATTATTGATCTTCACATGTGCAAAATAAAATAGCAATACATAATATGCAACGAATATAGCCTACGTTACATAGGATAAGTTTTTAGTTATTTTCACACGATACAGTCTGATAGTTTTCACAGACACATACACACACACTGATCAGTATAAGCATTAAAATAATACTAATTAAAAATAGTAGTCGCTTCTTTTTATCCAAATTGCCATATTAAAAAAAAAAAAAAAATATTTCCTATATACTTGTCTACACACGAGGGCAGAGTCACACACAAAGTCATTTTTAATGTGAGGAAGATCCAGCCGCACAAAATGGGGCACGCCATGTTGGGGCAAAAAGAAAAATTGACTCAATCTAGAAGTATGTCTCCTGACCGAGAACAGAACAGATGAAGTGTAGTATCTGTTCTGATAATTAATTTCATGCTACACTTTATTCCTATCCAAAAAACTCTAGTGGTTTTTATCGAGCCAGTAATTACGTCCTACCCGCCAGTTTGAAGGCTTCAAAATCACCTACAGATTCCCATTCATGCGATAAAGTATTACTGGATGAAGTTACTATTATAGAAAATACTGAAGTTAAAGGGAAAGCTATTAAATTATATAAATGATAAATGAGACATTTTTGTTTTTATTGTATTTTTTCATTTTTACATGTATAAGTGGGGAGTGGGGGAGTGAGTGCTTTAAAAATTAGTTAATGACAGTCGACATTTAACTATTAATCATGGACGGACATTTGTTTTTTTTATTTTCTATGTTTTTTTTTTTTTTAATGTTGCAAGCATCGTTTTACCGGTTGGCTTTTCATCAACTACCCATTAGAACTTTTCTTTCTTTTTTTCCTTTTAATTTACTGTTTTATTTTATTTTATTTTTTTTGAAACGACTCCCAACTTTCTCTCTTTTCTTTTTTTTTTTTTCTCATCCATTCTGATGACAATGAGAATGGCAACAAAGAGAATAAAGTCGTCAGGCACTTAATACTACTACTACTACTACTACTACTACTACTACAATTATTATTATTATTATAATTAATAATAATACAACGAGTAGCAACTGCTGTCGTCGTCAATTACCGCGAGTCCTTTTGTCTTCCCGTTCTCACCTGAGGGCGCGCATAGTTACTTGGTTTGCGAGGACGACTCTTAAACGGGACGTTTGTGGCTCGTCTTACGTGTTGCGCTGGGAACAGTGGCGGAAAATAAAAAGAAACCTTGTTGATCGCAGTTTTATTATACCTATCGGACGACGCAATCATTACTTTAACCTTTAAAGGTAGGCAAACTTCTTTTATCATCATCATCATCATCATCATCTACTCATTAAGAGTTCTTATTCTACTTCTTATTTACTTACCTCCCCACGAGAATAAAGGTCACAAGGTAAGTTTTTAACGCGAAGAAAAAATCAAGCTCTCCAAAAGTGGAGAATCTGGATTGCTTCTAGAAGGTCATTTTCCTCCTTTGTTAGAGTAAAGAACAAATATTATCACATGTTTTTTTTTTTTTTATTTTCAATTTTTTTTTTTACTGCTGAGTAACCACTTATCAAGGCCTGAATGCCACTCGAGGGTAAAGGGTTTATGATATTATCGGTTAGCGATGGACAACACGATGAAAGGATTGGAAACGATAGGTAAATAAATGGTCAGATTTTCGTCATTTAAAATGGCGACTCGCAAGAATGTATTACCATTGTATTAACAGTGACCTCTCACTGGTAAAACAAGTGGCATTCCCTAGAATCTGGGTGACCACAAGTTTTCCCATGTTTTTAGTACTTTCGTCGTAACTCTCTCGGGGGTTTTGCACAAACTGCTTACCATTGCGTTCTCAATAATAAAAGTCGGTGATTTTCTCTTTAAATTAATTTCTGATAATCCTCCTTAGGATTCAAGAACGCTTTCTATCTTTCCAGTCGAGGTCTGGATGGTGCTAGCACTCTTCGGCTTTCCATCCCTTCGGATCGTTCAGAGATGATTACGAGTATGTACTCCCTCGCTTTCACACAAGTCATCATCAGTGATTGCTCTTTGATGATGACTGATGGGATTCTCTCGAGTCTGGTTGACAACAAGTCTCCCCAGATTCTCAGTATTCTCCACCTGCTTCCATAACCGTTGCAATTGATTTTGCATTGTCGCAACAACTGCTTGCTATTGATTTCTTGCCAGCAACGACCATCGGTCTTCTCTGAAATTTGTGTGGCAATAAGTCTTCTCTAGGTCCCAGTATTCCCCATACTCTTCCAGTGGGAGTCTTATTAGTGCTATTCCTCATCGGCCATTCAATTCTCCTCGACTCTTCACAACTATTTTGTGTGGTATCAGCAGAGGCTAATGTCACTATTATGATCAGTCGAAGCTATTATTATTATTATTATTATTACTATTATTTCACTCATAAGGCGTTTTTACGTAAGTTATCAGTAGGGCTATGACAACAGCATATTCTTTTCCTTGTTTTGATTCTCAGGTATATATCCATTGGTATCTTATATGTTTTTATGTAGAGTGATGTGATCCTCGGTTGATTAATTGTGTCCAACTGTGTCGGATATATACTCGAGAGTAAAAATAATGAAAAAATATGCTGTTGTCATAGCCCTAGTTATTAGTAATCGTTCATTTACGACATAGATGGTGTTCCTTGGAGTCTGAATGACAACAAGTCTACCCATATTTCCAATACTCACTGTTCTTTTCAATAATCACTGCAAATCCCTTTGCGTTATCACAACAGCTGTTTACTATTGGTTTCTCGTTAGTAGCGACCATTGGTCTTCACTGGAATTTGAGTTTCCACAAGGTTTCATGTACTCTCTGTGCTCTTTCAGTGGAGGTCTGGATAGTGCTATCTATTCTCGGTCCTTCAACGCCCTTACCCATCACGACCATTTTTTGTGATACTAAGAGATGCCGGTGCCATCACATATGTTTATGTTTAAAATAAGGAGTTCTTAGATTGTATGATTAGTTTGATCTATTCTGGTAGATTCTATTATCTTGGTTTAGTATAATGTTTTTGTTATTTTTTTTGTTTTATATCTTTCCAGTTCGTGTTACGTAGTGTTATCATATTTATCTGTTGTTAATCAGTGTTTATTTGCCTATGTGAGCTGGTTTCTGCACTCGAGGTTTTTTTTTAATATTTCAAATGTTTTTATCAATGCCGTGCTTTCTATGACGTCTTTATTATTATTATTATTATTATTATTATTATTATTATTATTATTATTATTATTATTACTATTATTATTATTACTATTATTATTACTTTTTAAAATGTTAAAAACTAGCAAAATTTATTGACTTAGAATGAGAATTTTATGCCAAATTGATGGTTGAATATGGTTAGATATGTGCTCATTTTTGCAGTAAATACTAATCCTTATTAATTCCTAAATGTGCATCAAACGGATACCATAATACTTAGTTCGCTGAACCTTCTCATAAAAAAGTTCTATACAAAATTTCAGCCAGGTCGGACTAGTAGTTTCCGAGGAAAAGGGGAATGGATAGACAGACAAATCGACAGAAAGATAGACTAAGATAAATATAAATTATTATTATTATTATTATTATTATTATTATTATTATTATTATTATTATTATTATTATTAAGAGTTTTAACGCGTAATTATCAGTAATTGTTCAGTGACGATAACAATGGTGTTCTCTTGGGATCTGAGTGACAATGTCTTCTCATCGCTCTCCGCCCCTTTCAATAACCGTTACCAATCATTTTACGTTATCACACCAGCTGTTAACCATTATTATTATTGTTGTTATTATTATTATTATTATTATTATTATTATTATTATTGTTGTTGTTTATTTATTTATTTTTACTTTTTTTGCTAGCAATGACCGTTAGCATTCTCTTGAATTTAATTGATAATAAGACCACCTCATTTACAGTAGAAGTCTGATTGGTGCTTTACCTTTGCTGGTTTTACGTCCTCCTTGATTCCATTGAGTTTTACAAGCAGAAGCCATTGCTCATTGCGCGCGTGTGTGTGTTTATTGGATTTCTTTTCGGGTTTCTTGTAATATTTTTAGTGTATTTGGTTCTTTTATTTATAATTCCACCCGTGACTACTTTATATAAAACTAGCAGGACCCGTTAACCGGCGTTTCGCAATGGAAGCCCCCTCCCGACAAAAAAGTGAACTACGGTTGTTGCTGGTGGCCACTGAATAATTCTAGGCAGTGGCGGTCGTGGCCGAAATGAAATAATCTGGCTTTCTCTGGCGATTAGTGCTGGCTTGGGGCGATAATATGCAGATACTGTTTGGATCAAAAAGAAAATATTACGTATGAATTAATAAAATTACGAAAAAATCGTCTATTAGAATAATAATGGAAAGTAGAAACAGAAGTTTTAAATTCTCACAATATATATGAACTGTTTAGAGTGATCGAAATCAATGGTAGCAGTTGTTTCCGTTTGTTGTTCAAGTTTTCGTCTTCTTTTCAACTCTTCCACCAATTGTATTAAAGTAAATTCCAGTTTTATGTGTTTTTTTGACGTGTAAAACAAAACAATTACGACTTTTTCAATTCACTTCTTTGAGTATTGTCATGCCCCCAAACTCCCCATGTAAAAACGGCTTTCGAAATAGACACCACCAACCATCCCCATCTTAAGAACGGTATTCGGAATAGGCACCTCCAACATCCCCAAAATAAAGAACGGCTTTCAGAGTAGACAACCTCCGTTTTTTGAGGAGTGGGAATGGAAAAATAATTTAACCGCGATAATCGTTGTTAGCATACCCACCCGCAAATGCTAAAAAAAATAATAATAAAAAAATTGGGATGGTAGGAAAGCAGTAGATTTGTTTATCGTGCATGCGTACAAATCTAGCAGCCAATGATTTCTAAAAGTACTTATCTCCGCGAAATTAGAATGAGATTTTCTTAAACCCTTTAAAGTCGTCATTCTAAAGAAAATTGTGGAGGTGGGCCTCATGTAAAACTTAACCCCGCCCCCAAAAGCAAAAAAAACAAACAAACAAAAAAAAAAAGAAAACAAAACAAAGGAAGACATAGGTTTTATCAAATATGTTCACCAAAATTATTCCCGATCACTGTACGACGACTGACTGCTTCTGCTGTTTGTTATATAGAAACCACGTGTAAAATTGTTTGAATCAGCAGGAGCCGAATCGGACATTTAGTCGTAGCGGACTTTGATCGTAGATAAGAGGGTTTACTATAATTATTATAAAAATAAACAATAAAACGAATTTATTCAAGTTTCGACCGAAGTTATTTTTGGCAAATATTTTTTATAGCTTTAGACCTAAAGATATTTTGCAAAAAAAGAAACTATTTTTAAAAAATATTCTCTTTTGAGCCAGAAATTAAACAAATAATAGAAATACAACTATTATATATATATAATAAATTCTTAAAGGCAAACATTTATTCTCAGTCCAGTGTGGAAATTCTGAGAGAACCGGATTTTCCCGACATCTAAAATGGATCTTGTGTCTAACTAAATAACTAATCTTTTTATTATCATTATTGATGTTTGGCAATATGTAACTATTAAAATTATACGAAATCGAGTTTCATTTTGGCAAAACCACAAAAAGAAACTCTGGAATTTTATAAACTTGAAAAAAAAAAGCACACACACACACACACACACACACACACACACACACACACACACACACACACACACACACACACACACACACACACACACACACACACACACACACACACACACACACACACACACACACACACACACACACACACACACACACACACACACACACACACACACACACACACACACACACACACACACACACACACACACACACACACACACACACACACACACACACACACACACACACACACACACACACACACACACACACACACACACACACACACACACACACACACACACACACACACACACACACACACACACACACACACACACACACACACACACACACACACACACACACACACACACACACATTTGTTATAAAAAATATTTGACTATTTAAAAAAATAATCAAATATTTTTTCTTTTAACTTAAGGGAACTTTTTTCTTTCTGGACTCGTATTTAAAAAAAAATTCCCTTAATTAAAAATAAAAAAAAACATTTATTTTGGACGAATACTTTTGCATGAGAAGGGCTGTCCCCTTCTCATCTAAGTAAGAAGACAGACTAGATAAATGAAAATGATATTAGGAAAAGGCTAGAATCGAATCGTGTAGGCAAATGGATAATTGAAGTCCTAGGAATGCAGTCCATTGTTAAGTTTTTTAGAAATAGCTAAATATTATTTATGGCGGAAAAAAAGCGATTGTCCATTCTTTTAGAATAACTGGATATTAAATATGTCAGCTAAAAGATGGACAATGCGAGTTAAAAATATTGTTTAAAAATAGGTTAGATATTAAACAATTAGAATTGGGAATCTTTGTTTGCCAAATGTGTGTTTGAACAGACATATATAAATCCACGTGAAATTTAGTCACGTTGGGAACCACATTTCTAACGTCATAAACAAAGGAGGTTTCTCAATATATGAATCGAAGGTTCAAAGTTAGGAGGTTGATTAGGATCAGATAATCGAAGAAGATTACACACAGTGATAGTCAGTTGGAAACTAGGAGCCCCTTAGAGGCGAAGGGAGAAGAGTAGACCATGTAGTCGAAAAGGATTGAATTCCTGACATCACCAATCGGCCGGTTGGAGAATAAAGAAAGCATCAATAATTTTGTAAGTGGTGTCTTCGCGTCGTCTTTACAACCGAAAAGGTAAATGTGTTTTGTATATTCATCTATAAACAAACTCTTGTATAACCCCCTTATAAGTAACGTGCCTCCTTCATCATAAGTGAAGTATCTCCTCCCCTCTGTATGTGTTAAGAACTGTTCCATCATATGTCCCAGCTCCGTAATAATATGAAGTCCCCAAGAATCATTTCAGTCTGTTGTAAATGTCTCCCTCCGTATTTATCATCACAGTCGTCATGATGTACAAAGAACTGTTATAAATGTCTTCCCCTCAGAATTGTCATCATTGTTATCATCTCCGTTATACTTACGAACCCGTCATCTCTCTCAATATGACCCTCATGCAACGCTTTTAACCGATTCTACTTTTTACAAAGGTTTTCTAGTGTTACCTTGCTATTGTGTTACAAAATTCCAATTAAAAAATCACTTGTAATATTTAATTTGCAAAAAAAAAAAAAAAAAAAAAAAATCTCTCGGCTAAAAATGTGATTGCGACTAAATTCGTTTTTTTTTTAATAATAAGGAAATAAACTTGTATATTTATTTATGTATTTATTTATTTATTACAAAGATAAAACAAACGTGGCCCACTCGGTTGAAAAAAGTCTCAGTCTTTGAGAATTTACCAAAAATAATCGCGATGTGATTAAAGTGTTATTATTTATTTTAATAACATTTTTTTGTGCTTGCGGACTTAATAGATCGCTCGTGTAAGAGGGAATATTTAATAAAAATTATGTTTTCCTTATCTGTTTAAGTATAGACAAGCTATTTGTCAAAAGTAGCCTGTGTCGAAGTTACTTCAATCAACAGCGACAATGAGTCGTACATTGATCGTACATAACTTTTAGTCGTACATATTTAACAAAACCCGGAAAACATTTTTTTCCAGGGCAGATTTAAATTATTTTTTTTTGTGGGGGGGGGGTAGTGCCGTGTCGGTACATTGTACATGTTTACATTCCTAAACAATTTCTGTTTACATTTTTTTGAGTGTTCAGGACGTTCAAGCAAAAGCCGTTATGTATATAAAGTTGTTTACTTGTGCACGTTGGTTCTAGTAATTGAGGTTATCAGTATTTAAGTGTCTGAATTTGAGTGGTTAAAATGTTTGTATTTCTTTATTTTTTAACGCCAGTGGCTCATGTTGAGAGCGACGCTATTTTTGTAAACTTTTAAAAGTGTTCGCTTAGTGTCATTCTGGAATATGAGAATGCCAGGTCTCAGCCAATTAAAAAGAGCGGAGCATTGATAGGGAGCCGTTATTATTTAATATTCGAAAATCGGAAAGAATATGTTATGTCTATGTTTGTCTTAGCCAGTTACCGAGGGTGTAATCACACTATAGTTGAAAAATGTAGAATAGGACCCGATGACAGTTGGTAGTAGTGGTAGGACTAAATATCTAAAGAGAAAAGTAAGGACTTCTTCGTCTTAAGATGTTGCGATTATGATGGTCATGTTCGTCGAGTGTAATGTAGCATTTTAATACCAAGGTTGAATGTGTTTGAAATGATGGTCGAAAGTTACATAAGATAGTGGTTAATAGTCTAGATATAGTAAATTGGCATGTGGCATTTGGTGTTGCAAACCTACGATACTTTCGTACAGAGGGAATTTCCACAGTCAAATTATTATATAGGAGATAAGTAACTTTAGAACATTTTTCATTTGTTTCTCTCCTATATAATAAAATAACTGCAGAAATTCCCCTTTGGATCAAAGTGTCGTAGGTTTAAAAAAAAACAGATGCCACATACAAATTTGATAGTCTAGGCTATTAGCCAATAGTTTATGTAACTTTTGAGCACCATTTAAGACATATTAAGTCGTTATGATAAAATGCTACATTCCATCCTGGGAGCAACACTATCACAATCGCAACACTTTTAGAGAAAACATTTCTTATTTTCCCTCTAAATATTTAATCCTCCCACCACCCCAGAAAAAGGTGGGTTCTCTCTACCGTGCTAGAAAGCTACTAACGCCTGAAAGTATCCTGTACCTCTATAAGGCCACCATTCGCCCATGCATGGAGTATTGTTGTCATATTTGGGCTGGTGCATCTGCTGTTTATCTCTCAGTTCCAGACAAGGTTCAAAAGAGAGTCGCTAACCTGATAGGTCCTAAACTGTCATCTAAGCTTCAGCCTCTGCCCCATTGACGAAATGTAGCATCCCTCTGCCTGTTCTACAAGTACTTTAACGGCGAATGCTCCGACGAACTGCAAGCACTCGTACTCCCCCACGTAAATACCTCCGACAAACCCGACAAGTAGCAAAATCCCACTCCTTCAAAGATGTAAGAGAGCCTTTTACTCCAGTAGTTTCTTCCCGAGAATCGTTAGACTTTGGAATTCCCTTCCGGGTTCCTGCTTCCCCGCCTGTACTGACATGCAGAAGTTCAAGTGTAACGTGAACCGACATCTTGTTGCCCAACTCCCTACATAATACCCCTGTAGCTTATGTCCCTGATAGTAGCCCCTTATATCAAAGTGGCAATGTGCCTTGTTTGGGGTGAAAATGTAATAAAAAAACAGTACCTGCAGATTATCGCCCCAGACCAACACTAATCGCCATTAACAAACAGTACTGACAATCACAGACATTGGCCTCCACTAGTTGCCATTAAAAAAAAAAATGCCCTGTAGTGAAAGTAGAAGCCAGATTATTTCATTTGAGCCAAGGCTGCCAGTGCCCGCTAATTTCCAGGGACGGCAGTGGCCACTTATAACAACCGTACTTTAATTTATTTTCAAGGGGGGGTCCTTTAACGATTCTATTTTGGATCCGTCATGCTTCCACCGGGCAACGCTGGTTAACGGGTTCTGCTAGTTATTTAATATTTTCTAAACCTTCTTGTTTACATTTTTCGTATTTGGTATAAAAAGTTGATGTTTATTCGTTTTCGTCACCTGAAGATGACTCGACGAAGAATCGAGTGTTCTAATGATACTTATGGAAAATTCATTGTATATTTTCTTGATTTTGACACACACAAAAGGATTATTAGAAAAATGGAAAAATAAAAATTGGTATAATAAAGCAGAGGAATTCTCTTGCTTGACAATATTTTCTTGAATCAAATAATCTTGCCTAAATACCCCCGCAATATATATATATATATATATATATATATATATATATATATATATATATATATATATATATATATAAAGAACGACAATATAAAATATATATTAAGGCATACAAATTTAATCGTTGATTCAATAGGCGTCACATCTCCAATATGTTACCTAGCACCTTTTCTCCTCTTTCAAAAAGGTTTCGAAAACCTACTTATAAAGAGCATATCCATCCTATACCCCTAATTGATGTAACCGCCTTATTAAATCAACGATTAAATTTATATGAATTTCTATATATTTTATAGTGTAGTTCTTTATCTTCTATATAAGCTCCACTTCAATTGCTGAGTCTTGTATTATCCCGATTAGCCTCCTTTTAATGAATTTTTCTCTTAGCAAAACATATACATAGTGAGAATAAAAGATTTGCTGGTTTCATCATTTCTGAAACTGCATTCGATGATTGTGGTTATAAAATACTGTTTGTAAAAAGTTTGTATAAATGGTTTGTGCAAAGTGATGTTTATAAAAATGGAGGAAGGGGAGGGGAGAAAACTAAAAGTCAAATCGCTTTGGGTAGATCCAAGTTTGAGAGTTCTTTTGTAAATGACCGGCGGTGAAGAATGTGAATAGCTAATTTCATGGTTAAAAAAAAACGACACAAAAGATGATGCTGGACACTTTGTGGAAATTTAATCCTGTGTGGTTGTGGTGAGAAAACCAAGCAGCTATAGCAGATGGTATTAGATCTGTGAATCGGGGAAGATTCGAATAGACGAACGGATATCAGGAAGAGGATATGTGCGACATTGTTGGCCTGGCAGATCCATGGACCATAATGAATGGTAAAGGCATCTCTTTTTGAGGAATTAGGTGCTCGGA
The DNA here is from genome assembly GCF_053919585.1 of Euprymna scolopes. Lineage (NCBI taxonomy): Eukaryota > Metazoa > Mollusca > Cephalopoda > Sepiida > Sepiolidae > Euprymna > Euprymna scolopes. Next base: position 31,260,279 of record NC_136503.1, read on the forward strand.
GCCTATTATTGGTTTTTGATTTGTGTTGGGGTTTAAGGTGGGGGGATGGTTTAAATTTTATCGGTGTTGGAATGATTATAGTGAGAATCATTATTATTATTATTATTATTATTATTGGAATGATTATAGTGAGAATTATTATTATTATTATTATTATTATTATTATTATTATTATTATTGTTGTTGTTATTAGTGGTAGGGTAGTTATTCGGCTGAATGCGTAGTTCGCTTATTGGATCAAATAGAAGATGAGGGAGAGAGATGTCGACAGAATGTTAGAGCTTTTTTTTTTTATAGATATACTAGCATGGTTCCCGGCGTTTCCCGGGTATTTGGAGGTGTATGTTGAGCAAAAAAACAAAAACAAAAAACAAAAAAAAACAAAACAAAACAAAAAAACCGGTCAATTTTTTAAATGTTGACCCCTGTTATGGACCTTAACATTTATTGTTTTGGGCTCTAATAAAGTTATTAAGTTAGATTCATGTCCAAGGAACCTATATCTAAAATTTCAAGTGTTTGTACACAAAATTGGCGGAGGAGTTTGGTAGAGTTCTCAAATGTCAAATCGCTGAACTTTGACCCCTTAACAGCCAAATTTCTGGCCAAAAATCACATAGATTTTTTTCAAATCTCAGTATCCTGTATATCAAATTTCGAGTCTGTAGACTAAAAATTTACAGAGTTATTGCGTAGGGAAATGTACACAGATACACAGACACGTTCACTTTTATAGATATACTAGCATTTCGGCCCGGCGTTGCCCGGGTATTTTTAGGTGTATGCTGAGCAAAAAACAAACAAACAAACAAACAAAAAAAACGGTAAACTTTTTTTAATTTGACCCCTATTATGACCTCTTAACATTTATTGTTTTGGACCTAAATCAAGTTATTAAGTTAGCTCCATGTCCAAGGAACCTATATCTAAAATTTAAAGTGTTTAGATCCAAAATTGTCGGGGGAGTTTGATAGAGTTTTCAAAAGTCAAATCGTTGACCTTTGACACCTTAATCGCCAATTTCTGGCCGAAATCCGGTCACATCGATTTTCCCAAATCTCAATAACCTGTATATCAAATTCCGAGTCTGTAGACTTAAAATTGACAGAATTATTGCGTATGGAAATGTACACACACACACACACACACACACACACACACACACACACACACACACAGACATATATATATATATATATGGATATATCTCTACTTGTAATCAAACTAAATATTGGGATTCTCACATTTTTAGTTCTATGGGACGAAACTACATAGAAATTTGCAGTTTTTTTTAAAAAAAGATTGTGATACTATGCTATGGTTAAGCTATTATGACAATTGGTAAAAATGACCTACATTTTCAAACCAATAAAATCTGCCCAAATTTGCATACACTTTTATATATAGTGTCCTGAAAGGCAGCTTCAGTTTTGTTGCTTTGGTTGTCTCCCCTGTGGTTTTGCCGGGCCACTAGTGACAATTATAAAAAAAGTAAATGTGACATATTAACACTTTATTGCGCAATCGCGAAATATTCAAAGATTACAAAAAATGTATCAATAAATGTTTGAATATTTTTGTTAATATTTTTGCAAACTAATTCAATTTGTACTGAAATATATAAAAATGGTCATGATTTTAATAGTAAAGTTTTTATTATTAGATTCTCCGTGAGAATGTATTAAACTGTTAAGATTTATTATTAATTACTAACGGGACTCGTGGAAATTACACAGTTATACTGTTCATCTGTTATATTAGGTTGGTGCGAAAATTATGTCGTTTTTTTATGTAGTTGAACGTCAAAAAACGACATTATTATGGAAGCAACCTAATATATTCTTGTTTGGTTTAAACATGCTTCCATTTTATAGATATCTGGCACTAACACACCCCCATGCTGTTATTGTACCACCTTTGTTCAAACCGAAACATAAAAAACTAATCTGATGAGTAGTTTTAGTATATACTAGTAGGCCATTCAGCGTTGCCTAGTCGTAAAATACCCTTAAATATATTTTAATTCATGCAGATTACGTATTTCTTATTATAGAGACAATTCTCTATCGATTATTATATTGAACCTAATTTATAAGTAGCGAGATCAAAACTAAAAAATAGTATATATTATTTGGGTACCATCAGCTAGAATCGAAACCAAAACCACCTTCATTACTTAGCCCCTGAGCCACGCTCTTACGCGTGCGCGCACACACACACACACACACACACACACACACACACACACACACACACACACACACACATACACATATAAATTTACCTGTCATTCCCGTTTTAAAAGATGGAATCACCCAATCGTCGAAGACAAGATGCAAGTAAATAAGGCTCACAGAGTTTTATAATTATATAGATTATGGATATTTATTGACAAAACTCTTGTGAGAATTTGCGACATGTTTCTATTCTGTGGATTCTCCGGTGCTAATGTAGACCACATAATATTATTGTACCATCTTTGGCCAGAGAAGATATTACATTTTGACCCTAGCGTGAAAGCCAAGAAAGTGCATTTTATTTTTAGTTTCGTGTTCGACAGAACATTGTCATCAGATGAAATTAAAAAAAAAAACAACAACAAAAACTTACATTTCTTGCATTGCATCTTCGGCGATCGGGCGATCTCATCATTTGAAAAAAGGGGTGGAGGATTATAACATACAAAGGAAGATGAAATTGTTATAGCATAGTATTATGTAGAGTGCTATAAATTTGTATCTGAAATTTTTGGATGTATACGTTCGACTATCTAGATTCGGTTCGGTTCCGATTTTGAAAAGTTGATCTTCATGTTTGTACATTCATTCATTTGTTTACATTGCTGTTGTAATTGTTGTTATTGTTGTAATTGCCATCATCATGATCATAATCATCATCATAATAAAACATTCAAATGGTTACCAGTTCTTTATGGACTCATACAACCAGTTTCGGTTAATGCAATCTTCATCAGAGTATTTTATGATGAGTTTATATGAGCCAATCTAAAAATACAGTTTCTAGATAAACTGGTTTCAGGTCTGCTCCGCTACTAATATAAGCATTTCTCAAAAGAAAAAAAAATGACAAAATATGTGGGTACTTTTACGCTTTGCACACCGGACTTCCATAAATGTTGGCTCTGGCATGACCGACAAGTTACGTAAACCGTCGGAATATGCCGAGCGCTGATCAAATTAATCAGCGAACAAACGCGCTTAGTCAATAAAAATCGAGCCAGACAACTTTTAATAAATTGGAACAAAAATATTTAGTTTTTAATCACGCACAAATTTAATCAGTCCAACCCTTACTTTAACCTTAAAACCTAACTAAATCCTAACTCTAGCAATAAAAATTAGTCTATATAATTTAAATTTAATCAGTCGAACTCTAACTGTAACTCTAAAAAATAACAAAATATGTTCTTATTTATTAAAAAAAAAAAAAAATGAAAAATTATTCATGAAAATTACGATAGGTTGTTATATTTTTTCCATTTTATTTTTCAGTGTAATTATTATTTAACATAGCGTTTTTTTTTTAATTTGATCAACTCTCGGCATATTCCGGCGGTTTACGTCAGGTACCAGTGGAGCCCGGGATAACATCACAGAAATCCGGTCGGTAAAGTGCAAACGCACCAACATTTTAAAAAGAATTTGGGCAAACGGAAAAATTTTCTATTCATATATTCTCACATTTTTACAATTTGAACTTATTTTTATCTGACGTCACAATTCTTACTTCGTTTTTTTTTTAATCTATATAATATTACGCTAAGTCATTTCATATTCGTATCGCTTCAAAGGCATTAAAAATCATGAGATCATAATTAGTGATTAATTTACTGTTGCTAAGATAAACAATTTCGACTTTACACATTTTAAAATAAATTGTTCCAAAATCAAATTACATGTGAAATCAAATTACATGTGTATTCCATGTGGTCTTGCCAACTAAAGCAGTGCAGTTAAAAATAAATACTTTACAAAAAATGTTTTATCGACTTGAAGAATATTTAGCTGACATATTTTTACAGAAGACAGAAAATTTAATGTTTTAAAAATAATAAAATTACTACAGTTTTAAATTAAAATAAAAAAAAACAACAACATTTATTTTATTTATTTACAGTAATCCGTCGTGAACAAACATTCAACGGGATGCAGTTGTAATGCAGCTAAGGAGAAGTTTTGATTACAGTGTTTTTAAATATAAGGATTTGGACAAATTGCCAACCAAGAACTAAATGGTTCAAACTATATTTAACAAACACAGCGATCAGATTTTATTTGGCAGCAAATTTTCATGAAGCAAAATCGATAAATAATCAAAATCAAACACATCAACGAACTATTTCCAGCTTCTATTAGGTTATTTATTCTGGTCGATGCCCAGGAGACCATTATTCCTGGCATTACCTCTCCCTTTCGAGGATTACTGCGTTTGTCCCCTTGGTTAGAATGGGGAATTGGTTTTCCGCCAATCGTATGCGGATAAAATGCTGACGGGCCAGTTTCAGCCAATTTTTGTAAGTTCTTTGCTTTACCGGCTTTGAGCGTCCTTGCAGCGCACTTGCCCTACTTCTCATTAACTCAGACTGAGTGTCACATTCAGCCTTCGCGAGAAAGTTCTTAAATAGCAACAGAATCGATAACTTTAGTCGATCTGCTTCAATTCATCTTGCTTGAATTTATAACGAAAGCAGCAAAAATGTTTTCAATCTTTAGGGTATGGCATAAAGGTCTACTCCACAAAATCTCCAGCTACGGTATATCTGGAAATGTCTTTTCAATTATTAATCATTTATCTCTGATAGGTTTATAAGAGTATTGGTTGATGGGGAGAAATCAGAAGTTCACAGTATTAATGCTGGAGTCCCTCAGGGAGCCATCCTGGGCCCAACTCTCTTCCTGATCTACATCAATGATCACCAAAATTACAATCCAAGATCATTCGTAGACAATTATGTTGCGGATACTACTGTCTATGATAAAATTTCAAAGGCCGTAAATGACTAAGTACTCTCTGATTCTCTCTCCTCTGATCTTGGTCACGTGGTGTAATATGAAAGAGGTGACTAGTTAATTTTAATGCATCTAAAATCAAGCTTCTATTTTCCCATCATCTACGTTCTGATCCCCGTTCTGAGTGTATTTTCAATTCCGTTCAGAATAATCTTCAGGATATTCCATTAAAATAAAAGAACAATGTCAAAAACTGTTTAAATTACACACTAGTTAAAATCTGTAACAAATTCAATTTAATACAAAGACGATTTAATTCGCAGGGTCCATCGCTTTCCCACAGTCAAAATAATTTTAAAAATCTCCTCGTGTTTGGATTATTCGGATTACTATTCGTATCTTGAGTGTTATTTGCAGAAAGTTTTGGTCGATGCAACCTCCGACCTTCTTTAAGTGTGCCTTGTCGAACTCGGGTATCTTTCTGTTGAACTCGGGTATCTTTCTGTTGAACTCGGGTATCTTTCTGTTGAACTCGGGAATCTTTTTGTTGAACTCGGGAATCTTTATGTCGAAATCGGAAATCTGTACGGAATTTCGAACGTATCCCGGGAGTGCGCATGCGCTCTTTCCGTCAGCCATGATTGGATAGAAGTCTTAAGTAATTCTCAATTGTAATTTTGGGTCGTTCGCACTGAGAATTGAACGTTCAATCTCCAGGAATATTACTTTTACAACTGAATTTCACAAATCACACTATCCACTGTCTCACGGGTCTTTGCGGACACTTCCACACAGATTCCCGAGTTCGACAGTAAGGTTCCACGAGTTTGACAGAAAGATTTTCGACAAGACACACATGAAGAAAGTCGGAGGTTACATCGATCGAAATGTTGTAAGAACAACACACAAGAAGAGAACAATAGTCCGAAAAAATCCAAATAATACCGAATAATCAATCCTTATCTAAAAAATTCAGAACAAATCTGTCTTTTCAATATGTTGGTCCACATTTTCAATCTATCTTTTCAATATGTCTTTTCGATATGCTGCTCAACATTTTCCAAGGAAAGAAAAAGAGAAAAAAATATGCGCATGAAAAAATACACTTAGATCTGGACTCGTTTCCCCGAAAGTTTTGTGCTTCGTTGTTGAAACTAAGAAAATCACCCAAAGCAAAAGTCCTTCTCGATAAAAATGAGAAAACAAAACTCAAGAGACAAACTAACGGAAGCCATTTGAAACGAAACCTCTAAGAAACTCGTTTATGTAGCATTAAGAATTGATTATATAATGTTATAAATTGAATTAAAAAAAATTCTTAATGCTGCAATATTTTAAGTTTTTAAGTTTATTATATTTTTTACTAGAATATCTTGTTTTCTTTTCTAGTTTTAACAACTAGTTCTTTACTTTTCCATGGTTAAGCTTAACCATATTACTTTTCATGTTTGCATTTTTCTATTTTAATCCATGATTTATTTTAGGCTTCCAATAAATTCACTTGTTCTTTGTCTAATTTCAGTCTTATTTTTTGCCTTCATGAACACATATGTACGGCGCTCGCCTGCTTTCAATAAAATTCCCCCAATTATCTCCCTTTGATACTTTCATTATCTCTATTCCACTTGTTACTTCTATTTTCGCGACAACAGTAAATTAGCAGCAACCTCACCTCCTTACGTATTTTTACGATTTTGAACACCAGAAAATTCATCATAACTTTTGTTTTACTGAACGAAAATTGAATTTTTTTTTCACAATATAACTGAGAAGGTGATCTGTACACTGTATATAATTGTTTGAAATCTGGTAGCAAAATGAGCGGTGAAGCTTTAAAGCAGTTCTAAATGACTAAAACTGCCACTTAACCATATTTTATATATATATATATATATATATATATATATATATATATATATATCTATCAATAAAACACGGTATTGTTTGAATGATACATAAATATATATATATATCACTATATATATGCATAAATATATATATATATATATATATATATATATATATAAATAAATATATATATAATATATATATATATAAATATATATATATATATATATATATATATATATATATATATATAAATACACACACATGTTGGGACGATTAATCGGAATCGGGAATCGGAAAAATCGAAGCTTTGTGGAGTATCGGAATCGGAAAAATTTTGGCCTACTTTCCGATTCCAAAACCGATTCTTTAAATGATCTTTTTTATTTGATTTTAGTTTAATAAACATCTTCCGCTGCTAGTAGTAATAAAAAAATAATAAATATTTATTGATTTAATCTTCCAGTAAGACTCAAATCTCTAGATCAATCCCCTCACAAGTGTGTTTTTACGTTTGAGGAAATACATGCACATTTAAGATCTGTTTTTACAGTAATCGGGACAAAATAACAATTTTATAGTTAAATATTTACAGATTTATAAAGATCGGAATCGGTAATTGTATCGGATTCGGGAAAAACATTGGAACCGTCCCATTATTATTAATATATATATATATATATATATATATATATATATATATATATATATATATATTCTCCAGCCAATATGGAATTTTGGGACGATTGCATTTTCGTGTTCTTATCGTTTTTTAAAAAATTTTTTTTAAAGTAGGATTACCGTATATTTGTTTTTGAAATTGTTGCATTAATGTACAGTTACCAAATGCCCCCTCCATATACTCTGAAACGGGTGGAGGAGTCGACGTTGTCTACGAAGAAACTAACCTATAGTAAACAAAAAGTGCTCCATGTACTTCAGGTGTGTCCAAACAGAACTTCATTCTTCTATTTATTATTTGTGGATCCGGGCATCACCGGGTATTCTTGCTAGTTATTATTAAGACCGAAGAAAAAGGAGGGAAATATAGATGGATGTATAGATAGATAGAACAACAATATATGTATAAATCAATACATAGATATAAATATAGATAGATAAAGAGTTTCGTCTTCTTTTTAATTGATTAGTTTTCTATTTTTTATGGATTAGTTGTATCTTCTTTTCTTACTAAGAGAGAGAGAGAGAGAGAGAGAGAGAAAGAGAAAGAGAAAGAGAGGGAGAGAGAGTGTGGAAGAGAGAGAATAGGACAATGAGAGAGAAAGAGAGAGAGGGAGGGGGAGAGTTTTGTCTTATTTTTCTTATCCATTATTTTCGTTTCAAATATTTTTTTTCATAAGGATCACCACTTATCAAGGTCCAGAGGCCACTCGATGATAAGGGTTATAGAGTGCACAGTAGTCACTGGGAAAATATCATAGGAATCGTTAGTAGTGTACATTTGGTAAATTGGATTAGTTAACGGGAATGGCTCATCAAGAACTTGTTTACGTTAGACTTGGAGACGACTATATTGTAATCAACTGAAAAGCAGACAATCAAAAGGCAGTTCCATAGGTGTGCAGTTCTAAGACAGAAGCTTTGTTCATGGAATCTACGTTCAGATTTAGGCACTGATAAAGAGTGGGAGAAATTATTGTTTTCAGCTAGACGAGTGTGTCTCGTAAAAGTTTGGTGTGGGGGACTATAGATTGGAGCTCAGACTAGCACTTGTCATGAAAATAACGATAAAGCCGAGACAGGCTCGCAACGTCTCTTCTGTTAGAAAGAGGAAAGGGCATACCCTACTAGGCTACGAAGTCTATTTTTTAACTCTGTAAGGCAACGTAAGTCTTTCTAGCAGTTCCTGTCCATATGTGGCAATAATTTCATGTAATCAATAGCTATGAAATAGGGAAGCGATCGCGAATGTGCGAAACCTGTTGGTAATAAACAAATATATAAATAGACGTAACTTATTTCCATTTTAATTATTCTTTTTGTACCTTCTTATAAAAATTAATGTCGCGAACTTCATCAGATCACAGTATGTAAATCACACGCTTTAAGTACATTCGTGTTGTTTTAGATCGCATCCAACATGTAGATCACTCTCTGAAGTAGCACCGAATATAGGTCAATATATTTCTAAGTATGATATTAACAACTTTTGAACATTTAGTTGAAATCATGCCTGAAATGTTCAAGCCTTAATTGAACAGACAAGCACAGACTAATATTAGTCTGATTATTGTTATTTAGAGTATGGCATAAAGGTCTACTCCACAAACTCTCCAGCTACGGTATAGCTGGAAATGTCTTCTCAATTATTAAATCATTTCTCTCTGATAGGTTCATAAGAGCAGTGGTTGATGAGCAGAAATTAGAAGCTCACAGTATTAATGCTGGAGTCCCATGGATCCATCTTGGGCCCAACTCTCTTTCTGACCTACATCAACGATCTCCCAAATTGCATCCTAAGATCATCCGTAGATATTTATGCTGTCGGCACTACCATCTATGGCAACACTTCAAAGGCCGTAAATGACCAAGTACTCTCTGATTCTCTCTCCTCTGATCTTGATCGCGTGGTCCAATGGGAAAGAAGTGGCTGGTTAATTCTAATGCATCTAAAATCTAGCTTCTATTTTCCAATCATCAACCCTCTGATCCCCGCCTGGCATCAATTGAAATGAATGGCGTTCATCCTGGGGAGGCTCCATATTTTGACAAGCTTCTAGGTTAAACCGTTACTCTTGATCTGAGAAGAAACACGTACATCAAATCTGTTGTCAATGCTGCTGGAAAAGTGGTAGGGTCGTTCTATCACTCCAGTAGATATCTCACTACTAATGACATTCTCTACCTGCATAAGAGTCAACTACGTCCAAGGATGGAGTACTGTTGCCACATTTGAGCAGGATAAGCTGCTAGAAGCAGCTTATCCTGTCTTGACAGAGTTCAAAATAGACTTCGTAGCCTAGTGGGGGTGCCCTTTTCTCTTTCCTTCAACTTCTATTCCACAGAAGAGACGTTATGAGCCTGTCTCTGTTTTACCGTTATTTTCATGCCAAGTGCTCATCTGAGTTCCAGTCTATGCCCCCCCCCAGCAAAACTTTCACGAAGAACACTTGTCTAGCTGAAACAACTATCAATAATTTCCCCCCACTTCTTATCTGTGCCTAAACACAAACGTAGATTTCATGAACAAAGCTTCTTTCTTAGAACTGCATGCTTATTCTACTCTGTTCCGTTTCCCTGCTTTCCAACGGACTACAATATGGTCGTCTTCAAGCTCAACGTGAACAAGTTCTTAATAAGCCATCCCCTTAAGTAATCCGATTTACCAAATTTCCACTACTAACGATTACTACGACATTTTTCCTTTGACTACTGTGCACTCATTAACCCTTATCCTCGAGTGACCTCTGGGCCTTGATAAGTGGTGACCCTTCGTAAAAAAAAAGAAAAAAGATTTTCAAAAATTGTTTGCTTCCGTTTCTCTCGTTGTATCAGATAGATTTCAAGCATTCCAAAATGAACACCGAGTAAAACGACACTTTTGTCAGTAACATCGGATTTTTAATTTTTTTCCCTTAGTTTTGTTGTTGATTTTTAAAACGATATTAAGGTTAATGTCTCCGCCTCGGAGATCCGGTGTTTTTCTTAGAAAGTCGCCCATTTTTTATTTGGACGTATTTTTTATTTATTATTTTTTTAAAAACAGTAATCTATCAATCAACAACAAAACTACGTAAACAGATCAACGATAAAAACTAAGCAATAAATTGTCTATAGCATCATAGCGTAATGGACTAGGGCGCTGGACTGAACTACATAAGGACCGGGGCCCGAATCCTACCAACAGTCAAGCTACACTGAAGAGGAGTAGGGCTCCGAAACGCGCGTGTCCGTATATTACTGTTTTTTAAAATAATAAATAACAAATAAATAAACAAAAAATATGTCCAAATAAAAAATGGGCGACTTTCTAAGAAAAACACCGGATCTCCGAGGCACCGACTTAACCTTAATATTGTTTAAAAATCAACAACAAAAGTATATATATATGTAGATTTCTTGTTGAAAAAATATGGGCGATCTTCTGAAAAGATCTTCAAGGTGAAGACAATACTTCACCGTTTTATAGTATAAAAAAATCAACAACAAATCTACATAAGTTTATAAACGATAGAAATAAGAGTCAAATGATCTAGGACTTTGTAGCGTAACGGATAACACACGGGACTGTAATACATATGGTCTGAGGTTCGATTTCTAGAGACAGTCAAGCTACGCTGAGGAGAGGTAAGGCATCAAAACGTGCATGTCCGTAGATTACTGTTTTAAAAATAATATATATAAATTTTTTTCTCAGTATTTCGTTCTAGCCAGGGGTGGGGTATCCATCCTACTGGATATCAAACATTTATCCGCTATTTCATATATTCCAACTGAGAGATTTTAGTTATTAATAGCTACAAATCGAAACATTATGTCAGTGTAGCGAAACTTGTACATGTCTGCACGAATTAATATTAATATATAACTTTATTAAAGATTTTCTAATTTAATTCTTGCTACCGGATGCCAGATATTACAACCAAGAGATTTTTTAAAAGATTCTAACTAGTTTATTAAGTGCTCTTGTTTGTCTCCCCCTTGCACTTGGATTCGTCGAATATATTTGCTTGGTGGTTACGAAATTCTTTTCCTAATAACGCTAGAGTCTAAAAAGAGAAAGATAAAAATAAATTAGCCAATTCACTTTTACGAGATAATATATTCAGCAGAGACTCACGGAAACCATCAGTCCATGAGAAACAAGAGACGAGCGTGTGAACTACTTCTGTTCTTGGTCGTCTCATTCTTTTTTTGCTCAATATTCACAACGTTTCCCAGTCAGAGTATAAACGTTTGTCTGCCATCGTCGGCTTGCCCGTATACATTCTAGAACTACATCGCCCGCTGTTTAGTTTCACTTACAATAAAAGGTGGGCTGGGGGAGCAGAAAGATCGTCCACACCTTGCATCGAATTTAAAAAGAATAGGAATATCGAGAAAAACAAACTTATATTTCTCAAAAACGACACGAAAAGTTTTGGCGCTTTTATTTGGATTTCTATTCCAGCTTAGACAAAAACATAATTAATGTCGGTGAGTGGCTCTCGTCTTAAGGAGGCTCCATGTTTTGACAAGTTTCTGGGCCTGACCCTTACTCCTGATCTGAAATTACATCAAATCCGTTGCCAAGGTTGTTGGAAAAAATAGTCGGATCATTCTGCCACTCCAATAGATATCTCACTGCCGATGCAATTCTCTACCTGCATAAGAGCCAAGTACGCCCAAGGATGAAATACTGTTGTCACGACTTGGCAGGAGCTTCTAGAAGCACCCTATCCTGCCTTGAAAGAGTTCAAAATTGACTTTGTAGCCTAGTGCGAGATGCCCTTTCTCTTTCCTGCAACCGCTTTCACACAGAAGTGACATTGCTAGCCTGTCTCTGCTCTGTCGTTATTTTCATAGCAATTCTTGTCTAAGCTCCAATATATGCCCCCGCCTTGCCAAACTTTCACGAAAAACATTCGTCTAGCTGAAACCACTCTCTATAATTTCCCACACTTTAAAAAATGCCTAAACTTAAACGTCGATTTCATGAACAAAGCTTCTTTCTTAGAACTGCCTGCCCATGGAAGTCTGCTTCATTCGCTTGCTTTCCAGCTTACTAAATTATGGCCGTCTTCAAATCCAATGTAAACAAATTTTTGATGCGCCGTCCCCTTAAGTAATCCAATTTACCAAATTTCCACTACTAACGATTATTACGATATTGTCCAAATGACTATTGCGCACTCATTAACCCTTATCCTCGAGTGACCTCCAAGGCTGACTCTTCTGTAAAAAAAAAATATCAGTTCAATCACGACACATTGGAATAATCCTTGCACATTTTGGAATGTATTATTTCTTGGGGAATGGTATTATTTTCGTCCTAATTCTTGGGGTGATTCAGATCAGTCTTACAAATGCAAATAAAGTATTCTACAACAACAACTACAACAACAATAATGATAATAATGCAAATAAGTAATAATCAAAATTATAGTGATAATAATTATTTACCATTATCTTGTATTACAATATTAAAATGCTTCT
>NC_136503.1:31278252-31328252 GCF_053919585.1 Euprymna scolopes
ACTACTACTACTACTACTACTACTACTACTACTACTACTACTCTCTATCCGTCCCTTTTTCTTCCTTCCTTCCTTCTTTTTTATTTTTGTTTACATTTCTAGATACAAAATAGTTGTGTGAGAACGGTGAATTTGTTGACACATTTACTAATCTGTTTCAATATTAGTTTTATTTTATTTTATTTATTTAGGTTTTATTTTTTTGCTTTAGGTTTTATTAATTTTTTTTTAATTTTAAGTTTCTATAACTTGGTGGAAAGATTCCAATATGAGTTTTCATTCTTATATTTCTCATCGGTAGGTTCATGTGCGTTTTTGCTGCTGAATGACTTTCGTCGGCGTTCGATTCGTAGGAAAATCATGTTTAATTTTCGATTTTGGAGCGATTATTTGGAAAAATAGGTAACTTTACACGAATAGGGAGGATTATTTTTTTCATGTTTGAGTGATCCGTCCGTGATTTTTCATTTTAATATACTTTCATAGAAATGTTTCTGTTATGCCAATATATATATATATATATATATATATATATATATATATATATATATATATATATATATATATATATGTGTGTGTGTTTGTATATATGTATATATATATATATTCTTTATGTCACAAGTGTCACGCTCATACATGAATTCCATAGCTAATATAACATACTGACCCAACGGGTCACGGGGAGTCTAGTATGTATATAAAATCTCAGCAAAGATAACAAAAGGTTCCTTCATAGCTAGGTTTGAATCTTATGACCGACACGAATTATCACTCCCTACACTGATAATTGCGTAAGCATGAAACATTAGTGTCTCTAAGTACAAAGAATCATTGTTTAATTATATTATATATAATATACATGTGTGTGTGTGTGTGTGTTCATGTGTCAGTGAAGCAAGTTCCTAGTTCCGCCTACATTTCAACAATCACAAGTCAGCTATTAGAAACAGCTCTGCATATCACACGATTACTATCCTAATATATTTTCCCCATATCCTTAGACAACATCAAATGCATCCTTATGACCTTCAATTTGGATGAAATAACATTTCAAACGCAATTACGGAAGACAATTTATCCTGAGATACCCCACCACAAAACTAAAAAAAGGATTTAGGTCCACATAATGAATATTCATTTCTGCTCACAGACAAACTAACCGACAACATTTTTCCCAGTGGATATTGAACATGTACAGTGGGACAACAACATATCTTTTTTTCCCATCAACGCCTTTCTCCATTTTTCTTATATATATATATATATATATATATATATATATATATATATTTAATTTTTTGTCCTTTTTTTTCCTCTTTCTTTCGATTTGTTCCACTTGTTTTTATTTATGATTCATTTCATCGGACTGTAGTTTAGCGTCAATTTTTCATGACAATAAATAAATTTACCGTAAAAATGAATTTCATCTTCATTTTCGCCAAATACCATTAGGGAGCTCATCAGAGATGTCCTATGGGGAAATATCTTTTCTCTTCCCGCCGAACAGTGCGCAAATGAGACCACTACATGCTTCAAAACTGCAATTGAAGCATATGTTTCCACGCGGAAATTCTATAGTAAGCTCCACTCTCCTCAATGGTTTACTTCTACTTGTGCAGCTGCCATTGCTCAAAGGCAGCATGCGTACCGCAGATGTAACTGGCATAAATTCAGTTGAAACAGACAAGTTTATAGAAGCTAGAAGTAATTGTAAGAGAAAAATAATGACAGATAAGAGAGAATATATTGAAACCACCAGAAAATGCATCGAAGCAAAGAAATCAGGAACCCGTGATTTTTGGAAAAATCTACTACAGTGTAGTAAATAATGGCCAAACAATAATTTCCCCCACTATCAAACAATCATGAGGTTGTTTGCACGGCAACGGAGAAGGCTAACACGGGAAAAGATAAAAAAGGAAATGTAAGTACCTAAAGTTTGTAAAACAAATAGAAAACACTTATTGTATTTTTTTTAGTTCCTCCCCGAATAAATAATTGAATTCAAAACACACGTGGATAATGTCTTACATTGTGATATTGGATTTTGGAAATATATTGAAAGATCTTTCTAAAATCAAATATGGCGGCGTAAGCCGTTATCTTCGTGTGTTGTGAATGCAATTATTTTTTAGGAGTGGTAGTGGCTATAAACACTAAAATAATAGATGCTTTTCCAAACTTCATATATCTACATCTATTTTTCTTTTAATCTTTTTTCTTCCATATTATAAATTTCTACGTTAAAACAATCAAGTGTTAATTGTTCTACACTTGCCCTGATAGATTTCTAACTATGATTTGCTTACAAGTGACAATTTCTAGGGTTTAATTCGACACACTGCTGTCAAAATTCGACCAAAATGTCATTACTCCAAAACTCAACGCCTTGCTCTCAAAAACTCAACTCCAACACTTGACACACTGCTGTCAAAAACTCTCAAATCCAAAACACGGCACACCACTGACAAAACTTACTACTTCAACATGAAAATTCAAAATCAACGTAGTCTCTGAAAAAACAAGCTTTTTATTTCAAACCGGAAGTATCTCATTTGCATATCGGAAGTATATAAAGAGAAAATGCTGCTATTTTTCTTTTTTCTTCATTTATTTTGACTGCACGGAACGCTACAGGCTTCACAAAAAACAGGCTTTTAACCCTTTTTTTAAGGCGTTTAATCACAGAAGAGTAACTTATCTTGCCTTTGGTAGCAATTCAGATCACACTTTCTAACAGTTTAACAAGCTAGTTAGTAGTAGTAGCAGTCGGAAAACGGTTAATGCATGCGAAGCGTTTGTACCGTTACCTACAAACACTGCTTCCCTCCCTACTGGGCACAAACAGCTTCGCACGCGACTGTTTTCCAACTGCTTCTGCTACTAACTAACATTCACTCGTCAGCACAACCAAATCTCACACATTCTCCTGACGATGTTTTGAGGACAGGCGGAAAGCAACAAAATCACGACTAACTCCGAAGAGACAAATATAACTCTGAGACGTTTATAATTACCTTTGATCAATACACAAAAACATCATCAGAAAAATTGAAAAAATTAAAGATGTATGACCAAACAAAAGCGCGCTGTTGTCTTTAACAATGTTTGTTTAAATGAAAAAATGCTTCCTAAATACACACGATATATATATATATATATATATATATATATATATATATATATATATATATATATATATATATATATATATATATTTCCCCAAAACATCTGGGCTTGATGGAGGGGAGACTAAAACTTGCTGCTATGGTTGCAAATGATCTGAAATAACAGCAATAGGAGACTTGATTCCAAATATTTCTAATAATTTATATCTCCCCTCTTTTGGAAATAGGGTACGATTATGAATATCTCCAGTATCAAATAATCCTTATAAACTGTGAAATTTACTTTATGTATGAAAACCAAAGAGGGAAGATATAACATATGAGAAATATTTGGAATCAAGTCTCACCTTGCTGTTATTATAGATCATTTGGAACCATAGCAGCAAGTTTTAGTCTCCCCTTCCATCAAGGCCAGAGGTTTTGGGGAAATATCAGATATTTTGTAATTCATATGCAAAAGTAAGAAAACAAATGACTATGATTGAAACATTTTATAGCTGTAAAAAATGCCAAAATAGGCTCTGGATGATGGATTATCCCCTTAATGTGCAACCTTCAAGGCAAATGTCACATAGCTAACTACACAATCCAGATTTTTAATTTTCCCTTCATTTGTTAAATATTAATCAATAGTCGCTGAGATTTGGAACTTATAAAATTACCAAAAAAGGTGGTATATCTATGGTAGCCAAATTGAATATTGAAATGCTTGTATCTTTGGTTCTCTAGGTCGCAACTACATGAAAATTTGCAGGCATTTTGAAGATTAAAATACTATTCTATGATTAAAATTTATGACAATTGATAAAAAACTATATTTTCAAACCATAAAATATGCCCAAATCTGCTTACATTTCTATATATAGTGTCCTGGCAGACCAGCTTCAGTTTTGCTGCTTTGGGATGAATTTTGCTTAGTGATTTTTTTTTTGCTTGATTGTCTCCCCTGTGGCATTGCCAGGCCATTAATTCATACACACACACACACACACACACACACACACACACACACACACACACACACACACACACACACACACACACCGCACCCCCCACCCCCACACGCAAACACGCGAGCACATACATATAATTTCAGGAAAAATATTCAAAAGTGATAACCAATGAATTTAACAAGGTTATTGACAGTGAACAAACAGTTGGTTAGAGTAGCTAATGGTTGGTTAGAGTTTCAAACAGTTGGTTAGAGTAGCTAATGTCTTTTACAGGTGATTAGAGAACGTACATTCCTATAAAAATTTCAGTTTTTAAATCTTTATTAATTTTTTAAAAAAATTCTTTATTAAGTAAAAGGAAAAATATAGTCAATTATCGCTTATCACACACACACACACACACACACACACACACACACACACACACACACATGAAAGTGAAATTATATGTGTATGTGTCTGTGTGTACATTTCTCTACTAAACTACTCTGTCAATTTTCGGTCTACAGACTCAGGATTTGACATAAGGAGCATTGAGATTTGGGAACATCATTTTAATCTATTTGCAGCCAGAAATTTGGCTGGCAACGATTTGACCTTTGAAAACTCTACCAAACTCCTCCGCCAATTTTGGGTCTAAACACTTGAAATTTTAGATGTAGGTTACTTGGACATTGATCAAACTTTTTAATTTGATTTGAGACCAAAACATGTTAAGGGGCCAGAATTGAGGTCGAAGTTTAAAAAAATAGACCTCTGCAGTCTCTACCAAATTACTCACCCAATTTTTGGTCTTAACATTTGAAATTTTACATAAAGTGCATTCACAGGTTGGGCAAGCTTTTTAATCGGTTTAGGTCGAAAATTTAAGCTGCCAAGAGGTTAAAATTTCAAAGATTTGATCTTTGCGTTTTCTAGCAAACTACTCAGCCAATTTTTGGTCTAAACATTTGAAATTTTAGATAGCAGGTATTCAGACATGCGGCAAGCAGTTTTGGGGCGGAAATTTCGCTGCTGAAAGGTCAAAGTTGAAGAGTTCACCTTTGCAGATTCTGCCAAACTCCTACGCCAATTGAGTCTAAACACTTGAAATTTTAGGTAGGTAACTTGGAGATGGGTCAAACTTTTTATTTTGATTTGAGACCAAAACAATAAATGTTAAGGGGTCAAAATTGGGGTCAAAGTTAAAAAATTAAATTCTGCGGTCTGTACCAAATTGCTCAAACAATTTTTGGTCTACACATTTGAAAATTTACATAAAGAGTATTCACACATAGGGCAAGTTATGAACAGTACATAGGGCCAGAGCAAAGCCGGACTGAACTGCTAGTGTGTGTGTGTGTGTGTGTGTGAGAGAGAGAGAGAGAAGCTATAATTGACTATGTATTTTCTTTCGCTTAATTAAGAATTTCTTTAATTTCACGTGTCATTCGAAAAGGCGGAATAATATACATTTTGTTTCCTAAGCATTTTGATATACATTTTATTTCATTTCGATTTTTACATTATATATTTTTGCCATTTTACGTACATTTATAATTTTGAAATAAAATAATATAGCTACATATTGCGGACCATGTCTATATGGTCCATCGTTGAAGATAAAAGAAATTCGCGTTCACATTTTCACGATCAATTGATTTCACAATTAATGGCCACGGTCGAATTCGCTAACAGTTCTTTTAACGGAAGCTATCAACAGGAACGCATGCCGGCGCGCTGACAATTAGCACCGACTTGTTCAGTATTTATGGCGCGCGCGGTAATCTGTTTAGTGCAGAGTTTGATTGTTCGTGACAAAGATTAATTTAACGACCTGTTGATACAAAATAAAAGATAACAAATAGATGTATATAAGAATATTTTAACTAGCGGGACCTGCGGAAATTACACAGGGGATTGATTCCTATGTAATATATTGATGTTGGCATTCTGTAGATATTCAGCGTAAATGCAGACGCTCTGATATTATTGTAGCTTTTTTGTTAAAACTGCAAAAGTATTTATCTAAGCTAGCAGGGACACCCAGCGTAACGAGGTCGTAAAATACGCTTAAATGTGATATTTTAATTCTTACAGATTTCGTATATATTATTTTAGAGTTAATGTTCTATCGATTTTTATATATTATAAAGTTGCGATTTAAAGAAAAAAAAATATCTATGTGACTTGGGTTCATCTGCTTGAATCGAAACCGAATCCCAAACTTAAAACTTTAGTTCTTTAAGCTATAATCGAAACCGAAACCAAAATTTATGAAGAATTCTTGATAAAATTATTTATTGCAAGAAATGGAAATACATAACAATGAAACGACCCGGATGTAAGCGTGACACAGAAAATAACACGCTATATCGTATTAATATGTAGATGATCCGATAACGCCCGAAATAGTCAATCAATTTTCCAACAAATTCTATGCTCACCCAATTATTATGCGAAGGAAATTTCATGTACGCTGTCTACACCCCTTTTTATTGCATTTTCAACCCAAACAAGGAGCAGTGTCACTTTGATTTAGGGGGTTACCATCTGGGGCATAATTTGTAGGGATACTATGTAGGAAGTTGACCAGAAAGATGTCTGTTTACATTACACTTGAACTTCTGCATGTCAGTATAATCAGGGAAGCAGGGAACCGGAAGGGAATACCAAAGTCTAGCAGTTCTAGCGAAGAATATTTGAGTAGAAGGTTTTCTGGCATCCTGGGATTTCTACTGTGTAGAGGTGGGATTTTGCTGCTTGTCAGGTTTATTCGAGGTATTTACGTCGAAAGAGTACAAGGGCTTGAAGTTCTTTGAGGCACCTACTATTAAAATACTTGTAAAACAAACAGAGGGATGCAACATTTCGTCATTGGGACAGTGCGGGACCTATTAAGTTTGCAACTCTCTTTAGAATCCTGTCTAAGAGTGAGAGACTAGTAGCAGATGCACCCCCTATTTTAAAATATGAGATCGCCCAGTTGCAGAAATGTAATGCAAAAGTAAGTAACTTTAAAAAATTCATCTGGTGTCGCTTTTAGTTGATCGTAAAACTTGAACTAAAATTACTTTCTTACCCTTCGGGCTAGGATCAAAGCGTAGTTGCTGTTCTGTCCGAATCTTGTATAATAATATCGTGGGGGTCTACTTTATCGCTGAACATCTATAGAATTGAAATATGTCCCAAATTCCTATAAAGTTTTTAAAGATAGACCCACATAATCAGATATATTTTAAAATTGCATTATCCTGCGTTCATAGGTAAGAATGTTTCAGTTTGGACCAGTTATATAGTTATATATATAGTTATATATATAGTTATATAGTTATATATAATATATATAGTTATATAGTTATATAGTTATATAGTTATATATAATATAATATATATAGTTATATAGTTATATAGTGGAGTTTGTATGGGGTCAGCTAGTTATTACTTGTATACACTAGGAGTTCTCACACAAGCCATCATGAAATATTAACTTACTGACAATTTTCTTTGAGTTTGAATGACAACAATTCTCCCCAGATTTCTAAATCTAAATGAATTTGCATTATCAACCACTTTCCATTGATTTCTCATTGGCAGCGACCATTGATCTTTACTGGAATTTGGATGGCAACAAATCTCTCCAATTTCCTAGTCCTTTTTGCACTCATCCAGTGGAAGTCTAGGTTATGTTTTTCCCCAGTTCTTTTTTTGTGTCACCCGCACTTTGTTTTAGATTTACCTATTTTATTTTTTTTCGTTTTCTCCCCTTTTCATTTAGAGTATACCAGTATCATCCTTGGGGAATAGAGGATAGTCATTACTTTTATAATTTTCTGATCCAGATGCCTAAATTATTTTTTGTTCAATCTATGAATGGACAGGGATTTATTTCAAAAAGTAAAGACTCATATTTTTTAAAAACTAAAATGTTGAAGAGCTACGAAGATAGTACCAATAAAACGAACGACCTTTCGTGTCACAGAGCTTATTTTTCTACATAGTCACTATCATACTCGATGAACTTTTGCTAGCAATGAATTATGGCTGTGCATGGCTTTCCGGAGCGCGTTTTGTCATACGAGTAAAGCCTCCTACTTTTTAACTAAAAAAGTTGAAGAGCTACGAAGATCGGAGTAGTATCATTAAAACGAGCGACTTCTGTGCTCTATAATTTATTATACTATATAATCATCACCATTCTCATAGCACTGTTGCCAGAAATTCATTGATGCATATCTGCTTCTGATGGACATTCATGACGGGTTGCTTTCATCAAGTCTGACATCTGCAACAGATAGATGAAATTTCTATGCCATAAATGCTTAAGTTCAATCGTCATGATGCAATTTACAATCTCCTCTGATCCATTTGGGTGGAATAAAAAATAGGAGGCATTACTTTTGGAACGCCTCTTATATTTTACTAGAGCTTCTGCACAGATATTCATTTCTGTTAGGTTTTTACTATTTAATTTGTTTTCTAAAACTTTTATTATTCTTATAATATTAATCTCAAATCTTTTATTTCATTTCTCTTGATTTCATGGTGTCTGTTTCCAATACTCACAGATATTTATCATGCTCTCCAAGTGCTCTTATATTCTCTTAGTTCGAAAGTTCTATTTCCTCTGCTGTCTCGAAATTTCACCATCTTCATCTTTAGCAGTGTATACTTTTCCATTTCAAATTCCATTTGAATGTCCTGGCTGAAGATTCTGATCCTGATTATCAACTTTTCAATTATCTCTCTCTTTTTTTCTTTTAAATAACTTCAAATCGTCCATATACATGAGGTGATTTATTCTTTGTTCTGAATTTGTATCTGATATCAGTTGAATAATAACTATGATAAACATAAGTAATAATAGAAAATTTTCATGAAAACTGCCTCAATGGGATCTCATAGTCATATGTTGTCTTTCAGCAGTCAGTTCCAGTCTCTATGCTCCAATTGCTTTCATAAATAGATTGATAATTTTCTCAGATATTTTGTCCATTCTAAGAGTTCTCTTATCCATGCTTAGACTTTCCTGTGGTTGATCCATGCATTGGCTATGCTTTTTTTCTTTTTTTCTGCGTCCTTCAGAATCATTTGATCTATGCATATAAGATATATGCCTCTCTTGTCGTTTAGCAGCATCATTTCTTTTCACGGAGTGAAGTCTACAGTTATTAAAAGAGTGGTTGATTTGTCCTTTCAGTTGTGCCGTTAGAATTTTCCTAAGCAGTTAATATGCAGGTCATTGGTCTGTAGTTGTTTAGGATCAGTGTGCTTTTGTATTAATGTGTGTTTTTTCTTTAGTCATCCGTTCTGGTATATCGGTTTCGTGTATAAATATTTTCGGGCTTTGTGCTTCTATCTAAGTTCGTGAATTTTTCAAACCAGTAAAAGAAAATTAAAAAGATTAAAAAAGATAAAACCTTTCTCAAAACTGCATTAATAATATTTTTCAATAAAATGCTAAAAAATATCAATAAAAAATATTTTTTATTTTATATCTTGCAGTCTTTTAGTTATCTCTCTCTCTCTCTCTCTCTCTCTCTCTCTCTCTATATATATATATATATATATATATATATATATATACATACATACATACATACATATATATATATATATATATATATATATATATATATATATATATATATATATATATATTAGTGATGGAACAATTCCAATATTTTTCCCGATTCCTATACAATTATCATACTGTTCTAAATTCCTAAGTCTGATATAATTACCGATTCCGATTCCAAATATTTAGTTGTAAAAGGTTTTTTTTCGAATAAACGTAAAAAAACATATAATATATGCATATATTTATCCAAACGTAAAACACATTTGTGGCAGAGGTGATCTATAAACTTTTGTCTTACTGGTAATTGAAAATCAATATTTATCATTGCATCATTTGTATCTGCAGTTTCAACAAAAACAAACAAACAAACAAACAAAGCCCAAAACAATTAAAAATTATCTTCGGCATCGGAAAAGTGCTCTTATTCTTTAAATTCCAATCTATCAATTTCTGGTATACGGGCCTGAAACTTGATATGTAGGGGATTTGGACCTGTGATACAAATTTGATTTGGACTTAAACCGTTATTATGTTGAGATAAAAATTGAAAACAGTTGGAACTTGGCAGATGTAATTCGACTTAAAGTGTTATTGTACACATACGTAAATACACATTTATGCATTACAGTCGGTTATATTTTAACATATTCTTATCCCTTTGATGATAGCTTAAACGGTAACAACTAAGATTGGAGTGCTAAATGTTTTAGTTTCGATGCTAGCTGATGATACTGAAGTGATTTTTTAAAAGAAAACTTTGGAAATCATTACTATGTACAATAAAATAGTAAATAGAGTATTGGTTCTATAATAGTTCTAAATCTTCATGGGTTAAAATGTAATATTTAAGTGTTTTTTTACAGCTGGGTCACACCGAAATGCCACTACCATATATTGGGTAAAATAGAGTAATGGATAGAGAATTGGTTGTATAATAATAATATATATGAAATCTGCATAAATTAAAATATATTATTGTTTTAAATTTTTATATTAATGAAATAGTAACTGAATTTTGTTTACATTGCTTTTTATTGGAGAAGTGGTATTTTCTCATTGGAGAGCCATAAATTAACCAGCTGTCCTGTTTTCAAGTTGAATTCCCTTTTATAATTGAGAATTTTCTAACCATAAGGCATATGCAAGTGTTATGTCTGTGAGATAGTTAACTTATTTGACTTTTCTCCTTCCTTCTCTCTTTCTCTCTCCTTTCTCTCACTTATATCACTCCTCTATCTCTTCTTCATAAATTCCTTTCTCCCTCTCTCTTTCTCTCTCTTCTGTCTTATTTTTCTTACTTTCTCTCTATAAGACATTGTTCCATATTCATGCGTTATTTTCCTTAATCGCCTTTCTCCACAGCAAGATCACTACATCAGCATAATGATTTATATATATATATATATATATATATATATATATATATATATATATATATATATATATATATAGATAGATAGATAGATAGATAGATATCCACAGGTTGCAATTAAACTAATACACATCGCTAGCCAGGGATCGAACCTACAGCCATCATGTTTATAGTTATTTCTATTCACCAGAGCTGAATGTTTACATATATGCGTTTATCACCAGTAGAGAGTTCTCCCCATGTTTCATTACAAATAGCTTTGTATCAAGCTTAAGAGTAGCGACAGGTATCATTAAGAGCAGTGTTTTACGAGGAAGAGAAAGCTTATATATTCATATACAGAAATACATAGAGACACAGCCATACGCATACACACACATATATATATATATATATGTATATATATATAAATGTATGCATATATATAAATATATGCATATATATAAATATATGTATACATATATAAGTGTATGCATATAGATATATAAATGTATGCATATATATATACATAAATGTATGCATATATGTAAATGTAACCATATATATATAAATATATGTATATATACATATAAATGTATGTATATATATACATAAATTTATGTATAAATATATATAAAAGTATCTAAAAATATATATTAAACATATATATATATATATGTATATATATAAATGTATGTATATATATGTAAATATATATATATATACATGTATGCATATATATAAATGTATGCATGTATATATACAAATGTATGCATTTATATATATATAAATGTATGTATATATGTAAATATATATAAATGTATGTATATATATAAATGTATGTATATATATATATATATAAATGCATATATATACAAAGGTATCTATATTATGTAAATATATACATAAATGTATGTATATATAAATGTATACATATAAATGTATGTATATATATACATACATATAAATGTATGTATCTCTCTTTCTCTCTATATATATACATGTACATATATTTATTTATTATTTATTATTTTTAAAAACAGTAATCTATAGACACGCGTATATGTATATATATACATGTATATATATACATGTATATATATATACATGTATATATATATACATGCATATATATATACATGCATATATATATATATATATATATATATATATATATATATATATATATATATATATATATACGCGTGTCCATAGATTATTTTTTTTAAAATAATAAATAAATTTAAAAAAAAAGAGTCCAAATAAAAAATGAGCGGCTTTCTAAGAAAAACACCGGTTCTCCGAGGTGGATACGTTAACTTTAATATCGTTTAAAAAATCAACAACAAAACCACGTAAACACATAAACGGTAAAAATGAAGCAGTAAATCGTCTATGGCATCATAGCGTAATGGACTGAAATACATAATATACAAAGTTCGAATCCTACAACAGTCAAGCTACGCTGAAGAGGAGTAGAGCTTCAAAACACGCGCGTCCGTAGATTACTGTTTTTAAAAATGATATATATCTATAATATAAAGCTAAATGTCTGTCTGTGTGTGTGGTCACGAATAGGCTCCAATATGGTTGACTATTATTGAAAACTGATCACATATAATGATAGAAGATGTATCGAGACACAGGAATGGGTATGCTTGATTTGGCATAATGATGATTCATTAAAATTGTGGGGTCTGTGTACGCGCCTGGTCAACAAAGTATGGAAATAAAATATTTAAAAATTAAAAAAAATAACGTTTACAAGTGTTTTTGATATAGATGTACATAAGAATACTTTGATAAGTATGCTTTAACTTAAATAGGGATGGTATAATAAAATTGTGGGGTCTGCGTCCGCGCCTGGCCTCCATAGAATGGAAATAGGCACAAAATTTAGTAAAGACTTTTCATATCTGTCTGCGTAAGTATACTTTGATAATTATGTTTCAGTTTGAAAAAATATGGTATAATAAAATTATGAAGTGTTCGTTCGCGCCTGACCTCCA
This sequence comes from Euprymna scolopes, assembly GCF_053919585.1. Taxonomy (NCBI): domain Eukaryota; kingdom Metazoa; phylum Mollusca; class Cephalopoda; order Sepiida; family Sepiolidae; genus Euprymna; species Euprymna scolopes. Next base: position 31,291,254 of record NC_136503.1, read on the forward strand.
TAGAATGGAAATATGTCACAAAGTTTAAGAATATTGTGATAAGTGTTTCAGTGTGAACAGGTATGATATAATAAATTATGGGGTTTATCTATTTTATTTTTACTTTCATCATATTTGGCTTTGGTTTTCATACACCCAAATTCGAAGCTATCTCTTCACAACTCTTCCTTTTCATAACCTATCATACTTTAATAAATTAGAGTCCATTTTCTGTAGCCTGTTTTTGAACCCAGTCAACAATGGGTACTTTTCCTAGTACATATATATATATATATATATATATATATATATATATATATATATATATATATATATATATAAATACTGATTTGTTGCATTCCAAATACCAAAGAAAATAATCCGTCCATATATATATATATATATATATATATATATATATATATATATATATATATATATATATATATATATATACTAGCATTTCAGCCCGGCGTTGTCCGTGTGTTTGGAGGTGTGTGTGTTCAGCAAAAAAAAAAAAAAAAAAAAGGGGGTAATAGGAAGGAAGGCTCGAACCTGTACCGCAAAGGAGGAAAAGAACGGGGGAAATGTGACGTCTTTGCTGTTACGATCACCGTCAAACCGGAAGTGACGTAGGTTTAAATTAAGACTACACAATCGAAAAGAGGGGATGACTTTCGGAAATATCGGCGAAAAAAGCGACCCCTTCCTGTGAAAAGTGCCCAGTTGAGGGTGAAAAATTAATGTTTTTAGCCAATTTTTCGGTATTTGTCGTCTGAAAGGTCGAGCTTCAAAACGATACTGATCTCATGAAAATCAGTGTCCTCTGTCGAAAGTTTTAGGCAGACATGCAAACATACATACATAGATTTATACATTGATAGCTCAAATTGTCAACCCAAACCGATTAAAAATTTTCTCTATCTCTGAAAATGTAAAATTTCAAATGTTTAGACCAGAAATTGTCTGAGTAATTTGGTAGAGACCGCAGAGGTCAAATTTTAAAAAAAATTATGACCTTTTAACATTTATTGTTTTGAGATCAAATCAAGTTATTAAGTTAGATCCATGTATAAGAAACCTATATCTAAAATTTCAATTGTTTGTACTCAAAATTAGCAGAGGAGTTTTGTAGAGCTCATAAAGGTGAAATCGTTGAACTTTGACCCTTTAATAGTCGAATTTCTGGCCTAAAACGGATTACAAATATTTTCTCAAATCTCAGTAACCTGTATATCAAATTTTGAGTTTGTAGACTTAAAATTGATAGAGTCATTGCGTAGGGAAATGTACACAGACACACAGACAGACAGACACTTTCATTATATATATATATATATATATATATATATATTCATAAGATTTGATCTGATAAGTCTATTGTGTATATGTAATCGTGTTCAATAACAAGTACCGCTATATTTTAGTGTAAACATTTATTCATACAAACATCTTCGTTACATATGTACATAAATATTTCGCCTAAAACCTTATTGTTACACCGGCCTTTCTAACATAAGGGAAATTACTCTGGTTCTCACTATATATAGTGCCAGTAATACCTACACTGATGGAAGAAGCGTCAATACTACCACTGACTAGCTGCGTACAAGCCAGTTATACTCGTTTCTTACCTTTGTACCGGGGATGTTCAATATGTTTAAACCAACCTTTCCTTTTACCATTGTGCCAGGACACAATTGGCGACGAGAATGAGATCATGGACACAGTGTTTGATACATTTCAGGTGCCCATATCAGAGACAGCTCCTAAGAATAGAATGTCAGAAAGAAAACGGAAATCAACTGAGTTGATTAGAGTGACCCCCCCCCCAAAAGAAGGTTATTAATCCCCAGACGGGATATTTTCAAAGGGAGGGTTGTTACAATGGCCTTTCTAACACACCGGTTCTCACTATATATAATGCCAGTAATACCTACACCGATGGAAAAAGCGACAGTCCTACCACTGACTAGCTGCGTGCAAGCCAGTTATATTCGTTTCCTACCTTTACACTTGTTCCTTAACCCAACCTCGATGATTTTCATATTTTTACTATTATGCCACTACTCAACAGTTATTAAAGGCTTAATCTTATCGTGACACGCCCGAGAGTGATGACGTTTAAAATTATTCTTTTTTGTTATTCTACTTAAAAGGCTTACATTTTTCGAAATTGTGTTCCGATAGAAATATTGTAGATTTATTTGAGTACTCAACAGATATGAAGTAATGCAGCATTTTAAATGTAAAAACTGAATCAACTGTTTAAAAAAAAATAATCGTATAGTCAACCAGTATTTTCCGAACAAACTAATGAGAAAGAAACTGGTCTTCATCTCATAAAACAACAAAAATAAATTTAAAAATAAGAATAAAGCAAAGCAAGAAATGCTAATATGATCCAAGTTTGTTAATATGAAACAATGTGTGCGAACAGGTTCATGACTTCTGAAAAATAGATTCCGAATAAAAATGGCCGAACGTTTCATAAACAAATAAAAATATCTATGCATAATAAGTAATCGGGCAAAATATGCAGATATAAATACATGTTTTCTGAATATATATATATATATATATATATATATATATATATATGCATATATATAATGTGAATACGTATATATATGCATGTATATGTATATGTGCACACGTATATATGTATACATGTATATGTATATGTGCATATGCATATATGTGTATATGTATATATGCATATATATGTACATATGTATATGTATATATGCATATATATCATATGTGTATATATGCATATATATCATATGTATATATATGCATATGTATATATATGTATATATATGCATGTATATGTATATATATATATGTATATATATGCATGAATATGTATATATATGTATATATATGCATGAATATGTATATATATGTATATATATATGCATGAATATGTATATATATGTATATATATGCATGTCTATGTATATATATGTATATATATATGCATGTCTATGTATATATATGTATATATATATGCATGTCTATGTATATATATGTATATATATGCATGTATATGCATATATATGTATATATATATATGCATGTATATGCATATATATGTATATATATATATGCATGTATATGCATATATATGTATATATATGTGCATATATATGTATATATATGCATGTCTATGTATATATATGTATATATATATGCATGTCTATGTATATATATGTATATATATGCATGTATATGCATATATATGTATATATATATATGCATGTATATGCATATATATGTATATATATGTGCATATATATGTATATATATGCATGTATATGCATATATATGTATATATATATATGCATGTATATGCATATATATGTATATATATGTGCATATATATGTATATATATGCATGTATATGCATATATATGTATATATATGTGCATATATATGTATATATATGCATGTATATGCATATATATGTATATATATGTGCATATATATGTATATATATATCCATGTATATACATATATATGTATGTATATATATGTATATATATGCATATATATGCATATGTATATATATGTATATTTATGCATATGTATATATATGTATATATATGCATATGTATATTTATGTATATATATGCATATGTATATTTATGTATATATATGCATATGTATATATATGTATATATGTATATGTATATATACGAGGGGCGTGCAATAAGTAATGTCCCAGACCCGCTTCCCATAAGAGTAGAGCAACGAAACTTGGCACAGTTACTAGTCTTTCTCTACACAGAGACCACCCAACGTTATGTATTTCTTCCATCGTTTGATGCATCTCTGGACACTGTTTTCGTAGAACACCCCAGGTTAGTCCTCCAACCACGACGTGACTTCAGAAATCAAGGCTGCATCATCTAGGAAACGCTTTCCTTTCAAAAACAACTTCATGGCTGGGAAGAGGTCAAAGTCAGAGTGTGCAAGGTCAGGAGAGTAGGGAGGATTGGGAAGCATTTCATAACCACACGCCCGTGCTTCTGATTTGGCGACATGCGAGTTTTGGACCGGAGCGTTGTCCTGCAGGAGGAGGGTACCTTTGTTGATCTGGCTCCGCCTCTTGATTTTGATAGCTGCCCTTAATTTCCTCAAAAGTGAAGCATAATAGGCTCCTGTAATTGTGGTACCTTTTCCAGGAAATCTGTCATCACTACTCCGTCCTGGTCTCAGAAGACTGTGAGCATGACCTTGCCAGCGGAGAGATGCACTCTTGCCTTCATTGGAGGTGGTGAGTCCAAGTGCTTCCACTGCATTGACTAGGCTTTGGTCTGTGGATCATAGTGATGGAACCAAGTTTCATCCTGTGTAATCAGTCTTTTAATAAACTTTGACTCATCTTCTTGGCACATCTCCAAATTCATTATCGAGCAATCGACGCGTTCTCGCTTCTGGAATGGTGTGAGCAACATGGGAATCCATCTGGCAGACACCTTATGCATATGCAAATGGTCATGAATGATAGTTTCCACAGAGTCTGTACTAATCTTGACATCTTGGGCTATTTGGCGAATAGTAATGCGCCGATCTTCTAAAATGGCAGCCTCAACTTGACGGACAGATGCCTCATTAATGGCAGAAGGGGGCGACCAGGTCTGGAAGCTGTTTCCACAGACTTCCGGCCATGTTTGAATTCACGATGCCAGCGTTTTACAAGGTCATATGATGTGGCATTATCACCATAAGTTTCTTTCATTTCATCAAAAGTCTCATGTGGTGCGCGTCCTTTAAAATACAAAAACCGGATCACTGCTCGACATTCAACAGACTCCATTTCACACCTGACTCAGTTCAAACACCTGTAAAACAGAAACCACAATTAGTTCAGAGCTGTAATTTGCCGTATAAACCATTGCACATGCAAGATTTCAGCTGGATCAGACAACTGAGAGTGTGCCAGGGGCATTACTTATTGCACGCCCCTCGTAGATGCATATGTATATACATGTATATACATATATGTACATATGTATATGTATATATATATGCATATGTATATATATGTATATGCATATATGCATATATATACGCATATATATGCATATGTATATATATGCATATGCATATTTATATATATGCATATATATATGCATATGCATATATATATATGTATATATATATGAATATGCACATATATATGTATTGCATATATATATGCACATGTATATGCACATATATATGTATTGCATATATATATGCACATGTATATTCACATATATATATATATATATATATGTATTGCATATATATGCACATGTATATATATGCACATATATGCATACGTATATATATGCATATGTATATATATGCATATGTATATGCATATATATGTATATATATGTATATATATGCATATATATGCACATGTATATATATGTAGATATGTGTATGCATATGTATATGTATGTATATCGATCATCCCATAATATATGTATGTATAATCGATCATCCCAGCCAAAGAAAACGCTTTAAATATGATATTGGTACTTGTAAATCCAGATAAGTAGTCTTTTTTTTTTTAATTAAATTTATAATCGACGATTTAGATGATAGCGTAGTATATTCTAGATTATTAGTATTAGTAATTAAAATAAAAGTTCTTGATAAAACTAATCAATTAAAAAAGTATATTTTCATTTTTAACAGCATAGAATAGACGAAACAGATTCCTTGTAAAAAGATATTTATAACAATCTCGGTCTCTCTCTCTCTCTCTCTCTCTCTCTCTCTCTCTCTATATATATATATATATATATATATATATACATATATATATATATATATATGTATATATATATATATATATATATATATATATATATACATTAATAATCAATTTTATACTTACAGACACTAGTGTTTCATACTTTCGCAATTATACGTGCAGATATTGATAATTAGTGCTAGTTGAAAGATTCGAACCCATTTTTGACTCAATTTGCTCGGACGTTACCTCTGGACCAGCACCAAGTAATACGAGGATTAAGGGAAATTAAACACCTATAAATGCTAAATGCAGAGAGGAAGAAAGGTAGACATTAGGAAAAAGATAAAGATAGCGTGCAATACATAGGGCGAAAAAGAAATGAGTGTGAGGAAAGAGATAGATAGATATGCAAAGAGAAAGAAGAAAAGGAGAGAGAGATTAGATTAACGGACAGAGAATAAAAGAATGGGAAAGAAAGTGAAGGGGACGAGCAAGAGTCTGTTAGAGAGAGAGAGAGCGAGAGAGAGAGAGAGAGAGAGAGAGAGAGATGTTGTCTTATGAAACCACAAGAGAGTTAATCTATTAATATATAACAATGTAAACCCGTATTTCTAGACGCTCAGATTTATGTTGCTCTAATCAAAGCCAAACTGAAAGAGAATGTTAAAGAATGCAAACTAATAAAAATGTATAAAAATGTTCGTAAATCCCAAAAAGTTTTCATAAACACTCACTAATCGCTAACAAACACTTACACAAGTGATCTAGTAATATACTAAGATTCTTAACAAATTCTCTTGCAGGAAATTATTAAAAAGGTCATATTTTTACGCGATATAGACTAAACATCGCAATGACACCAACATTGGTTGTGGCCATCGAAATTGCTTCTTGAGGGCCGGAGAGACCGAAAAGACCGAAAAGACATCGCACCATCAAAACATTTATTTTAATGTTAAGAAAAATACTGAAATCTTAAATCATGTTGGTACGGTGAGGAAAATCAGGGAAGATGTAAGCAACTCCATACGCAATCGGCGTAAATAAAGAAGCTATCAAAGTAAAAATATTTCCAGAATCTCGAGATCTCTACACTAAACAGATGACATTTTGCTGATGGTGGATCGAGGAGTAGTTTGTTTGAGGGAGTACAAGAAAAATTCGTCAGAGCATATTCCATAGAAATACTTTTAGAACCAGCACAGTAATGCAACATTGCGGCGATACGACAGTTATTAGAGCTTTATAGACAGTGTGGATCTTATTCTATTAGAGACTCTTTTTTTTTTGCACACTGTTGAAGAGGGAGAGCTAGTGATCGATTCACGAACACAATGGTAGTAACAGTACTTCATATGCAGGTAAATAGGGGTATTTATAGAGATATAGAATATTGCCAAGTGTAAGAAGATAGGCAACCAAATCCCACCCCTTCAATATAGAGGTCCCTGGATGCCGGAAAGCCTTCTACTGTAATAGTTTCTTTCTTCAGATTACCATACTTTGGAAGTTCTTCATTGTTACATGCTTTCATGGCTGCACTGATATGCAATAGTTTAAATGTAATGTGAACAGACATCTCGTTACTGAACTCCCCACAATCTCCTGTTAGACATGATCCCAAATAATAGCTCCTTATGTCCAAGTAGCAATACGCCTTGTCTGGGTGAAAAGGAGTATATGTTATAAAAGCTTGGTAGAATATTGCGGTGATATGACAGGGACTAGAGCTTGGCAGACAGTGTGGGGCCTATTAGGTTAGAGACTCTTGTCTTGCACCAAGAAGGAAGAGTATTGGTCGATGCCCCAGTGTAGTGATGGCAACAATAATCCATGCGCAGGTAAGTGAATTTTTTATATAGATATGGATATACTATATATAATATAGATATTTACAGAGATATGGATATACTATATATAATACAGATATTTATAGAGATATGGATATACTATATATAATACAGATATTTATAAAGATATGGATATACTATATATAATACAGATATTTACAGAGATATGGATATACTATATATAATACAAATATTTATAGAGATATGGATATACTATATATAATACAGATATTTACAGAGATATGGATATACTATATATAATATAGATATTTACAGAGATATGGATATACTATATATAATACAGATATTTATAGAGATATGGATATACTATATATAATACAGATATTTATAGAGATATGGATATACTATATATAATACAGATATTTATAGAGATATGGATATACTATATACAATACAGATATTTACAGAGATATGGATATCCTATATATAATACAGATATTTATAGAGATATGGATATACTATATATAATACAGATATTTATAGAGATATGAATATACTATATATAATACAGATATTTATAGAGATATGGATATACTATATATAATGCAGATATTTATAGAGATATGGATATACTATATATAATACAGATATTTACAGAGATATGGATATGGAACAATTACATTGAAGGCATTGCCAGGGCCGCTGCAAGAAAGGTAGGCTCTCTCTACCGTGCTAGAAAACTACTAACACCCGAAAGTATCCTGTACCTCTATAAGGCCACCATTCGCCCATGTATGGAGTATTGCTGCCACATCTGGGCTGGTGCATCTGCTACTAGTCTCTCGCTCCTTGACAAGGTTCAAAAGAGAGTCGCAAACCTGATAGCCCCTGAACTGGCATCTAAGCTTCAGCCTCTGTCCCATCGACGAAATGTTGCATCCCTCTGCCTTTTCTACAAGTATTTTAGTGGTGAATGCTCTGACGAACTGCAATCACTTGTGCCCCCACGACGCGAGCACCCTCGACAAACCCGACAGGCTACTAGATCCCACCCCCACACTGTAGAGGTCCCTAGATGTAAAAGATCTTTTTACTCCAATAGTTTCTTCCCCAGAACCGCAAGACTCTGGAATTCCATTCCAGGTCCCTGCTTCCCCAACAGTACTGACGTGCAGAAGTTCAAGTGTAACGTGAACCGACACCTTGCTGCCCAAATCCCTACATAGTACCCCAGTAGTTGTTGCCCCTGATAGTAGCCCCCTCCACCAAAGTGGCAATTTGCCTTGTTTGGGGTGAAAATGTAAAAAAAAAAAAAAAAAAAAATACTATATATAATACAGATATTTATAGAGATATGGATATACTATATATAATACAGATATTTATAGAGATATGGATATACTATATATAATACAGATATTTATAGAGATACGGATATATTATATATAATACAGATATTTATAGAGATATGGATATACTATATATAATACAGATATTTATAGAGATATGGATATACTATATATAATACAGATATTTATAGAGATACGGATATACTATATATAATACAGATATTTATAGAGATATGGATATACTATATATAATACAGATATTTATAGAGATACGGATATACTATATATAATACAGATATTTATAGAGATATGGATATACTATATATAATACAGATATTTATAGAGATACGGATATACTATATATAATACAGATATTTATAGAGATACGGATATACTATATATAATACAGATATTTATAGAGATACGGATATACTATATATAATACAGATATTTATAGAGATATGGATATACTATATATAATACAGATATTTATAGAGATACGGATATACTATATATAATACAGATATTTATAGAGATACGGATATACTATATATAATACAGATATTTATAGAGATATGGATATACTATATATAATACAGATATTTATAGAGATACGGATATACTATATATAATACAGATATTTATAGAGATACGGATATACTATATATAATACAGATATTTATAGAGATATGGATATACTATATATAATACAGATATTTATAGAGATATGGATGTACTATATATAATACAGATATTTATAAAGATACGGATATACTATATATAATACAGATATTTATAGAGATATGGATATAATATATATAATACAGATATTTATAGAGATATGAATATACTATATATAATACAGATATTTATAGAGATATGAATATACTATATATAATACAGATATTTATAGAGATATGAACATACTATATATAATACAGATATTTATAAAGATATAGGATACTGTAAAGCGTGAGACGTGTTCTAGCCCGGCAGAAGACACCTACATTATTTGTAACAGACTTTCCATTGTCTTCTATGTACTTGTTCCAGTTCATGTTGCCTGAGAATGTTAAGCTGAGGTGTTTGAACGTTGTGCTCTCGACGTGCTGCAATTTTGCAAAGTAGTTTTTCTACCAACAGACAGACAAACAATGTTTACTTATTATGTAGATCAATTAATTCTGACTGAGTGACATACAAAAAAAGAAATCGTCTTGTGTGTGAGTTTCCTTTTTCTGTTGTTCTTATTAGTCTCGGGTTTGAAACCTGATTTGCCAGTTTCCAGACACGAGGCACTGAAATGTTTGTAACAGTTTGCTTACGAAAAGGTCAACTCGATGGGAAATATTTTCATTGCGAAACCGAACAGAGAACAAAGCTTAAAACACGTTAAAAATAACAAGACATTTTTTTTTTGTAGAAAGTGTAAATGTAATTTATTTGGAATTCACAGAATTACAAAACACGTGTTCATGTGTCACTGTTTCTTCATTAATTATTGAGAACCCGATATTATTGAAAAGAAGTGCAGTATCTATCTATCTATCTATCTATCTATCTACTATTATATAAAATTACTTTGTGTGTGTGTGAGTTCCTTCCTCATAGGTCCCGAAACGTCTGAGACTATCAGTTGGAAATTTCTCACAAAGGTCTGATCTTTACTTCTGATCTGAGATGGAACATGCACATCAAATCTGTTACCAAAGTTGCTGGAAAAAATGGTAGGATCCTTCTACCGCTCCAGTAGATATCTCACTGCTGATGCAATTCTCTACTTATAAGAGCCAAGTACGTCCAAGGATAGAGAACTGTTGCCACATCTGGGTCACTGCTGCTAGAAGCAACTTATCCTGCCTTGACAGAGTTCAAAATAGACTTCGTAGCCTAGTAGGTGATGCCATTTTCTCTTCTCGCGCTCTCTTTCCCACAGAAAAAAAACGTTGCGAGCCTGTCTCTGCCTTAATGTTATTTTCATGGCAAGTGCTCGTCTGAGCTCCAATCTATGGTCTCCCCTGTCCTGACTTTCACGAAGAATACTTGTCAAGCTGAAATTCAATTTCAATAATTACCCCCACCCACCCTTTATCTGTACCTGAACCTAAACGTAGATTCTACGAATAAAACTACTTTTTTAGAACTGCACGCCCGTGGAACTCTGTTCTGTTTTTCTGCTTTCCAACTGACTACAATATGGTTGTCTACAAGTTCAACGTGAATAAGCTCTTGATGAGCCATCCTCTTAAGTAATCCAAGTTACCAAATTTTCACTACAAACGATTATTACGACATTTTCCCATTGACTACTGTACACGCATTAACCCTTATCCTCGAGTGGCCTTTGGGCCTTTATAAGTGGTGAATCCTTTGTAAAAAAACTGTTCTTAAATATGTTTGTACAGAAATTCATCCGATAAGTATCGAAAATCGAAAAATAAAAACGATCTTAAAAATAGTGTTTCTTCTCTTATAGATAAAAAAGAATAATTGCTACTGGGAAATATTTATATTGGCCGGTATAACGTAAAATATTCCCCCGTAAAAATATTTCTTTTTATTTACAAGAGAAGAGATACTACGTTTAAAATCGTCAAATCAAAATATCATCTGACGTGATAGTGTAAACAAACGCAGACGGAATTTGATGAACGACATTATCATTATTATTTTTTTATTTTATTTATGAACCAACGGACAAATTATACGAACCAACGGGCAAATTATTCCTCGTAATATATAATAATCATTAGAAGATTAGAGGCAGCCAGTTAGTTTGAAATAAAAGGAGAAATGCTACGTACAGATCATATTTTCTCTCGTAGTTTTATACTAGCAGAGAGACCCGACGTTGCCCGTGGCTGAATGAATGTTTCATACTCCCATACTCATCAAAATCGGTGAAACTGACCATTTTTCCATCAAATCCATTGATTACCTGCCCTAGTTGGAGTCCCATTACGATACACCAGGAGAAAGCTTCACATGCCTCCCCGCAGTGATTTAGTCCACAATACATTGTAGTCTACATTGCACTGTAGAGAACCTAATATTGATTTTATAAAATCGTTTTTTATATATAACGGCTTGAATTAAAGTTTAAAACGTAAAAGGCAAGTATTATGGTGCTCTACACAGAAACATTCATTTCGAAAGCGCCCCTGTTATATTAAAGAACATACTGTTGATTTTATATGCCTGGCCTCACTGGTTATGCGGTGATGATGGCTTGAATTTAAGTTTAAAATGAAACAGGCAAGTACCATGGATCAGTTGTGCTGTAAACAGAAGCATTCATTTCGAACGCGCGACTGCCACATCAAAGCACCTACTGTTGATTTTATTTGGCGGGTCTTTCTGCTTCTATGGTATTAAAACTGCACTTGTGATGTTAGTCTGTATAAAAGTGTTAACCTTGATCAAAATTTTATGTTCCTCCTTCCATCGGATTTTTTTTTTCGATCATCGATTATCGGTAGTTATCGAAGACATTCCAATACAAAACCCACCTAAGAACACTGCCAGATACATAAAGTACACATGGTGAAATTTCATAATAATCCACCCAGCCGTTTTCGAATTCATAAGGAACAAACTCACACGCACAAATTTTCTTTTATACAATAGAAGATCTGTCAAGATTAAAGGACGTGAATTTGGTTGTATTTTATTTTCGATTTTCTCATCATTTTGTTTTAGCTGAAGATGAAGCATCCTACTGGATACCGGCATCACTTTGAAATATATTCCAACCGAGAGATCATTTTAAGATTCTAACAGTCCGTTTCATTGTTTTTGACCCTCTTGCACTTGATACACCGGGTATATTTACCAGGTCGTTTTTGAAATTCTTTTCATAAGACCGATTGCTCCTATAATTACTAGACTTATGTAATGCATGTTTACATAAGGATTATATGAATCACTAATTGAATCATTCGAACTGACCTCTTTTATCCGCAGCACAAGCGATACTAAGAATACAATTAGGAATTACTTAAGACTTCTACCCTATCATGGCTGACGGATTCAGAGCATGCAATCCCAGTGAATTAAATAAGTTCTAAATTCCGTACAAATTCCCGAGTTCGACATAAAGAATGTAGACTTTGACAATAGTCACTTCATGGGCAGAAACGTGGTAATAATAACATTCAAGAATATTGCGAGTAATATAAATTATCGATTTTCATTTAAACAGTTTCGAAACCTCTGTTTTTCACTTAATTGTATATATATATATATATATATATATATATATATATATATATATATATATATATATGCGCGCGCGCACACACACACATGTAGGTAAAAGTGTGCGGAATGATCACGTCTGTATAGCTTAATCGCGCTGGCACACCGGTCTTGTTAGATCATCAAAATTAAGCAACTTTGAGTCTGGTTAGTATTAAAACGGGTGAGCATTTGGGAATTCCAGGTGCAGTATGTGTTCTCTGCTTATATCGGCATTGTTTTCCAGCCGTCCTAGACTTCTCCTTACCACTGGACTCAAACAGTGCCGATTCAGGAAAGGTGTGATTGGAGCTTACGCAACTCTTCTTTCAGAATTACATGCAGGCTACCCTTACAGGGGGTATCCGTTGTCTTCTGAGACTGAACGGAGGCATGGTAAAATAGAAAAACACTCAAACCAAATTTTTTAAGCTATGTGCACTATAATTGTTTTTCGTCAGAGGAAAGATCGTCAAATGCTATTGTTTAATTAAGTAAAATTGCTATTATAATTCATATATTTATTATAATTTGTGATTGAACTTGTTTTTGTAATTCCATTATATCGCTAAATTCGCAGCTAAGTTTTAAACTCTTGATCTCAATCTCTAAAGAATACTCTTATCATTATGAAAATGCTTGGATTAAGGAACATAACGGACACTTGATTGAATATATGAATTAAACACATTTACTTCGAAGTCGAGTATTAAAAACTTTCCTATTCATCGCAGCCACTCTTCCATATATATATGTATATGTATATATATATATATATATATATATATATATATATATATACACACATATATATACATTATATACATATATACATATATATGCATATATATATATATATACATATATATATGTTATTTGTTTTTGTTTTTGAGATACGTTTTGAATGAATTCAACTATTCACGAAAGGGCATTTTTACCTAAATGCGAGTTGGAAATAATTTCATATGAGGAACGGCACATATATTGTTTTTAAAATATAATTATCCACTTACACGTGTTTCGTCTACGACTCATCAGAGTGGTTGAGTCTAGCGAGATTCGAAATCGGGACCCCATGGCAAGACGCCTAAACTCCGAACAGTTAGCGAGGTAGGCGAGTGGTAAACTCGTCCACCTCGCTGACTGTTCGGATATATCGCGATTTATGTAGATGTTATTTTTTTATTTTTTTTTTTGCGATACGTTTGGAATGAATTCAGTTATTTACGAAAGTGCATTTTTATCTAAATGCGAGTTGGGAATATATATATATATATATATATATATATATATATATATGTGTGTGTTTGTGTGTGGTGATGAGTTATATTCCAATGATCAAACAACAATCAGTCCAGAATCATGATTTTTATTTATTTTTTTATTACTTTTTATTTTGTTATTTTAAAATTATTTTACGTATTGGCGAATGCTTATATTTTTTCATAGCTGCTTCACACATGTCTCATTTTATTGCTGGGAAATATGGTCCATTGTACTATCAAATAACTCATCAAAGGCATGTATATATATATATATATATATATATATATATATATATATATATATATATATATATATTACGAATTGAACCAAACCGACGCAACAAAAACACCTTAGATTTGCTCAACATGTTAATCCTTGCGTTGCATGCGCACCTAGATATGCCCAAAATGTGCACTTCTTCATTACATGCACCTCTGCGTTGCAGGCCCATCTAAATTTGCTCGAATTGTCCACCTCTTCGTTATATGCACCCGAAGATATGCTCGAAAAGTAAAATTCTCTGTTGCAAGCATGCCTAAATATGCTCGGAATGTGCCCATCAGGCACACGTAGATATGCATAAGACTGTTAGAAACGTGCACTTCTGTGTTGGCAAGTACACCAGCATAGCAGGGATACCAAGATATGCTAGAAATGTGCATGTTCTGCGTGGCAGGTACATATAGATATGCCCGAAACGTGCACATCTGCGTGGCAGATACACATAGATACACATAGATATGCAAGAAATGTGCATCTGTGCGTTGGTAGTTACACCTGTGTTGCTGGTACAACTGGATATGCTCGAAATGTTCACCTCTGCGTAGCAGATACACGTGTATATGGCTGAAACGTGCATCTATGCATTGCAATCACACCTAGATATTATCTGAATATGCACTTGTACGTTGCAGGCACAGCTGAATACGCATGACATATACATATGTACGTTGCAAGTACAGCTGAATACAATGTTGAAAATTTGCAATTACCTTGGCACACTTCTTACTTTCTCGACCTTTTGAAACCACTGCTCATCCATCACAACCGCTCTTTGTTAATCAAGGCTCTGCAAAATTGCTTAACGACCACTAGGTGACGCGACGTTAAATATTTGGTACATATGCTAGTTACCGTATAATCTGTTAGTTCTATATTAATGAGACGCTTATTTCTATATCATTATATAAGCATTTCGTATATATTTTTTTATTTCTACAAACATTTTAGTTACATATGTGAATACTTGTTTTAGATACGGTAAGGAAGACTTTAGAAAAACGAAGTCTTCTCTGTCAGCGGTTTGATGATATTAGACTTACAGTAACATCGTAACTGAAACATGTATGCACATATGTAGCCAAAATATTTGTACAAATAAAATTATATAAAACTAGCAGAGCGTTCGGCGTTGCCCGATCGTATAAATATCATATTTTAATTCATACAGAAACTGAGACATGTTCATGCGACTATTATGTTTTTTCTTAACTGTTCACTTCTTGTTAGCAAAAAAATACTTGAGATGAGATCGAAACCAAAACCTAAAGACAATGAGTCAGGTACGATCTTTACAAAGTGTTATTAAACCTACTTATTCTTAACCCAAAAAGCTTTTATGTTTCACGGGCGCGCATGCGCATTCGTGAAATAGTTAACAAAGAGATAAAAAACCCGACTCTCAATTACCAATCTTTCAAGTTTGACTATATTCAGCTCTTTTTTTCCGAATGTAAAGCGATTTAAAAGTTTTTCACATGTTTGAATACCCTATATATCAAAATTTAAGTCTGTAGATACAAAATTCTTTGAGTATATGGGTCGAGAAGTGTCCTGACACACACACATTCTTACTTTTATAGATATATAGACATATATAGCCCAAAGTTACTATAGATATATTAGATATATAGCCAAATGTTGCTGAGCACTATGACATATATATTGTAGTTTAATAAGATTACCCCCTCTAAAAAAACTACTACAAACACTACATAAGCATCTACTTAAGTGGTTTGTTTGAATAATAGAAAGACAGACATTATTTCTCTAGAAACATAATGTAGTAGAACCTTTATGATGTGGAATACGATGTTTTTCCGGTACCTGTTTACGTTATTTGTCCCGCCTTACAGTGTTATAATGTTATTTGATTACATACATGTGTATTATATACTTAACTGTATTTTGTTACTAATTTTTAATGCCGTATCTCGGGGTTCTACAGTATTTTTTAATACTTATTTACAGTGTCAAACGTAGGGTAATGTTCGTACGTATATTTCTGGTCAGACCGTGAGTGTATGACAAAAGCGCAAAAATTATTTCACTTATTTATTTATTTATTAATCTTTTTTTCTACCTGGAGCTATCATTCAGTTGACAAGATTGCAACATGGCGTAATTTTTATAAACATAAAATAAATATATGAATAGTTTGAATCTTTTCCTTTAATAGCAAGAAATATCCCCCCCCCCAAAACAAAAAACAAAACAAAAAAAGCGTAGCAGATGATAAATAAGCGGAAAAAAGGACAAGTGTTTGTTAAAGGCTTTTCTCTTGTTAAAATAATTAAATGGATAAAATAAAACAATGAACGCCACAGGGGCAAAATTTCTTTTTTTCTTAATCTGATAGGTTTTAAGTTTCGTAAAATGTAGACTGAAACACGACAAAAGCAAAGCTAAATGGGTAAGTGTTTGACACCATGTCCACCGCGTTGACATGGACCGAAGAGAAAGAGTCAATTAGAGAATTGTGATATAATATCCAGTTTAAACCGGAAGTACGGATTAAAATTTACGAAAACTACGTATTAAAGATTATATTTTTTTATCGTCGTATTTAACTGACAAATAAAATAAACAATGAAGTCAAACAATGCCTTTTAAGAATAAATCAATTATCGAGTTGTATGAAAACATTAAAACTTACCACGCAATAACAGATTTATGACACATGAACAAAACGGAAGTATCTTTCCAATATTACGCACGGATTATTGGCTGCTTGTCTCAAATGTCAAACCGCTAAAACGGAAACAGTCAACAAAGATAAGAATGAGAAGAAAATGAATTATAGAGACGAGAGTTTGTTTTTGATCAACGAAATCTGGACAGTCTAGGTGTAAGCATTATATGTTGAAAGCCCAAATATATTTCATGGCGATTCATAGTAATAAATTTAAACACAACTTACAAAAAGTAGAGGCGTGTCTTATTTTCTAAGAAATGTTTTGTTCATCTACTTTTTCGTCTATCATCTTTTCTTTAAATCATTATAATAATACTCGACCTGTACTTGAAATAACGGGTCTCTGTTGATGGGAACAACGTAATCACCCCTAGAATTTTGTTACGTAGTATATTATTTCGAATGACATCGTATCCAATGCAATAACATTTTTGCTGCTAAATCTTTATCACGCAGCAGAGTTTATTTTATCGTTTTCAATAATGGATTCGGAAACAATGTGCTTGCCACCGGAAATTAATGGTGGTATACTTTTTTCAAAAAACAACATTTTAAATGCTGATCTATATTTCTAAACGATCTTAGCCTTTCGAGTTCTAAAACACAAATAATGATAATCTTCTATTATGAGCGTCAGATATATGCAGATGGGTGCACACTAATCACACGTAAGCATCTCTTTATCTCATTGACCTGCTACCACTACCTACCACGCGCGTACACACATCTGACATAAGACTGAAGAAAGTTGCATGAAGTGAAAGTTCTGTTTATTAAAAATACATTTTGCAGTTCTATACGTCAACAAATGAGAAATGAATAAAATAACTCTAATTGTAGAAAAACAAAAAACAAAACAAACATTGTACACCCTTAAAATTTCGGTGATGGAAGGGAGATAATCCCCTGTCGATTTATATTAGAGTTGCTCCCCTCTTTATCAAGCAATTTCTCACAAATACGAAACAATAGCCATAAAATACAGACTACCTCAAAGAATACACGGAGCCAGTAACTTCTCTCTTTTCTTTTTCCAAACTGCAACCAACATGCCTGAGAATGGTCGAAACGTTGCACAAATAACACTCAAGTTGAAAACAATAGTCCGATCAATATAAGTAATATAAAATAGAAATATATGAACATTTACAAAATTTTCACATTAATTTTGTGTCAGACTAACGATTCCACAGAAGGGTGAGATGTGGACAGTTCTGTGAAGCTTAATAGCTATAAATATATTTTCATAAATTACTTACTAACTTAGTAGTAACATCACGTATTGAGCACCGTTGAAGCAAATGGTGAACATCTACATATAATATATTATATTTTTTTTATAATGTTATATGTGTATATATTCAATAATTATATTATTATTATTATTATTATTATTATTATTATTATTATTATTATTATTATTAATTTGCTTTTCTGCTGACTACAACATGGTCGGTTTCCAGTCATATGTCAACAAATACTCACCAACCTCAAGGTTTTGAGAGTTGCGTCAACAACAGGCTTGTTCATTGTCTGAAAAGTCTGGGCGTTTTTAATGATATTCAGTATGGCTTTCGTGGTTTTCATTCAGCAGCTGATCTATTAACTATTGTAAATGAATAAATCTGTTGGTTTATGGATAATTCAGACAAAGGTAAACTTTAGAGCACAAAAAAGTCTTACTTCTGTTCTGGCACCATAAGAAGATCATTCCTCTTAAGCACATTAAGAGAGGGGACTTCGTTTGATTGGGCCACGCTGCACGTCGCAATACAGGAGAATTCGTCGCCGAAGCAATAAATCCAGACCCATTGTAAGATTGGCGAAGACGTCCGCGAGCCCAGTTGAAGACGTGGTTACACATCATCAAAACTGATGTCGAACCTACATCCAGTCTGCAGGTCTACGGTGTTGCCGCTGGTCTCGGGACTGGCTGCCCACAACGATCTTGGCCGTCGTGCGTAGTCTGTGTGCTTCCGGGATAAATGCCGCCAAAGTCAAGTCTCTGTTCTAGCACTGATCTGAGTTTGTAATCGAAGTGTTAATTAGATTTGTGTGCTTAAAATCACGGACAATTAATACCGCTGTACATGCGCAATGTTGTCTAAGCTTAGAGAAATAATGAAAAGATTGAACCGTAGCTATTGTTTTTGTAGTTTTACACCTCAACCAACTAGCTGGCAACGCGCGAGACAAAATAATGATGGACGGCCTCTACGTGAGCAGAGGTGAGGATCAAACACACTAATCTGTCAGAATTGAATACCCACTAATAATAATTATTATAACAGGTTCATATCATTAATACATAAGTGACAGCTATTTACCTTGGCAGTATTACAGTGAGAATGCTCAATATATAGAGGCAGTAAATATAATTCTACAAATATATAAAAGCACTTTGCCTACTTGCGTGCCTGTACCTATATGTGTCTGTGTATCTGAGTTCGTTTACTATGGGCTCTGAAACGGTTGAGTTGATTAGTTTTAAATTTCACACAAATGTACTTTGTGTCTGGAGGTGTTCTTAGATAGGAATACATTTGATATGTATCGTAAATCGATAATCGAAAAATTCGATTAAAGAAAAACGAATCCGAATTTGATCAAAGTTAACACCTTTATACATCCTAACATAACAAGTGAATTTGAGAAGTTTTATCACTGCACAAGCGTATGAAATAAATAGTAGGCTCTTTCATAAGACAGAGACGCGCACGAATGAATGTTTTGCTTAGAATACAATGGAAGCCACAAATGGTACAATTCGACTATATTCATCAACACAGTCTTTTATATATTGATTTTAACGGTTCTCTCTCTCTCCCCATATCTCTATCTATCTATCTATCTATCTATCTATATATATATATATATATATATATATATATATATATATATATATATATATACTAGCAGTTCAGCCCGGCTTTGCTTGGGCCCTATGCACTGTTCATAACTTTATGTGCATATGTATATATTAAAAAGTTTGACTCATGTCCACGTAACCTACATCTAAAATTATATGTCAAATCTCAAGTCTGTAGTTTTAAAATTGACAGAGTAGTTTGGTAGCGAAATGTACACACACACACACACTATATACATATCATATATGTTTAAGTTACAGTTTTAGTCATTTAAAACTGCTTTAAAGCTTCAACGCTCACTTATATTTTTCGACCAAATTTTAAGCAATTATTACAGTTTATAGATCACCTTCTTAGCTGTAAAAAAAACCCAAAAGACTTTCAATTTTCGTTCAGTAAAACAAAAGTTATGATGAATTTACTGGTGTTCAAAATCGTAAAAATATGTAACGAGGTTAGCTACTAATTCACTAATGAAAGGGAGATAATTGGGAGATTTTATTGAAAGCAGACGAGTGCCGTACATTGTTATTACATATGTGTTTATGGGGCAAAAAAAAAAAAAAAATAAGACTGAAAATAAACAAAGAACAAGCCTGGAAAAATCATGGATTACAATAGAAAAATGCGAGCCTGAAAAGTAATATGGTTAAGCTTAAACATGGAAAAGTAAAGGGCTAGTTGTTAAAACTGGAAAAGAAAAGGACAAGATATTCAAGTAAAAAATGTAATAAATTTATAACTTAAAATATTGCAGCATTAAAAAAAATTTTAAACTTCAATTTATAACATTCTATTAATAACATTAATATTAATTAATCAATATTATTAATGCTGCAACTACTCTGATGAGGCGTAGACGACGAAACACGTGTCAGTAGATAATTATATTTTAAAACCAATATATATACCGCTCCCCATGTGGGGGTACCAAATTGGTTAAAGGGAAAATTATTCCCAACTCGCATTTAGGTAAAAATGCACTTTCGTAAATAATTGAATTCATATATATATATATATATATATATATATATATATATATATATATATATATATATATATATATATATATATATATATAGAGAGAGAGAGAGAGAGAGAGGTGTTTTTTTTGCGATACGTTTAGAATGAATTCAATTATTTACGAAAGTGCATTTTTACCTAAATGCGAGTTGGGAATAATTTTTCCTTTAACCAATTTGGTACCCCCCCTCACACACACACACACACACACACACACACATATATATATATATATATATATATATATATATATATATATATATATATATATATATAGATATCCTAATTGAGACAATGATGAGTTATCTTAAGTGTTGAGGTAATTGCCAGAGAGTTTTTCTAATGATGACGGAACGCTATTGACGTCATTGATCTCGTAATAGTTCAAATTGGCAGTCTTATTTCAAAACGCCCTCGGCTTTTATTCACTACATCTGGCGTCGTTTTTGCAACTGGCCTAAGATTAACGACTTAATCCGATTTATTTCAAAGAAAGAAAAAAAAAACGGATTGAAAATGGTTTATGAACTTTTTGTATCATTTCTATAATTTATAATGCCTTCTAAGAAATATACAGGAGTATATACACAATGTGAAAATATAATTATCCACGGACACGTGTTACGCCGCTGTACGTCTCATCGCGTGCCTGATACTCGCGATACTTCGAAACCGGGGCGACTCCAGTGGCTGAAGTCTAGCGCCCTTGCAAAAAAAAAAAAAAAACTCTTCATAAGAAAGAAAAGATTAATCGAACATAAATGTTATCATTTTGTTAATGATCACATTTATGTACCATAAATCTTTCCCTACCGCAAGTATGATCCACGCTGATTAACCGTCAAACGCCGAAGCACGTTTTCGTTGATAATTATATTTTACACATATAGTGTTGCCAATATATTACACTGGTGAAACGGAACAACATTTCTTCCTTAACATTTAGTTAAATACTTCTCTATAAAAAGTATACATTTAATTATCAATGTCACAAAAACAAAAAAAACGATAATATAAATATATAACAATATTTATATACGAGCTTTTTGTCTGACATCCTGAACAATATATATATATATATACATATATATATATATATATTGTTTTTGTTTTTGCAAATATATATTTTTTCAATTATATTTCACTCTTTGTGATATCAATCCTTTTTGTTTAGAAGCTCAATGTGTGTTAAAAATAACAACAGAGCATTTATAAAAGAATAACAGTATAGTTACATTCCAGGATCCAAGTATATATTTTTCATGCATTATCACACACACACACACACACGCACGCATACACACACACACACACACACGCGCGTCGGTTGTCCATCGGATCCGGTGATGACGTTTTCGTTTTGCATCTCATCTATGAATACGGAGGTGGCTCTGCAGCCCCAGCCTAGAGGCACAAAGTCTTGAACGGTGGGGGACATCGGAAGTCAGTTATTGTGATCGCTGCTGAGGCTGCTCTGCGGTGTCTCTCTCTGGCAGCAGTGAGTTTTTGGGATCGAACCTCTTCAAGATTGGCAGCAGCTCTATGAACTCAACCTCGCCATTCTAATCTGTTCATGGCATAACCCTCCAGATCTTTCCGTTTGATGTAGCACCACAGAAGATTGGCTTTGACTGTGTCCTTATACCGCAGTCTTGGTCGACCTTAGTTTCGTTTGCCAACCTAGAGCTTCCCGTACATCAGGCGTTTTGACATCCGACACTTCTTCATTCGAATCACGTGTCCAACCCATTGAATTTGGGCTTTGGTGATGGTAGCCTTTATTCTGGTGGACTTTTATGGTCAAGGACCTCCAGATTGGTGATGTAGTCCTGCCATCTAATTCTCAGGATGGAGCGAAGAGCCCGCATTTAGAAAAGCTCCAGTTTCTTGATATGCCTGCGATACAGTGTCCACATCTCGAAACAACAGAGGAGGAAGGGATGAATCACGGAATTGTAGGCTTTCAGTTTTGTCGATAGGCTGATGTGTTCGTTGAGCACTCGACTGCGGAGTCTGCCCAGTGCTTCACTTGCATTGCTAATTCTGGTGTTAATTTCTCTGTCCTAGGAACCATCATAGGATATGGTGCTCCCCAGATATTTTAAATGTTCCACATTGGCAAGTGGTGCGTCGTCAATGGTGATGGTAGGGGGAGGGGAATAGGAGTATAGTGTAGGTTAGTAGAGCACCTCTGTCTTTCCAAGACTGATTGTCACGCTGGAGAGCTTGCATGCCTCAGAGAAGCGGTCCAGCATTTGCTGCAAGTCTTGTTCTGTGTGGGCCCTCATCAGCAAAGGGAACCTCTTGGAGGAGAGTTTGCAGGCTCCTCGTCTTTGCTGTTAGTCGACGCATGTCGAAGAGAGAGCTCTCTTCGACCTATATATATATATATATATATATATATAGGCGCATAAGCCTGACGAATCCTATAGTTGGATGAAACGCAGAATATTCAGTGTAGCTTAATCGCCATATATATTTTATATATATATATATATATATATATATATATATATATATATATATATATATATATATATATATATAAGTAAATTTTTGGTACAGCAAAATGGAAGGAGAAATTTCAGAGGAAACATAATTTAATTTAAATACCAAAAAACAAGAAATGGGCAGGTGAAATTATTAAAATTACCTTAAGGCCTTATCGTCTGACCCTCTAAGAGGAAACGTCAGAATGATAAATTAAAAACTAAGAAAACGAATGAGGGAAGAAGGGAATTTTGGTTTCAGTTGGAAGAACAGTGGAGAAAAAAAAAAAATCTCACTGTTCAGGTGGTTTTAAATCAATGAATATCTCCAACTGATGTCTAAGAATCTTTTGTCTACACAGGCTAGGTCGAGAGTTGTTAATAACTAACGCCTCAATAATATTGAGATGATAGTTCGACCTAGCACTGTATAGAACAGAAAACCACCCATCGGAATATTGATCGGCACACCTATTTATACTCAACAGGTGATTACCAATGGCGGACTCATGAGCTTGGGAGTGCCCGGATATTCTCGAAACCTGGTGTAGTCGAATATCCCGAGGGATATGTTGGGATATTCTCATTTCTAATCTTTGGGATGTTTTGCCAACGTAGTCAGCTCCACACTGACAAACGAATTTATAAACAACAGAGTTCTTTTGAATGGTTGGCAAAACATCTTTACGAAAAGAAGAGAAAAAGGTTCGAGTTGTGTAAACTACTCTAAGCATAGTAGCTGGAAAACAACGTTGAGTAGCAGAAGAAATCCTTTTAACAATATGAAGGCCATCAGGACCCAACCATGGTAATTTTAGATAAATGGGACAACGTGATGGACCAATATGTTTACCACTATTAAATGTAGTAATTTTACGTTCAATAGTAGATTTTATTATATTAATGGGATATCCATTATTAAGAAAAATATTTGTGATTTCCTCAAGTTCCGTATCAAGACGGTTTGGTGAACAAATCATAAGTGCACGATGCGTAAGAGCGCTGATGAGGTTTATTTTTCTAGACTGAGGGGCAAAAGAAAACCAATTAAGATAGAGCCCTGTAAATGTAGGTTTTCTATAAACAGAGGTCTCAAACGTAGTACCAACTTTAGAAACACGAACGTCGAGGAATGGGAGAGAGCTACAGTCTTCAACCTCCATAGTAAATTGTAAAGATGGATGCAGCTTCACTCCGAGAGGGAAAGCATGCAAAAGTATCATCAACGTAGCGTGTGTAGAATGCTGGCTTAGTAATTTTGGAAAATAATTCGTTTTCCAAAAATCCAACGAAAATGTTGGCTAACGAAGGACCAAGAGGGCTACCCATAGATATCCCATCAATTTGACGGTACATAATATTGTTGAAACTAAAGGAGACTGATTTAGTAGCAAGTTCCATCAGTTCAACGAAAATTCGTTCAGGAAATTGTGGAGATTTTAAGGGGCCACGGTATAGATAGTCAGCACAAATACCAATGGTTTCATCCAAAGGTATATTAGTAAAAAGACTATTAATGTCAAAGGAAGCCAAGAACTCGGTATTTTTAGATAAAGGTAATTTTTGTATCTGAGATACGAATTGAAAAGAATCAGAGATACAATGAACCGAATAAAAAGAAAGCACAGCTGTAACAATCAGTATATTCCAATTCCTGCAGTAACTTTTCATTTTAACTTGAAATCATAAAAATTGGTCAATCATCTCATAAGATGTAAAGCAATAACATACTAAATTATCGAGTCTACGGCACCTCGTATATATATATATATATATATATATATATATATATATATATATAATTATTCCAGTATATATTCTAAGTATATATAATAAGTAAGCTACAGATTAATTTTTGTCTTGATAAAAATAACGAAGTTAACACAATGTATTAGAATATTGGTTTTAAGGTATTTTTTATTTCTATGAATAAAAGCTGTGATTCGCTAATAAAAAAACGAATGCCAACTTTTCATAAAAAGTAGATCTAAATATGTCTAAACACATGCACATGTGTCAATACACACACACACTTCTATTTTCTTTTATTTCTTTTTATTTTGTATTCAACATGATGTCATCGACATTTGTTGGTCCTTCGTGTCAGTCAAGGTCAAACGTCTTATCTGCACTCCCCTTTGACGAAATAATGGCGGACCGGTAGGCGTGTAATCCGTGCCTGGAGGGGATCATAAATCTGAAAAGAAACAGACGTTACATTCTTTGTTTTGCTTTTTTTTGAATGCTGATTAATAGTTATTTATTATGAGAGGTGAACATTTTGCCTCTTATGTCGACCAGACAAAGTTACGTGAATAAGTGGTTGGCTCATTGGTAACCTTCAATTGCATTAACCAATCAGGTGCGTTGTTTTAATTGTTTGAATATTTGAATATTTTAATAAAAAGAAAGCCTTGAATGTACCCGATTGGTGCAATTTTGAGAACCTTATGCATCAAAAGAATTTTTTTTTTAAGTGTGCATGTCAGGTGAATTAAAAATAAACAAGAAACATACAAAAATTCTCATTTTAAATTTAATTATTTATGTATTAAGCAATCTTTTATTCCAATAAATAATCTAACTTCAACTTTTAATAAAAACTGTTTACGCACAAACAAATCTACACATACACATAAATATATATAATTCTATCTAAATTTATTCTCTAGAGCTCTTTCAACAACATCTCGCTCCATCAGAAACTAGTCTTCAGTAAATGAAATATAGAGATTGGTTCAATGCATTGCATAGGGCCGATTCTCTCTCTCTCTCTCTCTCTCTCTCTCTCTCTATATATATATATATATATATATATATATATATATATATATATATATATATATATATCTTGTTCTTTTGGCAATGAATAAATTGTAGTATCTGTTCTGATACTCCACTTTCTCTATTATGTGCTCATTCAGTGTAGGGGAAGTCCTCTGAGACTGAGACAATTTGTAATTTGTTCCATTCTAAAGTGCTCCTTTTCGGGGGAGCAGGATTTTCCTCATAATATAAGCAAACCTTGTATCTAACTTTACCATTTGTAAGGAGGCAGATAAATATGTAAAAAAGCACCTCATTTTAAAAAGAATGGTACACGCTTTTGAGGTGGAGGTAGTTATAAACTTTAAGAATACCCGAGTTGGTTAGGTCGGGTTGGTGGCTTACAAAACAGTGGTATCTTAGCGATACCAACTCCAATCTGAGGCTGGAAATGCAGTGGCCCAACGAACTGCTTTAATTAACTTTAAAAGCGAGAAGTTATTATACAAATAACAAGTGAAATAGAAATGACTAAGTTTAATCTTATAAGTGTCTGACAGCAAAAATGCTTTAGTTACTTCAATAATAAGTAGAAGGGTGCGTCAGATGAAAACACCAAATCAATTAGTTCAAGCAACATCAATTGAAATGAGTTGCGTAACGACTATATTGATTGCAAATATCACTTCGTCAACTATAAAATCAGTTAAGAAATGCCTGACAGCAAAGCAACAGTTCCAAAGCTGGCTTAAGTGACTTAATTTTAAAATCATTTTCTAATATAGAAAATTATGCAATTTGAAAACTTAGGCATTTGAAATGGTGTTCTCAATGCAGCGAAAATGAGATTCACCAAACATAAAACTATTTAGATTGTGATAGTTTTGTGTTGCTGTAGTCTAACAGAAAGGTTAGCAACATGGCCGACTCGCTTGATATTATAAATTTCAAGTATGTCTATTCTATCAGTAAGAGTACTGTCGGAAATATAGCGCTCCAATTATAGAGACAATGGAATAGCAGGTTTGGTCGGTTTACAGGCTTGTGAAAAACAATGCTGCTTTAGCAACCCCAACTTCAATCTGAGATCTGGTAACAAAGTGGAGTTACGATATGGAGTCCCTTGTAATGCTCTAGCCCAACGATCTATATTAGTTAACTTAAAAAGCGGCACTGTGGGTACGTAACAAATGAAATACTAATTGCTTCATCTACACAATAAAGTTATTTTTAACGTGCCTGGTAGCAAAGCTGCAGTTTCAGATAACATATTACGTAGAACGGCGTGTAAATAGGGCACGAAAAGAATATCTAACATAACAGGTTCCACACTGTCTACCACGCTTTAGTCTCTGTCACATCTCCGCAATGTTGTATTCCTGTATTTATTTTACAACTACGTCAAGGGAATCTGATCCGACGGCTTTACTTCACATATCCCCCCGACAAAGTGAATATCCTCGACAAACTCGAATAGTAGTAAAATCTAACCCTTCACTTCGGAGGTTCCAAATAAAGGAAAA
The DNA here is from genome assembly GCF_053919585.1 of Euprymna scolopes. Taxonomy (NCBI): domain Eukaryota; kingdom Metazoa; phylum Mollusca; class Cephalopoda; order Sepiida; family Sepiolidae; genus Euprymna; species Euprymna scolopes. The sequence continues at coordinate 31,319,298 of NC_136503.1, forward strand.
CTTTCTACTGTAAAAGATGCTTCCCTTGGACTACTTGCTTCAGTAATTATACCATGCGTTTTAACGGAATCTAAAGTTTTTATTTGGTTAAAAAAGAACTAGTACCGAGCTGCTAAGCTAAACAAGCAATCAGGATGGCCAAGCTAAACAAGCAATCAAGATGGCAAAGCTAAACAAGCAATGAAGATGGCCAAGCTAAACAAGCAATCAGGATGGCCAAGCTAAACAAGCAATCAGGATGGCCAAGCTAAACAAGCAATCAAGATGGCCAAGCTAAACAAGCAATCAGGATGGCCAAGCTAAACAAGCAATCAGGATGGCCAAGCTAAACAAGCAATCAGGATGGCCAAGCTAAACAAGCAATCAGGATGGCCAAGCTAAACAAGCAATCAAGATGGCTAAGCTAAACAAGCAATCAGGATGGCCAAGCTAAACAAGCAATCAGGATGGCCAAGCTAAACAAGCAATCAAGATGGCCAAGCTAAACAAGCAATCAAGATGGCCAAGCTAAACAAGCAATCAAGATGGCCAAGCTAAACAAGCAATCAAGATGGCCAAGATAAACAAGCAATCAGGATGGCCAAGCTAAACAACATTTATTTGTTTGGGCTCATATAAAATTTAAAAAGTCTGATCCAAGTCTAGTAATCCATATTTAAATTTTCAAGTGTTTAGACCCAAAATTGTCGGAGGAGTTTAGTAAAGTTTTCCAAGGTAAAATCGTTGAACTTTGACCCCTTGACAGTCAAATGTATGGCCGAAAACCGATTAAAAAGATTTTTGCAAATCTCAATACCCCTTATGTCAATTTCCGAGTCTGTAGACTGAAAATTGACAGAGTAGTTTGGTAGGGAAATGTACACAGACACATATACTTAGACAGACAATTATATATATATATATATATATATATATAAATAGATGCATATTTATTTATACATTATATTTATATATGTATATATATATATATATGTATATTTATATATGTATATATTTTTACAATTATTATACATATGTATATATATATATATATATATATATAACGATACAATCACTATATATATATATATATATATGTGTGTGTGTGTGTGTGTGTGTGTGTGTGTGTGTGTGTGTGTAAATATGTAAATTTTGGTTATGAAATAAGTTTCATATTGAAAACCCAAATATTTTCATTGTAATTTAACTATTGTTAACATCATTTTAGACAATAAATATTAGTTTCTTCGAAATAATAATTAAAAATTGTTATATTAAATCTCTAGCGTTATTTAAAAGAATATGGAAACATTATATTGATACGTAAAACGAGGAGTGCATAGCATTCCTTATAAGTCAATATGGCTCGATTCGATGAAAATATTCTTCTGATTTTTCAAATGTATGTGATCATGCAAATTAAAAAAAAATCTTTTTTAAAGTTAAAACATTCTTATTTTTCTTAGTAGTCTATGCGGAAAATATTAAAAATTGAACGTTATAATTTACATGATTATTTCTGCGATTCGAAACAGATATTGTAAAAAAATTAACGTTTTCATATGTTAAAAGAAATAAATGCTAAGATGAATTATATCTTAGAATTTGGAGTATAGCTGTTTTCTTTCATCTATTGGTATATGCTCTGCAGTTTAATTTGACTCGCACCGAGCTTCATAAAAAAGGATTGATATAGATGAAAGGTGAAATATAATTGAAAAAGTATAATTTTTCCACAAACACACACACACACACATACATACATACATATATATATATATATATATATATATAGAGAGAGAGAGAGAGAGAGAGAACGTTAGTGAGAAAGAGAACTACAAAGAGAGAGAGAGAGAGAGAGAGAGAGAACGTTAGTGAGAAAGAGAACTACAAAGAGAGAGAGAGAGAGAGAGAGAACGTTAGTGAGAAAGAGAACTACAAAGAGAGAGAGAGAGAGAAAGAGAATGTTAGTGAGAAAGAGAACTACAAAGAGAGAGAGAGAGAGAGAGAGAGAAAGAGAACGTTAGTGAGAAAGAGAACTACAAAGAGAGAGAGAGAGAGAGAGAAAGAGAAAGTGAGTGAGAAAGAGAAATACGAAGAGAGAGAGAAAGAGAAAGTGAGTGAGAAAGAGAAATACAGAGAGAGAGAGAGAGAGAGAGAGAGAGAGAGAGAGAGAGAGAGAGAGAGAGATAACTGCTGGTAGGTTTTGGTATATAGTAACTGTTGCTCCTCCAGTGGTGCGTATCCAGGTATAATGGCCAGAATTTCCCTTTTGAATATTTTGTTCATGTTTGTAGTTTGTAGTGATGGAAACAAGTTTTCGAAACATGTAGGTTGGAGGCGTTAATACACGGAAGGTTTGTGGGAGTAGAGGTTATATACTATCCCCCATCCCCTTCCACGTGTTAGAAGGTCGAGGGCATTTCAGCGTGTGATTTAAAACAACAGAAATCTACTAAAGCGTGTGATCTACACGCCAACTGCAATATGAGAAACTGTACTACATTAATATTTATAAAAGGAAAATTCAAGGGAAATAAAAAAAGTCGCATTTATTTATCACGAGATATGCTTACTCGGCGTTGCTCGGGATGCAGTGAAGATATTATTATGTGATAGGATATTATTTTTATTATTTTTAAAACACATATCACACAGTAGAATTGCACTTGTATATTATGTATATTAACTGGATCTTTCATTGTAATGATCGAAAAATAAATAAAAATTAATTTAAATAAACTCGAAAAGCAATATTACAAAAAAAAAAAAAAAAACACACAATCAAATAAAAACAAACAAATAAAAAATAGAATTTTCGAAAAAAAAAAGATTCCAAACTTTGAAAAAAAAAGACCCCACAATATGTAACTAAGCAAATGGACAAGCCTTGGCGCGAAAGTGGCTTCAAAGAAATAAATGGATATATAGAGATTGCGATCGGATGAAATGAACAAGTAAAAATAGGAGAGAAGACGCGAAAGGAACACTTAACAAGATGTACAGCTCGTTAATCCTTCCAACCTTTGCAAGATTGTCGGACGACCGTGACCCGTTGAACGAATTACACCCATAACAGCTGATTATAGCTTCAAACTCAGAAACTGCTAATTGATCCAGAGAGGGAAAAGCAGAAATGTGACCATATTCTGTCGGCTTTGAAAGTACGTGCAGAGGCTTCGTGTTGAAACGCCCGGCAATAAATACCTTTTGTTTAAAACAAAAAACAAAACAAAAACAAAAAAACAAACAAACAAACAAACAAACAAACTAACTCGTGCCGAATTTTCTTTTTGTTTCTTTGTGGGACTTTTATACACAGCGTTGGGTCAGAATTAAAATGTTACAATCACGTTACAAATAGATTTTAAAAAATTATAAAACAAAACTAAAAAAAAAAAACGACGGGTTGCTAAGGCATTTAAAAGTATAATACAAGGTGGACGCTAGAAAAGCGGGAAATTTGAAGGTCAGCATAGATCATGAATAAAATGCGTGATTGATATTTTTTGATTGGTTCTTTTGTTGGTTTTCTAGGTTGAGACGCTGCAATGAAGTGCACGGACGACATTTTGAGTATTTATGAGTATAATATAACATTTGTCTTTGAAAAACTTTGTAAAAATTATTCTTTGTAAAAATAAATCGTTGTTTGACAAATTTCTTAAGCGCTGAAATTGGACTATATTTTGTAACTTTCAGGGGTGTCCTGTTTACAATTAATGAAAAAAAAAACTACCGTTTTTAGATTCGGGATGGGAGATCTAACTGTCAGGACACATGAAATCAAGTTTGAATAAATGACATCAACATCATCGTACAACATTATCATTATCATACGAACGGCTAAAAATAGATGGGCAAGTCACTTTTCGAGATATATAGATAGCAGATGCAAAAGAATGGACCCCCGAGGTAATATAAACGACCTAGAGAAAGCCCCCCCCCCAAAAAAAAACGGTAGAAAGACGACCTCGACAGCAGGTAGGGTGCTACATGGCTACGCCTAGCCATGTACAAAACCAGGTGAAAGGAAACCGATGAGGAGTCCTCTCCTTCTGGAGTGATAAAAAAACCATAATGATTTCATGTGTCAGCTAAAAGCTAGCGGCGTGTCACCCAGTGCCGACATACGTGTCATGAGTTCATCGCTCATGTATTAAAGTAACTAAATAAAATACTAAAATGTGTTGATTTTTACGAACACCGGAAAGGTTGTAAAATCCGTATCTTGATTGACGTGTTAGATTTTCTTTTAGGCGTTTAATTTCCGTTACAAAATCCACCCACAACACTTTCTATAATAACATTTTCAGAGTAGATATTTAAGATTTCGAAGTGGGGACATAAAATACACTTCTGACGATAGTTTTGAGATAAGATATTATCACAGAGTGGAAAGATAAAAAGACATGATTCGATTTCCGTTTAATGAAAACCGTTTTTTTTGTTTGTTGTAGTTGGCCAGTTGTGTACAAATCGCAAGCGATAAAAAGCTTTCTATCATGTCTAAACGTGACACAATCTTCGACGGGCGAGATCGGCGATGCGTCGTTGTACAACTGTTGCTCTCTACCAATCCAAGTTATGACAACAGGACCATTGCCAGCACCCTCAAAACGCAACATTTCAACGCTTGAGGACACAGCTCAATGCATCGGACGACCCACGGTTATGGTCTTTGGTTTGGTTACAAGTGAGGGCCACATCATGCCATCTCACATTTTCGAACTCGGCTTGAAAATCAACGTTAAAGTGTACCTGGATGCGCTGAAGAATGTAGTGATCCCCTGGTGCAATCAGGTGGCCGCTGGCAGACCCTCAGTGTGGCAGCAGAACTCTGTGCCGACCCACAAGTCCAAAGAGACCAAGGCTTGGCTACAGAAGGAGTGATACGACTTTGTACCCTTCTCTCACTGCCCAGCTTCTCCCTGGACCTTAACGCGCCGGACTACTTCGTTTGATCATATGGTGAGAACATCACCAACATGACCTCTCACAACACCTGATCGCCATCATCCCTCGAGTATTCGCTGAGACCACGCCGTCTCTTTTAGAGAAGGCATGCTCCAAGTTCCGGATCCGTATCGAGGTGGTGATTGAGGCTGAAGGCGACTACATCGAATAGATGTCAGCTCTTCTACACAATCAAGTTATCTGAGTTTATTTTTTCAATAAGTTTTAAAATAAAGTTGTTTTCTTTGGGGCTACAATTTTATCGGTCTACCCTGTTGATGCATTATTCACATCTTTCGGACTATCTTACTCATCTTGGTTGCTGTCATTTTTACAATCTTTCGTAATTGTACTTTCTCGAATTTATTCAAGAGTAACCTTTTAGAAATTTCGAACTTAACCATAAATTGTAAAAATGGGCATGGTTCATAATGTGGTACTAGTGAAGGCTCCTCATCCTACAAGTAAAACCATGGTGAGAAATTAGCTAGAAAAAGAAAAACAAACAAACAAAAGACATAAAAAAATCAACGCATCCATTCACGAACTTAGGAGAGCGACACCACCATTGTTAAAATTCAAGAGAGCCAAAATATAGAATTTGGAAAATGTGGAAAAACGGCCGTCTCTAGTTTCCACTGAAATAAGTCGAGAAAAAGGGACTCAGTTTCTGGTAAAAAAGTGAATATTGGCTGTTCAAGATGAGTGATCATGGCGAAGAATAGTGAACAGCAACAGAGTTCGACGGAGAAATGTCACGAACGATGGTTAGTCTCATTGGAGATGAAAGGTGTAGAGACACTAGCGACAATACCCTAACCACACACACAAAAGCACATCCTTGTCTAATAAGTCACTTGTATATAATGTCTGTATCTGTGTGTTGTCTTTATTATGTAATTAAACTTATTCTGTGTATTACAGCTTTGATCCGACGAATGATAACACTAACATCTAGACACATACCATAAGACAAAAGAGGAGGTGACGGTGTTCAAGTGATTAACGACACGAACTGGAGACCTGAGTGTTCCAAATTCGAATTCAGTTAATTCCACAAAATAACTTTCACTTAAGATGTTGGCAACCTTCACGTGGTCTCTCTCGTAATAAACGATTTCTTTTAAAAACAATTCTGACAAAAAAAATATCGCGGAAATCTAAGCCAACAATAGAATCTTTGGATTCATACATGATGATGACAGTCAATAATAATAATAATAATAATAATAATAATAATAATAATAATAATAATAATAATAATAATAAAGGAAAACCCTGGAATGCGGAGACTAATACATGGGCCACATGTGCGGGCCAGACGAGCTACTTCAGAGACAAAACAAGAAACGTTACATGGAACCAAGAACATATCTATAAGTTCTCCATTCCTATTACCTAATCACCGCCCCCTTAAAGAATGATGCTAAATAGTCGAGAAGGCTGAAGGAGGATGGAAAGACTGAGTAGAGGGCGTTGACCAGACCTCCGCTAGACAAATGCCAAAAGAACTAGTACGTTGGGGAGGCTTACTACCACTCAAACGCCAGTGGAGACTAATGGTCGCTGCTAGCGAGAAATCAATGGTAAGCGGCTGTTGCGATATAGTAAATTCATTTGAAAATGTTATCGGAAGAGGTGGAGAGTACTGGAAATCTGGGGAGACTTGTTGTCACTCAGCTTCCAAGAAATACTACAGGTTCTTCTCAAGGAGAAATCCTTTATGACCTGTGTGAAAGCTCCTTGTGAGCCAATAATAATAATAATAATAATAATAATAATAACTAGCTGAACCCGTGGAAATTCCACGATAGTTGAAAATTTTTAAATACACACATCAGTAAGAAACTTCTTATCGCATAATCACACAATTACAATGAGATTGGACCATGTACCATTAAAGACTAAATCACGAACTAGCGAGACCTGTGGAAATTCTACAGAGGCATCTTTCATATGTAATATATTCCTGTTAGGCATTCTGTGGACGTTCAGCGTGAATTGAGACCCCGCGATATTATTGTAGCCCTTTTGTTAAAATTGTAAAAGTATTTATCTAAGTAATCTGGTTAATGTAGTGTCAGAACCTATCGGTTTTACGGTTTATCTCCAATATTCTCATAGGAATCTGTAGCATATATCCATTGTAGGGACGCCCAACACAGACGGAAACCTCACGATATCATTATATCATCTTTAGACAGAACAGATACTACCCTTGAATCCTAGCCAGAGGACCAAGAAGGCATATTTTAGTTTCACGTACGGCCCAGAAGCGACATCATTAAAAAAAAAAATTTTGTTTCTACATCGCGTCTTCGGTGATCGGAAGATCCTATTTATAATAGATAGGATCTTCCGATCACCGAAGACGCGATGTAAAAATAAAATATAAAAGCAAAAGAGTGTAGAAAGTGATAACATATTACGAACATTAAATTAGTATATAGATACATTAATTTAATGTTTGTAGTATGTTATCACTAGGGCTAGGACAACGGCATATTCTTTTCATTGTTTTGACTCTCGAGTGTGTATCCGTTGATATCTTATATGTTTTTATGTAGAGTGATGTGGTTCTTGGTTGATTAACTGTGTCTAACTGTGTCGGATATATACTCGAGAGTCAAAACAATGAAAAGAATATGCTGTTGTCATTACCTTCTAGCTTTTTTTTTTTAATAGTTATTACTTTCTACCTTTTTTATAAGCTCCCCCGATCGAATAATTTATCATCTGGAAACCGTGACACACGTACGTACGTACGTTAAAGGTACTACGGTATTAATATATAGATAATAAGTCTCATGACATATGTGATTGGTATAAGGTGGTCAGTCCGGAGCGTTGGTATAATTGCACAATTATAGTGAATGTTGCTTTTTTGAAAGCTGGCTCTACCGAAATTATGAACAATGTTAGATTTTATTCGTATACATCCGTTGGCAAAGATAAGTGATTTAATGAATGGTAAGTGAAAGTATACAAAGTGGATATGACTTTGATTTCTCTTTTTAGTTTTACTTGGTCACACTTTTCTATCAGCATTCACACGCAAAACAAATATTAAAGATGAACCAAAATAAACAAACTGCCATTTTTTTTTCTTACGACTGTTTGATCTTCTGCGATGGTTTTCCAAAGAATACAAATGTAAAATAATGTAAACGTTCCCAGATTTATGTGCGTCGAAATCTTTTATTCATGTAAATTAATATAATGCATCTCAGCTTAAAAACTACAGGCTAAAACGATAAAATTGTCGCACTAGAAAAGACGATATGATTCCATTTCCTATTTTATCAAAATATATATATTTCCGTTTTATCAAAACCGGTTTTCTTTTCTTTTTCTTTTGCAGACCATCTATTAGTTGGCCAGTTGTGTACAAATCACAAAAGCGATAGGAGCCTTCTATCATGTCTGAAAATGACACAATGTTCAACGAGCGAGATCTGAGATGCACCGCTGTACAACTCGTGTTCTCTACCGATTAAAGTTATGAGAACATGGCCATTGCAAGCACTCTCAAAATGCAAATTCGGACGGTTCAACGCTTGAGGGCACAGCTCAATGCATTGGACGACCCGTTGGAGGATGTAGAGCGAAAGGTCAAGGCCGGGGACACCGCCAGGAAGACGCGGACTAGGGAGTTCATCTAAAAGGTCCAGACAATCGTTGATGAAACTCCCCAGTGACCTATTCGTCCGTCAGGTTGCTGAACAAACTGAAGCATCCCAAGAAGCCAAACATGCTCTGGTTCTTTCTAGATGAAAAGAAACTAGAATCTCAGGAAAATCTTCATTATTACAGTAATCATAGGGGCTACCGAAATTATGGAATTCCTTTTCGAAAACTACCTATCGAATATACCCGGTTAACCAAGTACAAGATTGATCCAAATAATTGTATTTAAAGGAGCGGTTGGAATCTTACTAAATGACCCCTCTGTTAGAGCATTTGAAATAGTAGGTGAATGTCTGGTATCCAATAGTATGCCCTAATCCCAGAAAAATCAAA